>NC_136912.1:2544369-2556869 GCF_949606895.1 Notothenia rossii | reverse complement strand
TTATACACCTGAACATCAGCAGGAGAGGACTCTTTAAAGTAGAGACACTACATACTGATATACACCTGAACATCAGCAGGAGAGGACTCTTTAAAGTAGATACACTACATACTGATATACACCAGAACATCAGCTTGAGAGGACTCTTTAAAGTAGAGACACTACATACTGATATACACCTGAACATCAGCAGGAGAGGACTCTTTAAAGTAGAGACACTGCATACTGATATACACCTGAACATCAGCAGGAGAGGACTCTTTAAAGTAGAGACACTACATACTGATATACACCTGAGCATCAGCAGGAGAGGACTCTTTAAAGTAGAGACACTACATACTGATATACACCTGAACATCAGCAGGAGAGGACTCTTTAAAGTAGAGACACTACACACTGATATACACCTGAACATCAGCAGGAGAGGACTCTTTAAAGTAGAGACACTACATACTGATATACACCTGAACATCAGCAGGAGAGGACTCTTTAAAGTAGAGACACTACATACTGATATACACCTGAAGATCAGCAGGAGAGGACTCTTTAAAGTAGAGACACTACATACTGATATACACCTGAACATCAGCAGGAGAGGACTCTTTAAAGTACAGACAACACACTGATATACACCTGAACATCAGCAGGACAGGACTCTTTAAAGTAGAGACACTACATACTGATATACACCTGAACATCAGCAGGAGAGGACTCTTTAAAGTAGAGACACTACACACTGATATACACCTGAACATCAGCAGGAGAGGACTCTTTAAAGTAGAGACACTACATACTGATATACACCTGAAGATCAGCAGGAGAGGACTCTTTAAAGTAGAGACACTACATACTGATATACACCTGAACATCAGCAGGAGAGGACTCTTTAAAGTAGAGACACTACATACTGATATACACCTGAACATCAGCAGGAGAGGACTCTTTAAAGTAGAGACACTACACACTGATATACACCTGAACATCAGCAGGAGAGGACTCTTTAAAGTAGAGACACTACATACTGATATACACCTGAACATCAGCAGGAGAGGACTCTTTAAAGTAGAGACACTACATACTGATATACACCTGAACATCAGCAGGAGAGCACTCTTTAAAGTAGAGACACTACATACTGATATACACCTGAACATCAGCAGGAGAGGACTCTTTAAAGTAGAGACGCTACATACTGATATACACCTGAACATCAGCAGGAGAGGACTCTTTAAAGTAGAGACACTACATACTGATATACACCTGAACATCAGCAGGAGAGGACTCTTTAAAGTAGAGACACTACATACTGATATACACCTGAACATCAGAGGGAGAGGACTCTTTAAAGTAGAGACACTACATACTGATATACACCTGAACATCAGCAGGAGAGGACTCTTTAAAGTAGAGACACTACATACTGATATACACCTGAACATCAGCAGGAGAGGACTCTTTAAAGTAGAGACATTACACACTGATATAAACCTGAACATCAGCAGGAGAGGACTCTTTAAAGTAGAGACACTACATACTGATATACACCTGAACATCAGCAGGAGAGGACTCTTTAAAGTAGAGACACTACATACTGATATACACCTGAACATCAGCAGGAGAGGACTCTTTAAAGTAGAGACACTACATACTGATATACACCTGAACATCAGCAGGAGAGGACTCTTTAAAGTAGAGACGCTACATACTGATATACACCTGAACATCAGCAGGAGAGGACTCTTTAAAGTAGAGACACTACATACTGATATACACCTGAACATCAGCAGGAGAGGACTCTTTAAAGTAGAGACACTACATACTGATATACACCTGAACATCAGCAGGAGAGGACTCTTTAAAGTAGAGACACTACATACTGATATACACCTGAACATCAGCAGGAGAGGACTCTTTAAAGTAGAGACACTACATACTGATATACACCTGAACATCAGCAGGAGAGGACTCTTTAAAGTAGAGACACTACACACTGATATACACCTGAACATCAGCAGGAGAGGACTCTTTAAAGTAGAGACACTACATACTGATATACACCTGAACATCAGCAGGAGAGGACTCTTTAAAGTAGAGACACTACATACTGATATACACCTGAACATCAGCAGGAGAGGACTCTTTAAAGTAGAGACACTACATACTGATATACACCTGAACATCAGCAGGAGAGGACTCTTTAAAGTAGAGACACTACACACTGATATACACCTGAACATCAGCAGGAGAGGACTCTTTAAAGTAGAGACACTACATACTGATATACACCTGAACATCAGCAGGAGAGGAATCTTTAAAGTAGAGACACTACATACTGATATACACCTGAACATCAGCAGGAGAGGACTCTTTAAAGTAGAGACACTACATACTGATATACACCTGAACATCAGCAGGAGAGGACTCTTTAAAGTAGAGACACTACATACTGATATACACCTGAACATCAGCAGGAGAGGACTTTTTAAAGTAGAGACACTACATACTGATATACACCTGAACACCAGCAGGAGAGGACTCTTTAAAGTAGAGACACTACATACTGATATACACCTGAACATCAGCAAGAGAGGACTCTTTAAAGTAGAGACACTACATACTGATATACCCTTGAAAATGTGCACGATATATCAAAAAAGTTATGGAAGAAAGAAAACAAGACATTTATTTGCAGTAAATCTGGATTTTAAAATGTTTGTAAAAAGTAATGCAGTTAATTGCTTTTAATATACATGTTATGTTCATCTTTAGATTGTTATTTTCCAAATTGGATGTAGTGTATACAGTACGTCCACATTATGTATGCATTAATCTTCACATCATTGGGACAGACGCTATCGGACTTCATTGTAGAACAGCACAGATTTCTTATTGTAAGAGAAAGCCTCGAGGCACATTGAGTAAAACTGTTTGAAAAAGACACATCATTGGTGACTCTCCCGCGGGTTGACGTGACATTATGGGATGACAGTGTTTCCTTGTTTGTAAATTACCCGCTCGCTCTAAATATAAACTCTGACGACAGCAGCTCTTTGAGTCTGTAAAGGGCTTTTATGACATATTACAAAACATCTGCAGAGTTCGGGTTATTATCTTACCATACACACACATTCAGGGTAACACAGCATCACAGTCAATAAGTGTGCTAACAACACAGTGTTTTAAAGCTATACAAATAAATACTAAACTGCTAATACTACTGTAAGGATGCTTTTTCATGAGTTCAATTCCACAGACATTTACTCAAGTACAATGTTGAGGTACTTTTAATCTACTTGAGCATTTCCATTGTATGCTACTGTGTACTTCTACTCCACTACAGTTCAGAGGTACATGGTGTACTTCTACTCCACTACAGTTTAGAGGTACATGGTGTACTTCTACTCCACTACATGTATTTAATACCTTTAGTTACTTCTCAGATCTGGATGAATGATGTGAAATCTAATCAAGTGTTGAATCAGACTTTAGTTCCACCTGGAGTAAATCCACCAGCTACCCTGCAGTATACAAAGTCATTCAAACTAGCTGCACCTTTACCAGCTTTGAGAACACTTTCATGATCAATCATTATAAAACATATCATATCTATTATTCTGAAATGGACCAATCTGCACAACGACTACTTTTACTGTCTTTCACTATATTTTGATGAGAATACTTTTCTACTTTTACTTGAGCAACATTTTGAATACAGGACTTTTACTGTAACAGAGTATTCCTACACTCTGGTACTTCTACTTTTACTCAAGTACAAGTTCTGAGTACTTCTACTTTTACTCAAGTACAAGATCTGAGTACTTCTACTTTTACTCAAGTACAAGACCTGAGTACTTCTACTTTTACTAAAGAACAAGATCTGAGTACTTCTACTTTTACTCAAGTACAAGATCTGAGTACTTCTACTTTTACTCAACAACAACATCTGAGTACTTCTACTTTTACTCAAGAACAAGATATGAGTACTTCTACTTTTACTCTAGAACAAGATCTGAGTGCTTCTACTTTTACTCAAGTACAAGATCTGAGTACTTCTACTTTTACTAAAGAACAAGATCTGAGTACTTCTACTTTTACTACAATATCTGAGTACTTCTACTTTTAATCAAGTACAATATCTGAGTACTTCTACTTTTACTACAAGATCTGAGTACTTCTACTTTTACTCAAGTACAAGATCTGAGTACTTCTACTTTTACTCTAGTAAAAGACCTGAGTACTTCTACTTTTACTCAAGTACAAGACCTGAGTACTTCTACTTTTACTCAAGTACAAGATCTGAGTACTTCTACTTTTACTCAAGAACAAGATCTGAGAACTTCTACTTTTACTCAAGTACAAGATCTGAGTACTTCTACTTTTACTCAAGTACAAGATCTGAGTACTTCTACTTTTACTCAAGAACAATATCTGAGTACTTGTACCTTTACTCAAGTACAATATCTGAGTACTTCTACTTTTACTCAAGTACAAGGTCTGAGTACTTCTACTTTTACTACAAGATCTGAGTACTTCTGCTTGTACTCAAGTACAAGATCTGAGTACTTCTGCTTCTACTCAAGATCTGAGTACTTCTGCTTCTACTCAAGATCTGAGTACTTGATGATAAGTCGATGAGTATTACAGGAAATGATTAGGCAACTTTTTATTTGTATTTGTTTGGAATTCGTAGCTTTTCTTTGTTGTTTTTTTATTTTCACTCTAAATCTAGTCATGTAATCTTGGCGTCTGGGTAACGGTTATGTCCTTAACAGTTTTAAAACAATGTTGCTTCTCTTTAAGATATTAATAAAGCTGAAGTTCATTTGTATAAACTTTGTCAGCATTTTGTCATTTTTTCAACTGGTCTTTATTAGAGTTGAAATCTCGAATCACTGACGTTAGAACTTCACTTCCTCTCTAACGCCTCTTCTCGTTTGCAGGTCTTCTCCATCGTGATCTTCGGATGCATCGCTAACGAGGGCTACATCAACCGGCCCGACACGGCGGAGGAGTTCTGCATCTTCAACAAGAACCAGAACGCCTGTAACTACGGCGTCTTCATGGGCTCCATGGCCTTCCTCTGCTGCCTCGCCTTCCTCGCTCTGGACGTCTACTTCCCCCAGATCAGCAGCGTGAAGGACCGCAAGAAGGCCGTGCTGGCCGACATCGGGCTGTCAGGTAAAGGAAGGATCAGGCTTCACCTGCTGGCTTGAGAATGAGGGTGGATGAATTGCAAACAGAGATGGCAAAAGTTCAAACATCCATTACTCAAGTGGAAGTACAGATACTCAAGTTTAAAAATACTCTGGTGAAAGTAGAAGTACTGACTAAACTTCTTTACTCAAGTCAAAGTAAAGAGGCTTTGAAATGTACTTCAGTAAAAAGTACCCATAACTAGCAGCTGTTTTAAAGAGTACCTGACCTCCCTTTATATTAATAGAACAATAATGTCATTGTTAGCTAATGAATGTTTCAAGGTGACCAACGGCAACATGAAAACGTTTTCATTTGTCCCTCTTCTTTAGAGAAGACCAGGAAATGATGGATACACGGATCGTGTTCAAATCAATAGGCACGCAATGACTCTAAATAATAATGATCACGCCACCAAACACACATTCAGACTAAAGGAACCAGCCTGTTTGGAAAATGAGAGAAGTAGAAAGTACAGGTATTTGAGTTCAACATGTGAGAAGTAGAAAGTACAGGTATTTGGGTTCAACATGTAAGAAGTAGAAAGTACAGGTATTTGTGTTCAACATGTAAGAAGTAGAAAGTACAGGTATTTGTGTTCAACATGTAAGAAGTAGAAAGTACAGGTATTTGTGTTCAACATGTAAGAAGTAGAAAGTACAGGTATTTGTGTTCAACATGTAAGAAGTAGAAAATACAGGTATTTGTGTTCAACATGTAAGAAGTAGAAAGTACAGGTATTTGAGTTCAACATGTAAGAAGTAGAAAGTACAGGTATTTGAGTTCAACATGTAAGAAGTAGAAAGTACAGGTATTTGTGTTCAACATGTAAGAAGTAGAAAGTACAGGTATTTGTGTTCAACATGTAAGAAGTAGAAAGTACAGGTATTTGTGTTCAACATGTAAGAAGTCAAAGTATCATGCTTCATGTTGGGAAAATACTGAATGTACTCTTCCAATATTAGAGCAGCACATGATAACAAGCAGTCAAGTACACTCAGGTTCAGACTCCACCTGCATTAGGGCTTGAGAATGAGGAAGCAGGCGGATGAATGTGAAGCAGCATCTTTTCCTTTGGTTTTAAGACTAGTTTCTCTGACAGTTTAATATTCCTTTTACACATGTATCACTGCACACTTCTGAACAAACAGAGAGCTGCAGGAATGAGTCCTAAAGCATCCTAAAAATGTCCCACTACCAACTAAAGATCTAGAGAAGTGTATATCATCAGCATAACAACGAGGAAGCTAATGTACTTTCAGCTTGCTCACCTTCTGGGTCTGCTTCCTCGTGGTTGATTGCACTTATTGTAAGTTGCTGTGGATAAAAAGCATCACAATAAATAATCAAAATGTTTCTTTGTGATATTTATTTAACGCCAAGTAGGTTGAGGCAAAATTTAATACTCCAGGTGGTGTATTTCAATCATTATTCTAACACTTTCTTTGTGTATTTATCTCTCTTTCCAGCGTTCTGGTCCTTCATGTGGTTCGTGGGTTTCTGTTTCTTGGCCAATCAGTGGCAGGTGACCAATCACGAGGACAACCCTCTGAAGGAGGGGGGCGACGCCGCCCGGGCCGCCATCACCTTCTCCTTCTTCTCCATCTTCACCTGGGTAAGAGCCACACACATCTCTGGTATAACACAACACAACAGCTGCCCCCTGGTGGAGATGGAGGGCATAACAAGCCACTGACAACTAGAGAAACAGAGAAATAGTGACTGTTAGTAAGATCTCCCTGGTCCCCGGCTTGAGCTTGAGTCTCAGGATCCATGTATCTGTGATCCTCTCCAGAATGGAAGGAGTCATCACATACAGAGCATCAACTAGTTCCTGAACAGTGTCCTTCACATGCTGATATCCAAGAGAGGGAGTTACACAGTCACAAGATGGAGGAATAGAAAGCAGTATTCAATGTTTACTTCAGATTAGCTCCACGTCACAAATGATCATGCTTGTCATATGTCTCTCTCCATAGAGGCTGAATCATCATGTTAATCACATAGCTATCATATGCCTCAAACAGTCCTGATGCTCTTCTAGCTAATCACACATCCTGTCATGTTCACAGCTGCAGTTGATACCTTTGTTCATGTGACTCTCCGATTGGAAGAGGACATTCAGGATTTTCCCAACAATGACCAACTATTTGATAATTGGTAAAAAGGACATTTTTCATGTAGAAATGCAGCCTCTCAACTTTGGGGATTTCCTGCCTTTCTCTGTTTTATATCATAATGAAAGGAATATCTTAAAGACTGACGGACATGTTGGACATTATGTCTTCAGTTTGTCTGTCCATCAATTATCGTACACGCAAGTGTTCTCCATCTTCACCTGGGTAAAGGCCCACACACATCTCAGCAGACACAACACAACATCTGCCCCCTGGTGGAGACGGAGGGCATTGCAAACCAGAAAGCTAGATCTGCAACAATTACAAAGATAATGTCCATCTGATTTTCAGTTTGTCTTGAAAAAATGCAGAAAATATATTTTTACAGACACTCATATATGGAGACTTCCTTCTTCTCTGTTTTATACAATGATAAAGTGAACATCTGTCCGTTATTTGACAGACAAAACTCTAGTAAACTGGGATGGAAATCATGTTCTCTGGGTTTCTGTCTATCGATTATCTTGAACGCAATGTCTCAGAAATATATTGAGGACATTTCTTTAATTTAGGAAAAAACGTCCACTTAGGAGGAACTGATTAGAAACCTGGGGGTCAAGAATTTAATTCCTCCTTTGTTATCTTTTGAAAGTTCTTGACAAATCTTCTTTTTAGTCACTGTTTGGATCCGTGTGTTGTTTCTTTGATTCAATTTAAATTCAATTTAGGCAAAGACTTCCACTTGGGCTTTCTGTAAGGATTTGGGGATCAAAGGTCCCTCGTGTTTGGTCAAAACTCAAGAACTCTTAAGTTAATCAAGACAATTTTGCTCAAATATCTAATAGTGACATGTGCGTTTCTATAATTCAGTTTGAATTCAATTCATACACAAACTTCCACTTGGACTTTAAGATAAAATTATCCAAATGTGGCGATCAAAGGTCCCTCGTATTTGGCCAAAACTCAAGAACTCGTACGTTAATTATGACGATTGTTTTCCAAAGAGCTAATAGAATAAAACATTCTTATTCACAATTTTAAAGTTACATATGCTATCCTATACAACACCCTTTTAATTCCTCTTTGATGAGCTTTTAGAAATGTGTAGGACTTGATGGATCTTTTTTTTGTCAGTGTCTTGATGTGTGTGATTGTGTTTGTTTCTGTAATTCAAATTACATTTAGGCAGAAACTTCCACTTGGACTTAAGGATGAAATGATTAAAAGTTGGTGGTCAAAGGGTCACTCTTATTTGGCCAAAGTTCAAGAACTCCTAATTATGACGTTTATTACACTAATAGAAAGTAAACATGATAAAGGAATGCTAATCTGCATATATCTTTGGATGCAAGACGATAATTCTAGTATACAAAGCAATTCATTGGTTAATTGGTTAATTGGCTAGTTGCAAAGATTCACTGTTAATCAATGATGGAGACGACCATGAGTTGCAGCCCCAATGAACTTCCTTTCAACTTTGAACTCTTCCTCAATTAGTTCTTGAGAATGCAGAGCTTTTGACTCATGTTCTCATCTTCTTTGGATGTGTGTAAACTCATGAGCCTTTATTCCCACAGGGCGCTCAGACTCTCTTCTCTATGGAGAAGTTAAAGAATGTGTCGTTTGAAGAGGAATACACCAAGCTGTTCCCCCCCCAGCCCAATCAGCCTCTTGTCTGATTCTGTCTCTCACATACACACACACACACACACACACACACACACACACACACACACACACACACACACACACACACACACACACACACACACACACACCAGGGTTTCCGCTAGGATTTTTTCTCGCCGGTCAAATGTCCGAACAGAATTGATTTTATCGGACACATTTGAAACTTACCGGTTATGTTTCAATAATAATAAGAGTTGTGTAGCAGAGTCTCCGTTAGCAGGTAATTACCGGACTAGGACCGGATATACTCAGTTAATGGGGCTCATTTTTATATTGCTTCAGTTTATAATCGTAACAGATCGAAAAATTCAGATTCATTTTTCAACAAATGATTCAACAAACAACATCATTATTACATTCAAAGAAACTACTTGTAGTCGATGAAGAACATTATTCAAAAGTTTACATTAACTTTGAATAATAACACGGGAGAAACGGATCCTCTCTTTTCCCCTCTCTCTCCCTCTCTCTCTCTCTCTCTCCTGACAGCCCGTCAGTTTCTCATGCAGCGCGCTAAACAGTGGGCGGGGCTTCAGGTCAGACTCAGCAGCTGATCTGATCTCTCTCTCGCGTCCGGTTACACTTCACTCGCGTTTATGTCCATATCGATCAGACACAGCTCTCCTGATCGGCCTTTATAGAGAGCACCGATCAAACTATCAAGAGTGAATATCGGCCGATAATGATCGGCGGGCAATCGATCGGAGCATTGGACATTTTGACCGGCAGATTTTGAATTTACCGGTTTTATTCAATTTTACCAGCTAAAAAACGGTAATTACCGGCTAACGGAAACCCTGAACACACACACACACACACACACACACACACACACACACACACACACACACACACACACACACGCACTCACACACACACACACACACACACACTCACACACACACACACACACACACACACACACACACACACAGACGCTTACATGACAATCCAGCAGTGTGAGCACCAGTTGTCGGGTCATTGTTGTTGTGTTTGGTTAAATATTGTTTACCTGATTGTAATGTTGTGCAGGTGGGTTGATCACTCGTCACGATGACTCAACACCTTTTTTTGCCAAATGCTGAGATTTTCTAGCGTTAAACACCGTCTTAAATTCCTTTAATCTCTTTTGGAGATCCGTGAGATTTTAAATTGCATCTCACCAAAAAGAATTGAGAGCTAAAGTAGTGAAACGATTTAGAAGAAAGCATGTAAACAAAACGTTTTTACTTCATATTCAAAGTTTGCCAGTGTGTGTTTGTGTCCAGGGTTTACAGAGTGTATGATGCTTTGCTTTATATTTGTAACGTAGGATTTATTAGGGTTGGGTTTTATACGCAACAACTCTGATTGAAACTTAACCCAGCGCTTTGCTTGATGCTGTAAAAGGTTTTGTATTTTTTCTGCTTTTTGATAAAGTTACATTCATTCTCCTGACTCCATATTCACTGATTCCACTGTTCACGGTCTTTATGCTAAGCTAGGCTAAGCTAAGCTATGCTACGCTAACCAAAGTTACCAGCTGCTGCCGCATATTGCACAGACAAAACATAAGGTGTGATCAGTATTTTCTAACTCAAAAGTCCAGAAGTGTAATTTCCTAAAACGTCAAAATAGTCCCTACATTTTACAACTTTTTGTATCAAAGTATTCCGTGTTTGCACGTCCACGCTTTCCCATAAAGTAGACGGTTTTAAGACATTTGATTAAAGTTTTGAATTACTTTGAAGCATATGCACTGTTCTGATTTTAATTGCTGTATGCCTGTTATTGGGTTATTAAGTTATAAGTTATTATACCAAATTCCACAATAACCAATAACAATCAGATTTGTTTGACGGTTTTTCCTTTGTATTTATATCAGACAATTACTGACTTTAATATTATGCAACCAACCAGCTGGACAAGATGTTGAAAGACAGACTGAAGTGTTAAAGTGAACCACATTAGATCTAAAGGACGCGAGACACTCAGTAAACTAAACCTTAATAAATCCTTCCATCGTTTAGTCGTCTCATTTAGACATTTGTTGAAACCGCCATCTTTAAATCCACTAGTGGGGTATTTACTGACCTGATTTCAGGATGACAACCAAAAACACATTCAGAAAACTATTGACTTCATGCTGACTCCCAGGTTCACTGTCCTTTCTGCTTCCTGGAGAACAAACTCTCTGACTGAATATCTCGCTAAAACTACACTCTCCGCTACCATTATCCTCCATCTTTATTCACCCTTCGTCCTCCATCCTCCATACACTATGTTGAAAGACTGAAGACACTTGTCAGCATCCTCCATTTTTGTATTCTTCAGTGGGGTATTTACAGACGTGTTTCATATCGTAGAACTGAAATCTCTTGAGCTTGTGTTAACCACCGTTATATTTCAGGATAGCAACGAAAAACACATTCAGTAAACCATTGAATTCCAGGGGACAGGAAATGCTAAATTGTTCCCAGGTTCAGTTACTGCTGAAACTACTGAATATCCCCACGGGGTTAATAATCTTATATATCTCTTACATATCTTATAGTTCTTCACACTGGCCTTTCTGCTTCTTGTAGAACTAACTCTCTGACTGAGTATCTCGCTAAAACTAATCACCAGGTTTCACTTCGACTAATCAATGTTTCCTTCTCTTTCCCCCCCCCCCTCCCCCCCCTTCTCTCTTTCCTTCCGCTCTAACACTCTCCGCTACCATTGTCCTCCATCTTTTTTCACCCTTCCTCCTCCTTCTTCCTGCCCCAAGGCTGGTCAGTCCTTCCTGGGCTTCCAGAGATACAAACTGGGTGCCGACTCGGCTCTTTTCTCCCAGGAATACACGGACCCCAGCCAGGACGCAGCGGGGGGGCCGTACACCTCCTTCGGGGGGGGGGAGGACCTGGAGAGCCCCGTCGGAGGAGGAGGAGGAGGGGGGGCGGCGGCCAATAGCGAGGCTGCGTTCGACGGCAGCGGAGGGTACCAACGTCAAGACTACTGAGGGAGAAATAGTGAGAGGGGGGGGGGGAAGTTACCCATCGTTTCTCACTTAGAATCGGAGTTACATCGGTAGTCAAATAGAAACAACACCGTTCCAAATGGATTGTTTTGACTTGAGTTTAAAGTAAAAAACGCCAGAAATCTGTGGAAGTTTTACTTGTAACAGAATATCTTTACTATTATTTAAGTATAAGACATTTTACAGATAAATGGACAAAAACAATGTGCATTTCTTACGGCAAAGGACACATGATTTTAGTTTGGATTAATAACCTAGAAGTACATATGTCAACATCAAGGTTAAGTTACCAATAGTTCCTAACTTAGAATCAAAGTCAATTGGGGGTAATATAGAAACAATACCAGTCCCAATGGGTTGTTTTCACCTGAATTTAAAGTAAAAAACTCAAAAAATCTGTTTATAAAAGTACAAAACAAAGCATTTTTACTTGTAACAGAATATTTTTACTATTATTTAAGTAAAATGTCTTAGTACTTCTTCCACTACTAAACATTTAAAGT
>NC_136912.1:2496869-2539369 GCF_949606895.1 Notothenia rossii | reverse complement strand
TAATATTATATTAAGATTTGAATGCAATCTGTCCAGGTCTGTCCAATCAGGAGGAGACAGCCACGGACATTGCCGTTGGAAAGCGCTGGAGACGCTGTAGTACATATGCCAGGCCTGTAGATGGTGCTGTTCTCACAGAATCAGCCCATGATGCAAAGACAGTGTTAAATTGAGCGAAATGAGGAATGGCTAAAATGCATGATCTGTTTGGTATTTTGAAAAATAAAAAGTTTAAATATGCCTTTATAGGTATGGTCCTACACTATATTATTCAAATATAGCATGATAGGTCCACTTTAAGGGGAAAAAAGCACATTCTGAAAGTAAAAATGAACTCAAAAAGTTTATTTTATTCTCAAAATTCAGTGCAAAAATGAAAAATGGACTATGGGACCATATTTTGGGCCAAAAATGTGTATTTCCAATAGCTTTTTAATACCACAAGGGGGCACAAGAGCCAATAGAACATGTCATACAATCTGAATCTTTATAAACAACCATTCATAGCAGAAACAAGGCAAACATATGTGATGCGTTCCCTGATACTCTGAAAGGGAATAGAGTAACACAACGTTTAAATAACCAGGAGACAAATCTGAATCTTCTATAATGAACCTTTTAGAGAGACACACAGAGAGACACACAGAGAGACAGAGAGAGAGACAGACGGACAGACAGACAGAGAGAGAGAGACGGACAGAGAGAGAGAGACGGACAGAGAGAGAGAGAGACAGACAGAGAGAGAGAGACAGACAGACAGAGAAAAACACAGAGAGACAGACAGACAGACAGAGAGACAGACAGACAGACAGACAGACAGACAGACAGACAGACAGACAGAAAGGTAACCATTTGTGTTGCGTCCCTGTGATTCTTAAAAATCGACCCAAAATGAATCAAAATCCTTCAACGGGAAGAACAAATATTGGCACTTGAGTAAAAGGAGAAGTACTCAGATCTTGTAATTGAGTAAAAGTAGAAGTACTCAGATCTTGTTCTTGAGTAAAAGGAGAAGTACTCAGATCTTGTACTTGAGTAAAAGTAGAAGTACTCAGATCTTGTACTTGAGTAAAAGTAGAAGTACTCAGATCTTGTACTTGAGTAAAAGTAGAAGTACTCAGATCTTGTACTTGAGTAAAAGTAGAAGTACTCAGATACTGTACTTGAGTAAAAGTAGAAGTACTCAGATCTTGTACTTGAGTAAAAGTAGAAGTACTCAGATCTTGTACTTGAGTAAAAGTAGAAGTACTCAGATCTTGTACTTGAGTAAAAGTAGAAGTACTCAGATATTGTACTTGAGTAAAAGTAGAAGTACTCAGATCTTGTACTTGAGTAAAAGTAGAAGTACTCAGATATTGTACTTGAGTAAAAGTAGAAGTACTCAGATCTTGTACTTGAGTAAAAGTAGAAGTACTCAGATCTTGTACTTGAGTAAAAGTAGAAGTACTCAGATATTGTACTTGAGTAAAAGTAGAAGTACTCAGATCTTGTACTTGAGTAAAAGTAGAAGTACTCAGATCTTGTACTTGAGTAAAAGTAGAAGTACTCAGATCTTGTACTTGAGTAAAAGTAGAAGTACTCAGATATTGTACTTGAGTAAAAGTAGAAGTACTCAGATCTTGTACTTGAGTAAAAGTAGAAGTACTCAGATCTTGTACTTGAGTAAAAGTAGAAGTACTCAGATCTTGTACTTGAGTAAAAGTAGAAGTACTCAGATACTGTACTTGAGTAAAAGTAGAAGTACTCAGATCTTGTACTTGAGTAAAAGTAGAAGTACTCAGATATTGTACTTGAGTAAAAGTAGAAGTACTCAGATCTTGTTATTGAGTAAAAGTAGAAGTACTCAGATCTTGTACTTGAGTAAAAGTAGAAGTACTCAGATCTTGTACTTGAGTAAAAGTAGAAGTACTCAGATATTGTACTTGAGTAAAAGTAGAAGTACTCAGATCTTGTTATTGAGTAAAAGTAGAAGTACTCAGATCTTGTACTTGAGTAAAAGTAGAAGTACTCATATCTTGTACTTTAGTAAAAGTAGAAGTACTCAGATCTTGTACTTTAGTAAAAGTAGAAGTACTCAGATCTTGTTCTTGAGTAAAAGTAGAAGTACTCAGATCTTGTGCTTGAGTAAAAGTAGAAGTACTCAGATCTTGTACTTGAGTAAAAGTAGAAGTACACAGATCTTGTACTTAGTAAAAGTAGAAGTACCAGACTGTAGGAATACTCTGTTACAGTAAAAGTCCTGCATTCAAAATGTTCCTCAAGTGAAAGTAGAAAAGTATTCTCATCAAAATATAGTGAAAGTATTGACCGTAAAAGTAGTCATTGTGCAGATTGGTCCATTTCAGAATAATATATATGATATGTTTTATAATGATTGATCATTAAAGTGTTCTCAAAGCTGGTAAAGGTGCAGCTAGTTTGAATGACTTTGTATACTGCAGGGTAGGCCCGGACTGGCCATCGGGAGGACCGGGAGGTTTCCCGATGGCCTAGCGGCTGGCCTGTTAAGTGGTCAGCTGGCCTGAGGATTTTTTAAATATGTATTGTGAACGCAACGCTGCGCAAATGTGGGTCTGCCTCACACAGGGTGACTGGTTGTCTATGATTTGGCCTGCTGACATGGCCACTATACAGATCATACATCAAAGCCCTCGATTGGTCTCTGTGTGTCATTCAAGCTCGGGAGGGTGTGTGTGGCGCAAACGAGCGAACGAGAGAGAGAGAGAAAGAGCGAGCGCGCGGGCACCGGTCACTTTTATTGTTGTTGTTAGCATCTGGTGCTAGCTAGCTGCGCTAACGGATTTAAGGAGCTGTTTCAACAACAAGGTGGAGGAGAGTCCTCTCCTGTCAGACTGAGAGGCTGATAACCTCAGCTCAGTGAGGTTAAGGACTCTCTGGGTGTTTAGATAGTTAACTTAGTCTAAGTTCTCAGTGGGTCTCAAACATAGACTGTATATCTCAAACGGTTTGGTCACCATTCATGTAAACACATATTTCCATTTGAGCGGGGAGTGATTAGTGAAATATGCATGAATTAAAAAAAAAGAAAAGTTAACTTGGTGAAAAAAGGTAAGATACACTTTAACACTTGTTGAGAGCTAAAACTAGTCTTTGCTGCTGCCTCAAAGGAGAAGGGAGGAGAGGAGGGTGAGGAGCAGGGGGAGAGGAGGGAGACAGGAGAGGCTGATTCAGGAGCCCAGACACACTCACAACTATAAATGAACCAAAAATAAAGAAATAAACAAGTTTCAGTGTTTTTTCATATTGGATATGTTATTGGTGATTTTATGATTATTGAAATACATACAGTTCTGTTTCATATGGGTGTTTCCATAGATCTAGTCTCTTTATTTTCCCCTCAAAATGCACCAGATTGATGCATTTAACTCCAAAATAAAATAAAAAATCTAGAGCACTTCAGGTCCACCCGCACTTAAAATATGTTCACATGGATAGGTTGCTAAATACATTTGCAAATGTTTTTAAATAGTAACCCATGTCCGATATGTTTATTGTTGGGTAGTAGATAGGGCTATCACTATGGGCAACAATGCTGTAAATATTGACAAATGAATCCAGCAAAAAGGCACAGAAAAACTGGTAGTGGCCTGGCTGGGAGTATAATTCCCGGCCTGACTTATTGCCCCAGTCCGGCCCTGCTGCAGGGTAGCTTGTGGATTTACTCCAGGTGGAAGTAAAGTCTGATTTGACACTTGATTATATTTCACATCATTCATCCAGATCTGAGAAGTAACTAAAGGGATTAAATACATGGAGTGGAGTAGAAGTACACCATGTACCTCTGAACTGCAGTGGAGTAGAAGAACAAAGTAGCATACAATTGAAATACTCAAGTAATGTACAAGTAGCCCACCTCAAAATGTTACTTAAGTACTTGAGTAAATGTACTGAATGTATGAATGCATGTTAAAGAGGGTTTCATCCTCCAATTCTGAACATACGGCTGAAAATAAATGGGACTAACAGGGAAAAAAATGCTAACACTTCTCTAAACTGGTCTTGAATCTGTCTTTTTTAAATACAGATGCATAGAAATGGCAGGAGTTTCTATCTAAACATAAACAAATTGAATTAAAGAAATAAGTGGAAGTGTACTCAAAGTCAATTAAAGTCATTAAATGTCTGGATTTGTGTTGATAGAAAGATAATTGAAAAAATAGAGGAATTAGTTTGTGTCTCCCGAAACGTTTGGGGATATGTATCAGGGGACAGGATGATATTTAAACATTAATGAGCATTACATTCGACTGCAAACATGTATTTGTTTATGTTTATTTCATGTGCTTTTGCTAAGAGTCTGTACACAAACAGAGAAACGTGAACTTTCACTTGTTGTTGTCGGTTTTTAAAAAGACAAGTGAAATAGTTTGTGGCCGAAAGTGAAATTCTAACCTCTGATGTGTTTCTCTAAAATCTGTAAAACACTAATATTGATTAAAGGTTTGTCCTGTAGCAGAAAGATCTGAATTGACAGCTTATTATGGTCTGTCTGCTCATCAGCTAGCATGGTATGATATGTGACCATATGTTGGGCCAAAAATGTGAATTTTCTAGTAGCTTTTTAATACCACTAGGGGGCGCCAAAGTAAATAAAAAGTCTTATACAATCTGAATCTTTATAAACAACCTTTCAAAACAGAAATAAGGCAATCATGTGTGTTACGTTCAAGCCCACAGGAAGCGCGGCGGACTCTGTGCCCAAAATCTGTTGTGTCCAAACGGCGGTACTGCAAATTCCGTATCATTCCGTGACGTTACCCGTTCCAAAAATACTTTTTCCAATTGACTAACATGGGGAAAGAGACGTCTGTGAATCCGTGGATATTTTTTTTTTAACTAAATAAACTACTCAGTATGAACTATTTTATAGCCCTTATTAGAATCATTCGGTCCAGTTGTAAAATGCACTAAAAGACAAATCTAGATTTATTTTCTCTCTCCATTCATTTCGGGGCTTAAGGGGCGCATGCTCTGTGAGCGCACATACGGGTTCTTCTCATGGATGTATAATAAGATCTGGATACAGCGTCGGAGGCGGGGCCTCATTCATTCCTATGAGAGCTGCTCATTGGCGCATGAAGATAAAATGGCCCAACTTTTGAGAGAGCGAAACGTCACAAATTACCCGTCATGCCTGAGAAGTACCCGTATGTGCACTCATAGAGCATGCGCAACTTTAACCACGCCTCCCAAAAGGCTCGTTCACATCAAGCACGTCAATTTGTACACGTAACAGCACCGCGCGTTCATGACAGCATGGCACTGGATTGTTATATGATGGGTTTTGATATTAACGAGGCGGCAGTTATCAGCTAGCGGCTAGCTAGTAATTATGCTAATTTACATATCAATTGTTATGTACTTTTTAGGGCTGTCAGTCGATTAAAATATTTTATCGAGATTAATCGCAAATTAATCGCACATTTTTTTATCTGTTCTAAATGTTCCTTAGAGGGATATTTTTCAAGTGTTTAATACTCTTATCAACATATGAGTGGACAAATATGCTTTATGCACATTTTTGTTTATTATCATTTGATCAATGACAAATATTCTCATGAATATTAAACATAACAACCTCTGAACATTACAAATATCCGCCTCAATTCAACCTGGAGCCTCTCTCATATAATACAATAATACAATACAGTGTGTGTGTGAAACCCTCAGGATTGAGTGAAGGTGTGCGTGCAATATACCGGAGGGCCAGATCTAACGCAGCGCCCACACGGCGGTGTGCGTTGAAGCTTGCCGGCGGGCGTGTCTGAAGCTCGACCAACAACCAATCACATGAATCCCCCGTCCCGGACACACAAGCACGCAGTTTGATTGGCTAGAGCTTGTAATGGCATATGATTTGATTGGCTTACGCTTCCGTTGAAGCTTCAAAGGTTGAACATTGCTCAACTTTTGAAGCAAGCAACGCGAGCAAAGCAAAGCGATGCTCCCACAATGCAGTTCGGCAAAGTGTGACGTCACCCCATTCAAAGTGAATGGGCAGAAGCGTTGAAGCTATATCTACCAATATGTGAGTATACCTCCAGCAGTGTTAACTATGTTGAAGCACTAATTTTAACTGATATTATACATATGTATTATACTCTTATAAGATGTATGTAGATAGTATGAGAAATGTGCAGAATATAACCAGGGGCGGCGGGTACTGTAGGCTAGGGAAGGCTAAGCCTTCCCAAATATTTTGTCACTGCATCCTGGTAAAATAAAAAATATAATGTATAATGTTTGTGTCTTTGACATTAGCGCTGCTATGCAGCCACCTGTGCCCTGTGCCCTGTACCACGAAGCCAGTTCAACAGACCCTGCCTGGATATGTTTGAGTTATCTTAACTAACCCTAACAAACGCGCTCTCGCTAAACGGTCCTACGACTCAACTCTGTAAATCAAGCCATGGTTTCTCTCTCCAGCGCGTTCACGTGAAAGGGGCGGGGTTAGCTACATTTGACCAATCACAAACAGGGATAAGTATACTGACAGCGCAGCATCATAGTTCATTAATGAAAAGTAAACTAATATTAGACAAATATGAACTTTAAACATCCATGATTTAAACATATAATCCAGGATACAAGCCACATAGTTGCACCTGCAAGGTGAATACAGAACAACTGGTTAAAAAATAACTATAGAGTGTTTGAAAGCGTACAACAGTTTTATAATAGCTCTGCCCCGTCTAAGACACGAGTGGATCTGACTTTAATTACATTTGAGTTGAGTGTTTCGTAACACTTAAGTAACAACACAAGTAAGTCCCATTAAGTAACTTAATGTGTTGCTTAAAATAATACGTCTGCATATATGTGACAATGTAGTTGATGCACGGCCAGATACGGCTCGAGAAGCTGGCTCAGATAAGGAAATATGATATATTATATGATCGATGTACTGATTAATGATGTGATACGAATGATACGTGCGACACGTCGGTGTCTTCTCTGCATACGGCAGTTTAAACTGTATTTCCTTTCTCCTGTAATATGACTAGATGGATTTAAACTCCGCACACTGAGCTCTGATTGGTCAGCAGGCGGTGCTTTCACTGAGAGTTGATCTCTTTTCTATAGACGCCGGAGGCTGGCAGCGTCAGGTAAAAAAAAGTGATTTAGCCTTCCCAAACCTGAGCCTCACGCGCCGCCTATGAATATGACAGTTTAATGGTGGAGGTATGCACACATATTGATAGATGTCTTGCAATGCATTGTTGAGGAACCTGCAACCCAAGTTTTTCATTCATTGCATAACTACACCGTAGTTGTGTATAATATGATATGTCAATAAACCTTAGCTTAGAACATCTTGAAATCTTGAAAGGGATGTGTAAAATAATCATTATAGATCTGACATCAACTATTAATTTAATTAACTATTAGTAGAGAAAAACGAGTAATGAATATACTTTATAGGGATGCTATTAATATCTAATAATAAAATAATGAAATTCAATAACGTGCTTTAACCACCAGGTGTCCCTCTATATCAGCTGTGCACCTTTATGGTGTAAATACAGCCTATCTATTGGATCAAATATAAAAGTCAGCTGAATTAGTGTTGATACTACAAAGAGACGTATTGT
This sequence comes from Notothenia rossii, assembly GCF_949606895.1. Lineage (NCBI taxonomy): Eukaryota > Metazoa > Chordata > Actinopteri > Perciformes > Nototheniidae > Notothenia > Notothenia rossii. Next base: position 2,531,756 of record NC_136912.1, on the reverse strand, counting down.
GTGAAAAGAAATGTAAGATGTTGTTTAATTGCTGATATATTTATGATCCATGTCACGTTTTCAGTCTTGGTGGCAGTTCTCCTGTTTGTCTAGAAGTCTTCTCATCAGGGCTCTATAAATAGAGAACCACGGCAAATATGTAATATTTAATGCAGCCGAACCGTTTATTACAATGCCTTTATGTGAAGACTTTCAAAGAGAAAAGCAAGCACACTCGGAATAAAGTATTATTTTATTTTTAAAAAATGTTTTCGGATTTCACATCACATAAACACCATTTCCCAAATTGCATTGCAGCTAAACCATCCAATCATAGAGCTGAGGATCTTGCCTACGTCTGTTTCCGGTATTTGTTTATGACGATGTGATGTGAGGTGTGAGACTGGAATTGCACAGGGGAAAATAACGTATGTATGCCACAATTTTAGATGCAGATTTAGTTAAACTAATACGTTTGCGCTGTGGACCAACACTATACATTGACGGGGAAGGGGGTAGCAATAAAGATAACACCATTAAACAGTTACAAAACATAACAGAAATAATATCGATAGCAGCGTCCCTAGCAACCACCTTGGTAACAATGAAAACGTTGTATAGACACAATTTCTAATAATCTTTGTAATAACTAGCAAACTAAAGATCATCCACTGCACACATAATCTGAAATAACAACTCATATTTCTCGCATCAAATGACATCAAAACGCATTTTAATGGCCAAACTAACTTTAAAATAGGCATTTTCCACCGAGAATAAAACGAAGGTCGGCCATGTTTTTTTTCTTCTGCAGGGAGAAATGTGAAGATCACGTGACTTAGACGCCAGCCATAGGAATGAATGGTGAAAAAAAACGTTACAATTTCAGAGTCGCTTTTGTAGAAATACTACGTCCTACGTTATAGACCAACGTAGTTATTACACGTTTCGATGTGAGACTGGGTTGGTATTATTGTGTTGCACTGTTGGAGGAGCCTGTGACCTAAGGGGGGGGGGTAGGACACGTTCGATTCCTGTTTTGAACAGTGTGCCGTTGATGGGATTCATTCCGTGTAAACTTTGCGCACTGCCACTCCAACATCCAATCACAGAGCTTGAGAACTAATCACAGGGTTTGTCAAACAGAGCTCATGGTGTAGTCCCAAACAATAGCTGAGGATTCTGGGTAGTGTAGTGTCTTCTGCCATCCTAAACTCTGAAAAAATATTTGTTTCTCCGAATCGATGGGGAAAAATACAAAAGCATTGCACACAATTTAAACCAATCAATGTTGTGTAATTAACAAGGATAATCTGGTGTTTTTTAGTCGATGAGTAGTGCAGATATCACTGTAAAATCAATCCACAGTAAGGGGAATACTTACTTCCGGGTGTACAATTCTCCGTTATCCAATGGGAATGGACGCTCACATTGCCTTTAAGGGCAGCCGACACAAACGGGTGCGGTGCTTCCCTAAGCGTCAAATCCCGCCGCAGATGGAAATACATTGCAATCAGTTGAAAGCTCTTTGCGTCCCTTTATGAAGCTGAAGGAGCCTAGGAGCGTCCCAACTGCACACCACGGGACCCTGACCAAGCGTCGCTCCTGGACGCTCAGGGAGTGAGAGTGTGTTGACATCATCATCAAATGGTTCTCTCTCTTCCAGAATCATTTGCAAGGCCCTATGAGCAGAGAATCTTTTGGCCATCTTGATCAGTTGTGATAAGGACCGAAACTGGCGAAGCTTTATTTATTGTGTCTTGCCCCAAATTTGCAGCTTGGAAATAATTATCTTTAGATAAATAAGGAAAACGGGTCCCACAGACCACCATACGATACGATACGATATGACTTTATTTGTCAGATCAAGTCTGAAATTTGACTTGCGTCACAGCAGCTCCATGTCCAACATCAACAGACAAAGTATCCAGACACAATACATGAAACACAAACAACAAACATTTAACGTAACAGCACAATCAGTGAGAGAAAAGCTGCTCAAAGAGCCTTCAGCGTGCATCTGATCTGGGATCAGCTCTGTGTTTACCGTGAGGATTGACTGATGCACGAAGGAGTGCTTCAGTCTGACCTTATTGAATGGTGGGATCCTGTATCTCCGATTAGAAGGTAGCAGTTCATACTCACTGTTCAGAACATGGTGTGGGTCAGAGATGATGTTGTTGGACAGCCTCACTAGGTTGTTATGATATGATGAGTCATAGAGTCTCTGACGACCAACAATCTTTGAGCAGATTTTTAACAGGTGGAGCAGTTTTGATTTTAAAGCTGCTGACAAACATTTGTACCAGGTAGTCTTGCAGTACTGCAGAATAGACATGATCACAGATGTAAAGAACAACAGAAGAATTTCTCTGCTCGCCCCAAAAGACCTGAGACGGGGGAGAAAATAAATTCTTTGTTTTGTCCTTTTGCTCAGATACTCAATGTGATCCTTCCATGACAGCAGATGGTCAATCATTACACCCAAGTGTTTGTATGAAACTCCCTGCTTGATTTCATCTGTATGGATGACAATGGGGACTTTATGGGAGTCAGATGGTGAGCCAAAAAGGATTTCCTCAGTTTTCCTGGTGTTGATCTCAAGAGCATTGTTATCAGTCCACTCCACCACCTGATGGACAGCCTGTTGGTCCAGCTCAGGGTCGTCTGTGTTACTGAGCAGAGATATTATTGCAGTATCATCAGAGCACTTAATGATAACTTGATTTGGTGTGTTGCTACGACAATCATCAGTGTAGAGAGTAAAGAGCACAGCTGAACTCACGCAGCCCTGGGGGGGGGGGGGGCTACATTGGTTGTGATGGCAGATGATAGGGTTTAGTTAACCTTCACAAGTTGCTCTCTACTAGTGAGGAAAGCAGCATACCAGTAAATAAGGTATGGATTTACTTCCATTTCGGCCATTTTTGACCCCAAGATGTCTGCTTGTATTGTGTTGAATGCTGATGAGAAGTCTAGGAAGAGGGCTCTTGCATAGGTGTTGCGTTTATCTAAATGTTTAGTGATAATGTGAACCAGAGGGGCCACAGCATCTTCCGTGCCGCACCCTTGTTTATAGGCACATTGGGATGGATCCAGTTTGTCTTGTGTTGTACTGATAAGAAATCGGAGCAGAATTCTTTCTAGTGATTTCATAATCACTGAGGTGAGGGCTACTGGTCTGTAGTCCTCATGTTCTTTTGGGTAGCGGTTTGATGTGTGAAGTTTTCCATGACAGAGGGATGGTGTGCGTGTCCATAGAAGCCTGAAAGATGGGTTGCCTCACTGGAGCCAGCTCAGTAGCAAAGTTCTTCAGCAGAAAACCGCTGCACCCATCTGGCCCAGCCGCTTTCTTAGTGTTGGTGCACTGAAATGTTTTTCTGACCTCTTCGACACTGATGGTAATTTTGTCAGAGGAAGCAGGTATTATGGTTTCCAGCATTTCAGTGCACTTTGCAGAATTATCCAGTGACTCAAAACGGGTAAAGAACGTGTTTAGTTCGTGAGCGAAACAAAATTCATTGTTCGTCACAATAGGTTTAGCTGAGGGTGACATTCCTGTCATGGTTTTCATGGTGTCCCATACCTTCTGGGGGTTTTTGGCTTTAAAAGCATTTTCCAAAAGCTCTCTGTGTGCCAGCTTTGATTCCCTCAATTTGACTTTCAGTTCCTTCTCTGTCTGTTTAAGTGCTCCATAGTCTTTGTTTTTGAAAGTTATTCTCCTGGTATTTATAACGGTTTTAATGTCCTTAGTCACATAAGATGTATTATTTGGATAGATTTGTATTTCTTTAGTGGGAACAGCTAGTTCTACACAGAAGTTGATATAGTCATTGGTAACAGCAGTTATTTAATCTCGTGAACCTTCCTGAAAAATGTCCCAATCTGTCCAATCAAAACAGGCTTTCAACTGTTAAGGGTTAAGTCATATTTATATATATGAACGCAGGATCTCAGTGATACAGGGTTCATAGAACAGACTAACGAGAAAAGAGAAGGAAGGGTTTCCCCCGCTCTTTCACACTTCTTGAAACATGGTCATCCGTTAGGGGAACCACAGACTCACCACAGTTTAGTGTTTCTTTACTAAGAAGTTTTCCATACGTCACTTTACAACCAGAAAGGGAAGCAGAAAGGACTTTTTAAAGTACACGTTGAATTAATCCACAGACAGCTGGCATCGTGAGAGGAGAAAGGTACGTTTAATGTTTTAAAATCTGTGTTTAGGATGAGCTTTTTAAACGTTATTCTTCAGCGAAATGAATGAATGAGTGACGGGAAGTGAGTGGTGATCTCGATGAGAGAGGTAACGTGTGTGTGTTCTGGTTTTACTGGTTATAGAGATAAAGATGTGTGTGTGGATCTCAGCAGCATTTTGTAGTAAAATTCATAGAGAATAAGTTTGATAGATTAACTAGAGTTTGCTGTAAAAGAAAAGGACGATTTTTCAACGTCACACGAGTGTGCCTTTCTATCTTATTTATTTTCAATGACTCAATTAAAGTAGATATCCTGCATTCACATATATAAATACTACTTGAGTAGAAAGTATTAGGAGCTAGATGTACTTAGTATGCTCTATGGCTCTTTGAAAGGTATTATATTATGTATAAATGTTATTTTATTCTGTTTTTAAGAGCATTATAAAGTTGTATTTGGTCACTGTTGAGCCAATGTTAGCCCCTACATGGTCTCTGTATCCTGGGGGAAACAGTCATTTGACAGGCTGTGTCCATGTAGTAATAAGTGTGTGTAACCTGGGTGTAAATACAGTGTAAAAATGGGTTTGAATACAGGGTGATATGGGTCTGAATACAGGGTGATATGGGTCTGAATACAGGGTAATATGGGTCTGAATACAGGGTAATATGGGTCTAAACAGTATACAGGGTGATATGGGTCTGAATACAGGGTAATATGGGTCTGAATACAGGGTGATATGGGTCTATACAGTATACAGGGTGATATGGGTCTATACAGTATACAGGGTAATATGGGTCTGAATACAGGGTAATATGGGTCTAAACAGTATACAGGGTGATATGGGTCTATACAGTATACAGGGTGATATGGGTCTATACAGTATACAGGGTAATATGGGTCTATACAGTATACAGGGTGATATGGGTCTGAATACAGGGTAATATGGGTCTATACAGTATACAGGGTAATATGGGTCTATACAGTATACAGGGTAATATGGGTCTATACAGTATACAGGGTGATATGGGTCTATACAGTATACAGGGTAATATGGGTCTACACAGTATACAGGGTAATATGGGTCTATACAGTATACAGGGTAATATGGGTCTACACAGTATACAGGGTAATATGGGTCTACACAGTATACAGGGTAATATGGGTCTACACAGTATACAGGGTAATATGGGTCTATACAGTATACAGGGTAATATGGGTCTGAATACAGGGTGATATGAGTCTATACAGTATACAGGGTAATATGGGTCTATACAGTATAAAGGGTAATATGGGTTTGAATACAGGGTGATATGGGTTTGAATACAGGGTGATATGAGTCTATACAGTATACAGGGTAATATGGGTCTATACAGTATAAAGGGTAATATGGGTCTGAATACAGGGTGATATGGGTCTATACAGTATACAGGGTGATATGGGTCTGAATACAGGGTGATATGGGTCTATACAGTATAAAGGGTAATATGGGGTCTGAATACAGGGTAATATGGGTCTGAATACAGGGTAATATGGGTCTATACAGTATACAGGGTAATATGGGTCTATACAGTATACAGGGTAATATGGGTCTGAATACAGGGTGATATGGGTCTGAATACAGGGTGATATGGGTCTATACAGTATAAAGGGTAATATGGGGTCTGAATACAGGGTAATATGGGTCTGAATACAGGGTAATATGGGTCTATACAGTATACAGGGTAATATGGGTCTAAACAGTATACAGGGTAATATGGGTCTGAATACAGGGTAATATGGGTCTATACAGTATACAGGGTAATATGGGTCTATACAGTATACAGGGTAATATGGGTCTGAATACAGGGTGATATGGGTCTGAATACAGGGTGATATGGGTCTGAATACAGGGTGATATGGGTCTGAATACAGGGTGATATGGGTCTGAATACAGGGTGATATGGGTCTGAATACAGGGTGATATGGGTCTGAATACAGGGTAATATGGGTCTGAATACAGGGTAATACGGGTCTATACAGTATACAGGGTAATATGGGTCTATACAGTATACAGGGTAATATGGGTCTGAATACAGGGTGATATGGGTCTGAATACAGGGTGATATGGGTCTGAATACAGGGTGATATGGGTCTGAATACAGGGTAATATGGGTCTGAATACAGGGTAATACGGGTCTATACAGTATACAGGGTAATATGGGTCTGAATACAGGGTAATATGGGTCTGAATACAGGGTAATACGGGTCTAAATACAGGGTAATATGGGTCTATACAGTATACAGGGTAATATGGGTCTGAATACAGGGTAATACGGGTCTAAATACAGGGTAATATGGGTCTATACAGTATACAGGGTAATATGGGTCTAAATACAGGGTAATATGGGTCTATACAGTATACAGGGTAATATGGGTCTAAATACAGGGTAATATGGGTCTATACAGTATACAGGGTAATATGGGTCTATACAGTATACAGGGTAAAATGGGTCTATACAGTATACAGGGTAATATGGGTCTACACAGTATACAGGGTAATATGGGTCTATACAGTATACAGGGTAATATGGGTCTATACAGTATACAGGGTAATATGGGTCTGAATACAGGGTAATATGGGTCTACACAGTATACAGGGTAATATGGGTCTATACAGTATACAGGGTAATATGGGTCTATACAGTATACAGGGTAATATGGGTCTATACAGTATACAGGGTAATATGGGTCTACACAGTATACAGGGTAATATGGGTCTACACAGTATACAGGGTAATATGGGTCTATACTGTATACAGGGTAATATGGGTCTATACAGTATACAGGGTAATATGGGTCTACACAGTATACAGGGTAATATGGGTCTATACTGTATACAGGGTAATATGGGTCTATACAGTATACAGGGTAATATGGGTCTATACTGTATACAGGGTAATATGGGTCTATACAGTATACAGGGTAATATGGGTCTACACAGTATACAGGGTAATATGGGTCTACACAGTATACAGGGTAATATGGGTCTATACAGTATACAGGGTAATATGGGTCTATACAGTATACAGGGTAATATGGGTCTATACTGTATACAGGGTAATATGGGTCTATACAGTATACAGGGTAATATGGGTCTACACAGTATACAGGGTAATATGGGTCTACACAGTATACAGGGTAATATGGGTCTATACAGTATACAGGGTAATATGGGTCTATACAGTATACAGGGTAATATGGGTCTACACAGTATACAGGGTAATATGGGTCTACACAGTATACAGGGTAATATGGGTCTACACAGTATACAGGGTAATATGGGTCTATACAGTATACAGGGTAATATGGGTCTACACAGTATACAGGGTAATATGGGTCTATACAGTATACAGGGTAATATGGGTCTACACAGTATACAGGGTAATATGGGTCTATACAGTATACAGGGTAATATGGGTCTATACAGTATACAGGGTAATATGGGTCTACACAGTATACAGGGTAATATGGGTCTATACAGTATACAGGGTAATATGGGTCTACACAGTATACAGGGTAATATGGGTCTACACAGTATACAGGGTAATATGGGTCTACACAGTATACAGGGTAATATGGGTCTATACAGTATACAGGGTAATATGGGTCTGAATACAGGGTAATATGGGTCTGAATACAGGGTAATATGGGTCTGAATACAGGGTAATATGGGTCTGAATACAGGGTAATATGGGTCTGAATACAGGGTAATATGGGTCTATACAGAATACAGGGTGATATGGGTGTAATCTAAAAAATAACAATACATTTATTTTCCAAAATAAGTAAATGTGGTTGCCATTAAAAGGTTGAACTTGTTATACTAGTTTTATTAGAAGTGCATCACAATATAATTCTAAATATTATTTTTTTTCTATATGTAAAAAGTAGCCATGATTGTTAATTAAAAGCATGATATTAGAGGACTTTAATTCAAACTAGCTTGTTAGTCATTATTCTACATTTATGTATTATTATTTATTTTGAATGGATATATTCAGTCTAGTCTGACACGTAATTCTTCACATTGTGTCTGTTTGATAGTAAGGGGTTGGTAATGCTTACAGGTAAACAATGACTTCCTGCCAGAGAGAGAGAGAGAGTGGGCTTTGTGTGGGACATGTGGGAAGGTGAGAGAAGGGGAGGAAGTGAGAGACAAAGAGGGAAGTAAACAATGGGGGAGTCAAAAACAGTGGCCCAGATAGCCTGTTTGCAGCTCATAATAACGTGCAGTTATGTATCTGCCACTACGTGTTTTTGCACTACTCAATACTGCTCAGTGTTTTATATTAATTATGTGACCTTCTTTGTTTCCTGTGGTTATTGAATTGCTCTTTTTACTGCATTGTTAGAGTACAGTTTTATTATTATGCTAAAATTGTATTTTTGTAACTCTGACACAACAATTTCCTCCGGGATGAATAAAGTCTTATCGTATCTCTTATAGGGTCGTGAATCTGAATGTATAGTAGGGTCAACGGCAAATAAAAACTGCCGGATGCTAACCTGCATTTGTAGCAACATTAGCATAAGTTAGCAGTAATTAGCATATGCAGATAATAGTTTAAAAGTAGCTTGAACAATTTGGACACGTTTGTTTGTACTCTGTTGGCGGATTTTGATTAATTTTGAGTCGATTTGAAAGATTTAGGGGACTTTGGACATATTGCACTCTTTCAAGGACAAAAGCCCAAGTGTATGGCATGGAGTGTATGATTACAGTGGTGTTGGTGGTTATTGAGGATGCTGAGTCCATTTCTGACAATTTCAGTATCAAATATTAGATGGGCCTTTATTAATCCCCCGAGGGGGAAATTCAGTTTCCACTCTGTCGTACACACACATGCATTTTTATTCAGGTCAGACAGCACATAGTTTTTACATCATGCACATATCCAAATCCACACACAGTTATATGCACACATGCAGTTGAGAGGTCAGAGCGGAGGCAGCCAGTCTAGCCGGCGCCAGTGAGCAGTTGGGGGTTAGGTGCCTTGCTCAAGGGCGCTTTGGCAGTGGCCCAGGAGGTGAACTGACCCCTCTCCAGTACCAGTCCACACTCCGTATGTTTTGGTCCGATCGGGACGTGAACCGGTGACCTTTCGGTCCAAAGTCCAATCCCCTACAGACTGAACCTCATAAGGCAGTTCTAACCTGAACGAGCATATCTGTGCTCTCTGTGGGCTGACCTTGACTACCATGAGGAGTGTTGGACCGTTATAGAGAGCAGAAGATGAAAAGGGACTGAAAGATCTCCCTGGTCCCCGGGTTGAGCTTCAACCTCTGATCCATGTATCTGTGATCCTCTCCAGAATGGAAATAGTCATCACATACAGAGCATCAACTAGTTCCTGAACAGTGTCCTTCACATGCTGATATCCAAGAGAGGGAGTTCCACAGTCACAAGATGGAGGAATAGAAAGCAGTATTCAATGTTTACTTCAGATTAGCTCCACGTCAGAAATGATCATGCTTGTCATATGTCTCTCTCCATAGAGGCTGAATCATCATGTTAATCACATAGCTATCATATGCCTCAAACAGTCCTGATGCTCTTCTAGCTAATCACACATCCTGTCATGTACACAGTTATACACTCGGGCCTTTGTCTGTGGGAATCTATCCAATCCATAGGATCCAGAGTCCTCTAAATCTTCAAAATCCACCCAAAATGAATAAAAATCCGTCAAAAGGGAGAACAAATATGGACATTTTCAGGTTAAAACTGTCTTTGATGGGACAGAAAATGTCAGAAATGGACTCAATAACTCCTAAGACCTCTTCAAAATAGGCTATAATGCTTATTAATGAAACGTATGCTAATTGGCCAACATATGCAAGATGCTCTTCTGTGTCATGCAGAGGTCGCGTTAACCGAATATTTTCCAACAATGACGGAAAAATCTGAAAGCAGTCCGTCATTTTGACAGATTAGAACACAACTCGGAACAGCGCCAACATGTCCACCAGTGGCCCACATTATATTACATCCTTAGTGGCCAGGTCGACTGAGGGTGATCTACTGTACTGTGGTCGGTAACTATTATGTAGTCATTCACACCCCTGTCCAGTTGGTGGCGAGTGTGTGCATATTAAGTAGCTATTGTCTAGTCTTGTTTTTAACCTCGTTGATTACCTTGTTGGTTAACCGGCTTTAGCAATCGCAAAATGTCACGGCAGCTGATCGTCCGAAGCTTTTCTAATAAACCCAGTAATTGTGATGGTTTGGATTAACGAGGTGAAACAAGAGGGATTGATGCGGTGGAGGATGAAGGACAAGCCAGTGAGAGTAAAACTGACAACGTTCAGCCAGCGGCAGAGGGGCAAGCAAGTGGCAAGGAGTTCAAGCGGGAGTACCGGGCTCAGTGGGAGCAGGAGTTTGAGTAGCTGAGGAGGGAAGGTGGCAAAATGTTCTGCGACATCTGTAGAGAAGATGAGTAACGGATTTGTCCGAGGGTGCACAACGATGCAGAGATCAGCGTTCGGGCTACAGCAGGTCAATTGAGTTGTTCTTGTAAATGTTTTGTTCATATTCTGATTGTAATTGTCTCATTTAAAACGATGGCATGGTTCATATTTGTCTGTTTAGGCCCAATGGTTGCGGTGTTTTTAGCGGCCCCTGCCCCCCTCTGCTGTGCTGTCAGTGCAGGAACAAATAAATCATTCATGTTCGTGTTGACATGAAAGGGACCACACGGTCGGTGTCTCTGTTCATCTTTTTTTCTCTCCATGCCCTTGTAACAGATGTAAATATGCAGTGGGGTTTATTTAATTACATTTTGTATAATCATACAAATTCTGTGTTTTATATTATTTTATTCTGTGTTCTTCATTTTATTGACTGTTTAATACCTGGCAAGGTCGGAGATCAGTGGGCGGAACCTCTGAAGTGTGGTCGCTGTGCTCAGGAGCTTTTTTGTTGTGAGGACTTTCCCCCCTAGGCGTTGTGTCTCTCACGTTTCCTCTGCCCTTTTCGTAAAATGTTCCATGTGAGAGGAGTCATTGTGAGGAATTGATATAAAACTGATTGTTTTATCTGTTGTCAGTGATTAAACAGAGATCGTCTCAACTTTACGCTGGCTCGGGTCTCGTCCATTATCAACACAACGCAGAGACCGCTTAACCACACCGGTTACACCCTTAAAAGTTCTGTATGAATCATAAAAAAAAAATGAATGAATGAACATTTGCTGCTCAGTACCCAAACATAAATATTAAATAGGCTATGTCTCATCTCATTATTAAAACATGAGAAATAAAATGACGGGTAATAATGGATTATGACGGAAATTTTACGATCCTGTCCATCAAAATGACGGACAATGAAAAAGTCTAACGCAACCACTGGGACATGTCTCCATGCTTTAATGTTCAAAAAGCTCTTTATGTTCTCATACTGCCTGTGCTGCAGCACCTCTTTTCACCCTCTGTCTGAAACCAGGGCCCAGTCTGCTCTGATTGGCAGGCTGGCCGGCTCTGTTGTGATTGGTCAACCAGCTTAGTGATGTCCCGCCCCTTAGCCTATCACGTACAATGTGTTTGAGCGCTGTTACATTAGTGGTCTTTGCATCAAAAAACAAATGTGAAACCGAGCGAGAAAGGAAGGGGCAAAAGTCGGTTTCTTCTTTTTAGAAACAACGATAGCTTTTCTGGGAACAGCAGGAAGTGGTTTGTGTGTGTGTGTGTGTGTGTGTGTGTGTGTGTGTGTGTGTGTGTGTGTGTGTGTGTGTGTGTGTGTGTGTGTGTGTGTGTGTGTGTGTGTGTGTGTGTGTGTGTGTGTGTGTGTGTGTGTGTGTGTGTGTGTGTGTGTGTGTGTGTGGTTATTTCTGTGCTTTTCAGAGGAAAGTGAGAGAACACAGTTTCAGCTTCTGGATCCGGTGAGTGAGTGTCCAAAATGTCAGCAGAAGAAAGACAAGAAATCAGAATAAAAAGCTTTTATCAGAGACTCGACTGACTTCTTCTTCTATGGTGTTTATTCAGGGCGCTGCTTCCTCTCTGAAGTTTCCCTATCAGCTGCTGATCATGTGATATGAAGGTTGTCGAGCAGCTGACTCTGAACCGTGTCATTGTGACTGTCATGACACGGAGGCTTGTTTCCCATCCAAGATTATGACCTTTAGCCCAAAGTTTGGTCAAACTGTAAAAAAACACAGGACACTACCCTTCCCATGATGCAACTTGATAGTGTGTTTTTATAGCTAACTAGCCTACCCTAACATGCCTTTTTTTTTTGGTCATACATGACCAAAACTACCCTAACTTCTGAACCACAGCTCAGTAGCTGTGGTTCAGAAGTTAAGGTAGTTTTGGTCATGTATGATTTCAAAATAAGAGTTAAAACCAACTTTGTGCAACAGAAAGTGAATCTGAATTAAAAATATACAGTGCAAGTAGTAAAAAATCAATATGTTAACCAATGCCACCAACTTCTATCTAAAAGTAATATGGACATTCACTATAATATTTACAGTCTCTATGTATTGAAAATACTGACTAATACATGTAATTGGGTATGAGATTATTTACTTCTTACATTCTGAATACAAATACCTGTACTTTCTACTTCTTACATGTTGAACACAAATACCTGTACTTTCTACTTCTTACATGTTGAACACAAATACCTGTACTTTCTACTTCTTACATGTTGAACTCAAATACCTGTACTTTCTACTTCTTACATGTTGAACACAAATACCTGTACTTTCTACTTCTTACATGTTGAACTCAAATACCTGTACTTTCTACTTCTTACATGTTGAACACAAATACCTGTACTTTCTACTTCTTACATGTTGAACACAAATACCTGTACTTTCTACTTCTTACATGTTGAACACAAATACCTGTACTTTCTACTTCTTACATGTTGAACTCAAATACCTGTACTTTCTACTTCTTACATGTTGAACTCAAATACCTGTACTTTCTACTTCTCACATGTTGAACACAAATACCTGTACTTTCCACTTCTTACATGTTGAACTCAAATACCTGTACTTTCTACTTCTTACATGTTGAACACAAATACCTGTACTTTCTACTTCTTACATGTTGAACACAAATACCTGTACTTTCTACTTCTTACATGTTGAACACAAATACCTGTACTTTCTACTTCTTACATGTTGAACACAAATACCTGTACTTTCTACTTCTTACATGTTGAACTCAAATACCTGAACTTTCTACTTCTTACATGTTGAACACAAATACCTGTACTTTCTACTTCTCACATGTTGAACACAAATACCTGTACTTTCCACTTCTTACATGTTGAACACAAATACCTGTACTTTCTACTTCTTACATGTTGAACACAAATACCTGTACTTTCTACTTCTTACATGTTGAACTCAAATACCTGTACTTTCTACTTCTTACATGTTGAACACAAATACCTGTACTTTCTACTTCTTACATGTTGAACACAAATACCTGTACTTTCTACTTCTCACATGTTGAACACAAATACCTGTACTTTCCACTTCTAACATTTCTAACAAAAATACCTGTACTTTCTACTTCTCACATGTTGAACACAAATACCTGTACTTTCTACTTCTTACATGTTGAACACAAATACCTGTACTTTCTACTTCTTACATGTTGAACACAAATACCTGTACTTTCTACTTCTTACATGTTGAACACAAATACCTGTACTTTCTACTTCTCACATGTTGAACACAAATACCTGTACTTTCTACTTCTTACATGTTGAACACAAATACCTGTACTTTCTACTTCTTACATGTTGAACCCAAATACCTGTACTTTCTACTTCTTACATTTTGAACACAAATACCTGTACTTTCTACTTCTCACATGTTGAACACAAATACCTGTACTTTCCACTTCTAACATTTCTAACAAAAATACCTGTACTTTCTACTTCTTACATGTTGAACACAAATACCTGTACTTTCTACTTCTTACATGTTGAACACAAATACCTGTACTTTCTACTTCTTACATGTTGAACTCAAATACCTGTACTTTCTACTTCTTACATGTTGAACTCAAATACCTGTACTTTCTACTTCTTACATGTTGAACTCAAATACCTGTACTTTCTACTTCTTACATGTTGAACTCAAATACCTGTACTTTCTACTTCTTACATGTTGAACTCAAATACCTGTACTTTCTACTTCTTACATGTTGAACTCAAATACCTGTACTTTCTACTTCTTACATGTTGAACTCAAATACCTGTACTTTCTACTTCTTACATGTTGAACCCAAATACCTGTACTTTCTACTTCTTACATGTTGAACTCAAATACCTGTACTTTCTACTTCTTACATGTTGAACTCAAATACCTGTACTTTCTACTTCTTACATGTTGAACTCAAATACCTGTACTTTCTACTTCTCACATGTTGAACACAAATACCTGTACTTTCTACTTCTCTCATTTTCCAAACAGGCTGGTTCCTTTAGTTTGAATGTGTGTTTGGTGGCGTGATCATTATTATTTAGAGTCATTGCGTGCCTATTGATTTGAACACGATCCGTGTATCCATCATTTCCTGGTCTTCTCTCAAGAAGAGGGACCAATGAAAATGTTGTCATGTTGCCGTTGGTCACCATGGAAACATTGATTAGCTAACAATGACATTATTGTTCTATTAATATAAAGGGAGGTCAGGTACTCTTTAAAACAGCTGCGAGTTATGGGTACTTTTTACTGAAGTACATTTCAAAGCCTCTTTACTTTCACTTGAGTCAATAAGTTTAGTCAGTACTTCTACTTTCACCAGAGTATTTTTAAACACGAGTATCTGTACTTCTACTTGAGTAAAGGATGTCTGTACCTTTGCCCTCATCGGGCCTTATAGTCTTGTCTTTCCTATTCTTCTCTGTCAGTTCGTCGTTGTTGTTTCCCTGTTTTTCCGTCTGTTTTCTGGATTTCCCTCGTCTAGTCTCCTGCGTCCTCCTCGCTACAGATTAGTTTTTGTTTGCCCCTCTTCCTTTTGTTGATCATGCCTACTTGTTCAGTCTTCTCCTGTTTGTTAGGAACAGGTTTTCATTTAATAAAGCTCGCTTTTTGTTCATACTTATTCTGCATTTGGGTCCTGAGGACGTCCTTCTCCTGACATTAACCCAGTGATGGAGGCTTTTGATTTTCTTTAAGCATATTCAATTATCAAGAATAATTCTCCTACATTTGATTGATTTTGCCAAGTTATAATTTAACTTATTGGGCAATATACCTCTAGTGAGGGGCCCAGTTTGTCTGTATGTGACCCTCAGTGAAAAAGGTTTGGACTCTACAAAAGAAACCTACAGTATACCACAGAAGAAGAATAGGGCCTCTTTGTTAGTGGAACATGTTGACCTTTAGCTGCAGCCAACACGTCTCTAACAGGATATCTGGTGATTAGTTTCCTTTAACACCTTTTCTAACACCTTTTTTCCAGAAATAGCGAGTGTAACTTCAAACTTCCTGATTACTGGGTTCCTATAATGCTAATAACTGGAAGGATGTTTTGTTAGCAGAGTGTAAATGATGAAGGTTTCTGAGCACATGATCTGCTATCTGCGCTTTGAAGAAGGGACGTTAGCAGGAAGTGCACCTGGAACCTTTTGGCTTCTGAGAAAAATATCTGTGACCTTTTTTCTCAAACCACAAAAACACGAAGGTGACCGAGTGAGCGGAAAATACAGAATTCAGTTTGCTTTAATCTAACAACTAATAGTCCTTCAAAAGTTGTTTTGCAAAGAGAAGCTATTTTTTGCAGAAGGGCTGTGGGTGTTTTGTAGGTCGGTTTGGAGTGGGCTGTATAACCACACATACCCACCCACACACACACACACACACACACACACACACACACATTTTTCTTCCTGTTTTGACAGAACATAAATGTCAGTGTGGTTTTACCTGCAATGAAACCATCATTAAGTTTGTATAAATCTAATGTTTGCCATGAAAAGAGAAGAATCACACAGCTGACATTTGAGATGTTATTGCTCCAGTTCAATCTGTGTGTGAATCCTTTGCCAAGTATATAAATAAAACGGCTGGTGTGTGTGTGTGTGTGTGTGTGTGTGTGTGTGTGTGTGTGTGTGTGTGTGTGTGTGTGTGTGTGTGTGTGTGTGTGTGTGTGTGTGTGTGTGTGTGTGTGTGTGTGTGTGTGTGTGTGCATGCATGCAGAGCTCTCACGCATTTCACTCCATTCACACGCTCACACGCCACACCTTGTATTTCTCACGCAGAGATTTCTTTCCAGGGTACCACCAAGTCGCGCCGCAATTTTGTAAACAAACTAGGCTTGTTTGAGACGCGTGACATTCGCGATACAGAGGGCTTCATACTCCATTAGCAACCCCCCCCCCGTTGACATTCGCGGTACAGAGGGCTTCATGGGAACTTTGAGGGGAGCCAGAAGTTGGAGTACCAAACACCGCTGCCAAATAAAAACTTGAGAGCCCTGTGTGTGTGTGTGTGTGTGTGTGTGTGTGTGTGTGTGTGTGTGTGTGTGTGTGTGTGTGTGTGTGTGTGTGTGTGTGTGTGTGTGTGTGTATGCCTATCTTTGTAAGGAACACAACGAGTCTTAAAATATGTTTTATGTGTAAGACTAAGGTCGAAATATGTCTAGTTTAAGGTTAGGAGAAGATCAGTAGTTGGGCTGGTTAGGGAAGATTAATAGCACAGGAAAGTGGGGTGTGTAAGGGACCTCTTGCAGGGAAGGGTGGGTGGTCAATAATTAGCCTGTACATATACATACTTGTATAAAACCGCAGTACTTCCACTGACGTCTCCTCATCAGCTGATGCATGTAGTTCTCATTATAAGCAGTTTATTGGACAATTCGAATATTTCCTTTTTTATCAGTTAAAGGAAAATACAAGAGGAAACTTCTCTGAAGCTCTAACGGCAACAAGAGGTGAAGATGACTGAGTTGATGTCTTTGTGTTGATTTGTGGTCTTTTTGAGGTCAGTCAGTGTGTCTCAGCTGTCAGGAAGTCTGTCTTTTAAATATGTCTTGTCTTTGTACTCAGTTTCTGTCTCCTAGTTATTTTTAAAACTCTTTGAGGCCCTTTTCTGCCTGTTTGAGTCATTGTGTAGTCATTCTGTTTCCCATGATGTGTCTCTTAGCTGTCAGGATGGGATGATGTGAACTCTTTTCTGCCTCTTTGTCTCTTTTTAGGTATTTAGTGTATTGCTGTATTTTTACTGAGTGTCCCATTTTAGTTGTCACTTGTCTCTTAGCTGTCAGGATGTTTACCTTTTAAAAGCTGTAGTCATTTTGTGTCTCCTTCTGGTTATGTTGTGCCGTTGTGTAGTCTTTCATATCTTTGTATCTGTCCTCTCAGCTGTCAGGATGTGTATTTTTTAAATGTTTCCGTTCTGTTTTTTTGTAACAAGTCTCTTTGAGGTCATTTCCTCTTCCTATTAAAGTCAACCCGGTACTCGATGTTAATCCATGCGTGTGGGTGTGGAATTAACGGACGTGACGTTGTGCGGTTGAGTTACCAGGCAACAGCTTTGGTTCATGTTAATTTACAAACTCTTCAACTACAACCATAGTTATATTTAAAAACATGCTAGAAGGCCTCACAAAATACTTTAATGCAAATTAAAATGTGAATGTGAAGGAATGTGTGTATAACAAAATACATCGGTCATAAACGAAACCAGAAACAGACGTAGGCAAGATCCTCAGCTCGATGATTGGATGGTTTAACCGCAATGCATGCTGGGATTTGGTATTTATGTGATGTGAAATCTGAAAAGTTTTTTAAAAATAAAATAATACATTATTCCGATTGTGCTTGCTTTTCTCTTTGACAGTCATCACATAACGGCATTGTAATACACGGTTCGGCTGCATTAAATATTACATATCTGCCGTAGTTCTCTATTTATAGAGCCCTGCTGAGAAGACTTCCAGACAAACAGGAGAACTGCCACCAAAACTGAAAACGTGACGTGGATCATAAATATATAAGCAATTAAACAACATCTTACATTTCTTTTCACCCAATACGTCTCTTTGTAGGATCAACAATAATTCAGCTGACTTTTATATTTGATCCAATAGATAGGCTGTATTTACACCATAATGGTGCACAGCCGATATAAAGGGACACCTAGTGGTTAAAGCATGTTATTGAATTGTATTATTTTATTATTAGTTATTAATAGGATCCCTATAAAGTATATTCATTACTCGTTATTCTCTACTAATAGTTAATTAAAGACTGTATATAATGACTAGTTTGCACATCCCTTTCAAGATTTTCTAAGCTAAGGTTTATTGACATATCATATTATACACAACTACGGTGTAGTTATGCAATGAATGAAAAACTTGGGTCGCAGGTTCCTCAACAGTGCATTACAAGACATCTATCAATATGTGTGTATACCTCCACCATTAAACTGTCATTCTGCACATTTCTTATATATGAACAAACATCTTATATAAGAGTATAATACATATGTATAATATCAGTTTAATAATAAACAAATAAAAAACAAATAAGTACTTGAACATAGTTAACATTGCAGGAAAGCAATATATTAGACGTTAAGTACTTTGTCAGGCTTAATATTTATCTGTAGATACAAATGTCACTGTGTGCTGTGTGCTCTGCATGTGTGACCATTAAAGAGGGTTTCATCATCCCTCCATATTCTTCTTCCATACCCCCAAAGCTTTTTCCTTATTCAAAAGAAGACCTTAACCTAAAGTGCTCTTTAATGTTTAAGTTAAGCCATATTAGTGTGTCTGTTTTGCACATCCTCCTGTTAATATCTAATAATAAAATAATACAATTCAATAACATGCTTTAACCACCAGGTGTCCCTTTATATCAGCTGTGCACCGCTATGGTGTAAATACAGCCTATCTAACAATTGGATCAAATATAAAAGTCAGCCGAATTAGTGTTGATCCTCTAAGGAGACGTATTGTGTGAAAAGAAATGTAAGATGTTGTTTAATTGCTGATATATTTATGATCCACGTCACGTTTTCAGTTTTGGCGGCAGTTCCTCATGTTTGTCTAGAAGTCTTCTCATCAGGGCTCTATAAATAGAGAACTACGGCAGATATGTAATACTTAATGCAGCCGAACCGTGTATTACAATGCCGTTATGTGATGACTTTCAAAGAGAAAAGCAAGCACACTCGGAATAAAGTATTATTTTATTTTTAAAAAACGTTTTCAGATTTCACATCACATAAACTCCAAATCCCAGCATGCATTGCGGCTAAACCATCCAAATCATAGAGCTGAGGATCTTGCCTACGTCTGTTTCCGGTTTCGTTTATGACCGATGTATTTTGTTATACACACATTCCTTCACATTCACATTTTAATTTGCATTAAAGTATTTCGTGAGGCCTTTTAACATGTTTTTAAATATAACTATGGTTGTTGTTGAAGAGTTTGTAAATGAACATGAACCGAAGCTGTTGCCTGGCAACGCAATCACACAACGTCACGTCCGTTAATTCCACATCCACACCCATGGATTAACATCGATTTAATACATTAATGTAGCCTTTGTTTCTGCTAAAAGAGGTGTCGACCAGCTGGGGCAACAAGAAAATCGGCGTAATCGAGTGTGACTATTAAAAAATAAATCATTATTATATTAATATTGACTATAACAACCGACCGTCGGGGTAGCATTTGCTTGGCATTTCCGGGTATATCTCCACTGGTTAACATGGGTCAACAATACCGTGTAACTGTCACGTTTGAAGGGACGAAATCATGACATCTTCACGTCTCCCAGCGTGGTAAATCGTCACATGTTCACGTCTTGCCGTGATACCGGGTTGATTAAACTATGGGATTAGTTTTGTATTATAAAGATAAAGCAACACTTTCTCAGAATAAAGCAAAAACTATGAGTTTAAAAGAAAAGAAAACTGAGTCAAGCAAAAATAAAATACATTTCAAAAATAAAACTATAAGTTGCAAACAAATCATTTGTGTAATCAAGTAAACTATAAGTATTTTTTCTTTGTCTTAACATAGCTTTTTGTTTGCAGTTCTTCTTGTTTCTTCTTTCTCAATGATCAGACTTTTGCTCTCGCTGCAGCTCTTCTCTTTTGCGCTCCCTCATTTTTTTTGACACGAACATCCCAGGTGGGCGGGACTTTCAGGGGTGTGTCCCCATTGGCTACTCAGTTTTTGAGTGACAGCTCAGTACACCACAGATCATACAGTGCAACTCATTCAGCAAACTCCGGAGTCCACTCGGCCACGTTAGTGTTGGTGCCTCCTGCACATATGTATGATGACTTTAAATCACACGATGGCAAATGTTTACTGAAGCTGATGTGTTTGATTTTTATTACATTTTTTATCATAATTTATGCTAATTTGAATTATTCTGTATTTTATTAGTTAAATATTTTGGGGAAACTTCTGACTGAATTTGTATCTATATCTTTACATCTGTTAGTGTTTTTCTTTGTATAATATATATTTGAGCAGGACCCTGGATCTCTGCAAAGTGAATTATGTGTTCAATTAAAGTCAATTCAAATTCAACGTGGTGCTAATTCTGGTCTTTAAACAGATAATTCCACATCTCATTATCACTGGGTATTTGTCTCACTTCAAGCAGGTGTTGGTGTGTGTGGGTAGAACCAGATCACACCACCTGCGGCAGGATGTCAAACATTTCTATATCTGTTTTTTTTTTTTTATCTCGATCACCTGTCAGTGTTTCTCTATGTGGTCAGGGTGTTATTGGATGTGCAGAAAAATAACACCTTGACACCCACCACACAAATAAAGAAGCAAACGTTCTCTGTGTATGCAGGATGAGAAGAAAGAGGAAGCAGTGAAACGAGCCTTCGTCAATACACTTCAAACGCTGGACATCATAAATGGAGAGGAGTCAGAAACCCCGTCTGCTGGTCCTGCTTCTCGCTCTGATTCAGGTCTACCATGGAGAGGGAAGTTGTTCGAGTGACCCGGGCAACAGTAAGCTATTTTATTTTTTATAGAGTAACTTAACCATCTAATTGTGGTGGAAATTCCACACTTAAATATACAAGCTTAAGCCAAAGTTCTGTTATTTAATATAGAGTTATAGCATTTAACAGATTCAATCTATTTCCAGCTGGAAGGACAGATGACCTGCACTAGTAGATGGTACCAGAATCTGACCCCGTTGAAACAGGAAAAGAAGCACGTTATACAGGAAAAAGAGAAAAGGGGGAGGTCTCAGCTAGAATTGACTTTACAGGCTATTGAAATGTTGGCCGGACGGGCAAAACTTGCATACATGCTAATTACAAACCTAAGATCCATATCATAATTGCCTGACAACCATTCTGTCTGAGGACATTTAGTTGCTAGGTGTGAATTTAAATTGTTAGAAAATAAAGTTACAGTGAAATGATATATCATTAAATAAGATTTACGATAAATGCACGAGAGGACTCTTTAAAGTAGAGACAATACATACTGATATACACCTGAACATCAGCAGGAGAGGACTCTTTAAAGTAGAGACACTACATACTGATATACACCTGACCATCAGCAGGAGAGGACTCTTTAAAGTAGAGACACTACATACTGATATACACCTGAACATCAGCAGGAGAGGACTCTTTAAAGTAGAGACAATACATAATGATATACACCTGAACATCAGCAGAAGAGGACTCTTTAAAGTAGAGACACTACATACTGATATACACCTGAACATCAGCAGGAGAGGACTCTTTAAAGTAGAGACACTACATACTGACATACACCTGAACATCAGCAGGAGAGGACTCTTTAAAGTAGAGACACTACATACTGATATACACCTGAACATCAGCAGGAGAGGACTCTTTAAAGTAGAGACACTACATACTGATATACACCTGAACATCAGCAGGAGAGGACTCTTTAAAGTAGAGACACTACATACTGATATACACCTGAACATCAGCAGGAGAGGACTCTTTAAAGTAGAGACACTACGTACTGAAAAGAAACATAATCTGTTTTCTTTCCTTTCTCTCCATCACTTCCCACAGATATCACCTGCTCCTCTGACTACAACCGTACAATCACGTGTGTGTGGAACAGCGCGTACGATCATTCAGACAGTGTGTGCACGATAGAGGCTCTAAATACAAAACATAAGTAAGGACAGATGTATAATTTACATACATGCAGATTAACATTACTTTGATCTCAAACATTATGTGCCTGAAGTAAAAATTAAATGGAACATGTTTTTTTTACAGGTCTAGAAGGAAATCTTCCAAAGCTTCATGCACGCTCAAACCTGTTGAAGGCAGATCAAAGCAAATGACCTGTAACATGGAGTTCTTTAGAGACGAAAACGTGAGTCTGAATATCTCCCTAATTAAACGGCTATGTAATAAATAAACAAACCACTGGACTCACAATATCAATTTAAAAATGATTGTATTGCTTCCGCTAACAAATATAGTTTGGTCTTAGTTATTAACGGTCTGCTATGCTTAGCAACCGTCTGCTATCCTTAGTAACCGTCTGCTATCCTTAGTAACCGTCTGCTATGCTTAGCAACAGTCTGCAATCCATAGCAACAGTCTGTTATCCCAAGCAACGGTCTGCTATCCTTAGCAACAGTGTGCCATCCTTAGTAACGGTGTCCTATCCTTAGTAACGGTCTGCTATCCTTAGTAACCGTCTGCTATGCTTAGCAATAGTGTGCCACCCTTAGCAACAGTCTGCTATCCTTAGCGACGGTCTGTTAGCCAAAAAGAGCAGACCATAGAATGTTTGAAATGAACCAATCTGGATTAAGTTTTCAACCAAACCCTGTTTTTTATGTTTCCTAATCTTTATTGGTGACCATTTAAGGAGCCATTTAAGAGGCTTTTAGACATTTGGCTAGAGCTATTCTCAGTATTTATGCTAAGCTAAGCTAACTAGGCTAGGGCTAGTTGTTAAATAACATTTGGAGTACAAATATAAGAGTTGTATTAATCTTCTTATCTAACTCTCGATACAGCAATAATATCTACATTAAAGACTATTAGCTTGAGCTTTTAATCACACTCTCACCTTTATAAAAACATCACCTACAAACACCTCATCTCATGTTGTATTGTTGTCCTATGAGTGTTTTTTTTCAATCAATATTATTTTCTTACATTTTCTCAGTTTCAATCTACCGATATCTTCTCCATGAATCTGACCTGTAATCCTGGGCCGGCCAACGTGACCATGTGCTTCCATCCAGCGCATCACAGTGAGTACAATGAATAATATATCACCCTATGTGATTCAATTTCTGAGCTATTCACGATGACCTAAAACAAACTCTGTGTGTGTTTGATTCTGCAGTAAAGCTGAACCCTCCACAACAACCTCACATCAACTTCACCACCATTTCCTGGCACCCCCAAATTAAAGAGACTGAACAAATCAAAATGTTCAAGTGCCAGTTGCAGTGGAAACAAGAGAAGCAGTCATGGAGTGTGTGTATATATTTTTGTTACTTTGTTAGTATTTTAATGCATGAATAATTGTGTCATTTTTTAGGCATAATGTCGCGTTCACACCAGCCTTGATTAGTCTGCTTAAACCTGGTTTAACCCCTTGGTGGGATCCAAGTCTCTGATAGCTTTAAATGAACTTAGGTGCGTTTTATTTCAATTGTGAACATGCGTCAAACCCAAAAAACATTATTGTGTATTTGCATTTGTTTAAAGAAACGTAACTTTTTCTGTTCTGGTGAACAAGCCAGTGGTGCTCTTGCTACCGCTGAGTTTGGTGAACTTAAAATGTATCAGCCAACAAAGGAGACAATAGAGTAGAGAAAATGATAGTTGAAACCCAGAGCTACCGCTGGTCGGCTCCCCGCTGTTTTGCTCATTTCCTGTAACCAGTGTAGGATAAAAGCAGGAAGGAATAAGCAAACTAGCTAGCTAACTAGCTCGTTAGCAGATTAGTGTCTTCTCATTCTCGTTCCACTGTAGGAAAGCACATCAGACATGTTGAGGAGTTTACTGTACGACTAACCTTACGCAGTGCTTGAATTGGAATAAAAAGGTGCCAGTACTCTAAATCAGCAACTGTTTCAAGTCAATTTATTCATACAGCCCAAAAACAAGTATTTGGATCAAAGTCATAGTGTATCCTATAATGCTGGTGGGTTTATCTCTTTACTGAATATTTTAGAAAGGCTCACTGTACTTAAACAAAATGACTCAGGGTGCATCTGAGATTAGAGGGGGTGCAGTGGTAAAGTGTTATTTTAAATATTGAAGTTAAATGCATCAATCTGGCACTTTGAGAGCAACATGAAGAGATCTATGGATACCTCTCAACACCCATGAAACAGAACTGTAAACAGATTTACTTTTTATTTATGGATATAAAAGAAAGTAAAGCATGACTCCTAGTGGCGGCTGGTTAAATGACTCCTCGTCCCTGAGTACAATCAGAGGAGAGAGGGAATCCTTGTCCGGCGACAACCGCTGTCTTTTCGCACTATTATTAAGCCACGATAACATTTTCGAAATGCTAATGTTATGTGATGTCTTTTCTGCTCTAGTCTATTGCGGTGGCGCATCATAGATGCCGGTGGCATCTCATGACGCATCTAGGTACGCTGGGCATTACTCAGTAAGAAGTGCCGGTACCACATTGCTAAAAATCAGAAGTGCCGGTACTGCGTACCGGTGAGTACCGGCCCATTTCAAGCACTGACCTTACCTATGTTTATGTTTGAAACTAAGACTAGCACTGCCGGATGGTTTGAATAGTTATTTGGCCTTAGCAGTTGCAGAACATACGTGAAATGGCTGTTGGCTGTCGTATTTCATGTGCGACTTTTAGGCCAAATGCAGAAAACTTGAGGTGACACGGTAAGTGTCAAAACTAGTTCATTGGAGTTGTTTTGGTGAGTCACAGCCTTTAGTTCTGGACAGTTCTTTAGATTGTTTAATAACATTTTGTAGGATATCAGGAAACACTACATGAACATCAGCTTACTCAACATCCACTCATTTCTTCTCCGTCAGGATCCGTCTGTGCAGAAAAACACCAATACTTATTCATGGGAGTGGGAATCATCAGGGTCCGCTGTAAAGCTTGACGATGATTGGCTGATTCGAGGCCAGAGGTACGAGGCACGCGTTCGAGTGAAGTCCGGAGACACAGACCACAGGTCTACCTGGAGTGGCTGGAGCCCCACTGCATCATGGGTATCCACCGTTGGAAGAACGGAACAACCCCAACCAGCATCAGGTAAAGATGTTCAAATATCAACATAGATTGATTTAGTTTATGAGGGTCAATGTAAATATTTTAAATACTAATTTGTGGGATCTGTATTCCTATTTCTTATTCTAATTAATAATCATTAGAAAAATAGTGTGGTATGTTCTCTTCCTGTATTTGAATTCCTGAGAATTAAGGAAAGAAGTCGGACAAACAAAACTTTTTCTTTGTTAATCATTTTTTGTTGTTAATGTTTTTATAACATATCACATGGAAACATGTTATAGTTTGATTGGACAGCTATACAGGTCATGTGAATCAGGATCAAGCAAAGCCCAATAAACCTTTACAGTTGGATAAAGTATTTCCTTGTATTTTTGACTTCTAATTTTTTTCTGTATTATTTTTTGACTTTTTATTTTAATAATCCAGAATATTTTATATTGTTTTGTTTATATTGGTTATATGTGATATAATTATACAGTTTTTCATTTTATTTGTAATTGTTGATTCTCTTTTCCACTTTTTCAAGTATTGTATTTTAATGTCTAAACACACTTCTGCAACAAGGTTTCTATATCTATCTGTATCTATCCATCTAGCTAGCTATCTATCTTTCTATCTATCTATCTATCTATCTATCTATCTATCTATCTATCTATCTATCTATCTATCTATCTATCTATCTATCTATCTATCTACAGGGGTGTCAAACTCAATTTCATCGCGGGGCCACATTAGCATTATAGTTGCACTCAAAGGGCCGGTTGTAAGTATATAAATATACATATAAATAAATATATAATATATAAATAAAATAATGTATTATATTACATTATTACCTCTGAATTGGATTATTATTGGATAGGATAATAACGTAGTAATTAACTACGTCTGAAAGCAGAAGTCCAGTGCAAATAATTGCAAGTCTCTTCAGTGTGCATGTCACAAAACGAGATGCATTGTGGGACATGTAGTTTATGGTCAACGTGCTTCTGTAAAGCGGCATCTAACCGTATAATAAACGTATTATATTCTTTGCAAGCTCTTGCGGGCCACATAAAATGAAGTTGCGGGCCAGATTTGGCCCCCGGGCCTTGAGTTTGACACCCCTGATCTACAGTATGCTAATGTGTTATGCTAACATGATATGCTAACGTATATGTTAACATAATATGCTATTAGTTAATGCTGACCTGATAAGGAATGAAATGCTAACGATGTATTACTGCTCTGTATGCTAATGGTATGCTAACGGTGTATGATAGCTCAATATGCTAACGGTATATTCTCTGTCCTGTGTTTTGTCAGATCTTGCTTGGCGTGTTTTGGGCTTTTTTGCAGCAGCGTTTACAGTGTGTCTGGTTATCGTACTATTTAAGACTGACAAAACCACCTGGTAAGCAACAACACAGTACTTTTACAAGACCTTAACCAAATGTTGTTCAAGAGCAATAAGCTATGTTTGTTCTAACCTTGCTCATGTCTTTGTGTTTTATAGGGTTGTGAAGAAAATCAAAGGTCCGCCTATTCCCAACCCGGAGAAATCCTTCCTGAAGGATCTAAAGTTCGAGGTGAGCTTAAATATGCTTTTCTTTTAATGACCAAAAACAACCATACATGAAAAAACTGTCCAAAAAAAAAGCTGAGAATAGAGACACACTTAGTTATAAATATCTTAGTTGATTGATCTTTGTGGATTTCAAATGTATTTTTATCGCACAGCTTACAAATACCTTCTCTTGCTCTCCTTTTTGTTTTTTTAAAACCCCCAAATTGTACAAATGTAACATTTGTATAGTTTTAGCCCAGTCTGTTCTGATTGGTTAGCATATTTTTACAGTTTACTTTAGCTACTTTTACTTATCTCAATAGAGTTCTTCGATAACTATTTTTATTTTGAACCTTAATGGGTACTTTTAGCACTTTGAGTATAAAGTTTAAGTATAATTTTAAATATATTTTGACACCTATGGACTTTAACTTAAGAATGGACATAACTTCTACTTCTTCCACCTCTGGCTTTATGCATCTTTACGGAATAAAAAGACATGGGATTGAACAATACAAATTAAAAGACAAGAACATTCAATAAGTTCGACATCTCAACAGAATTAGCAAAATAGCATTACAAAAAAGTTCAAAATATACAGTACATGTTGAATTACAAATGTACAGTGACACAATATAAAGCAGGATATTATATATACATAAGTATGTGAGGAATGGAATATTAAATATTAGATTGGATATAAATGTTTCACGTTTCAAGGCTTTTATTGTCAACATAGCTACAGTTTAGATATATCAATGACAATCTGAGGTCACAGGCTCCTCCTCCAACACAAACAAACAGATGAAATAGTACATCAAATAGAAACAGTGCCCAATAGTCTCTATGCACGGTACAGTGTGATATTAGCAACATGTTCTTTAACCTCCTCTTCTCCTGCAGAGTCGGTCGAGTCCTCACTTCCTCATCGCTTCGGGGGAGCTGGACTCGGTGGAGATCTCCTCCTGTGTGGACGCAGTGTTGCCGCGCAGCCAGAAGGAGGCGCTGCTCCAAAAAACCAGAAGCGAAATGACCCACGAATCCACCAGTTCAGACTTCTCCGACCCCAATTACTCCCATCTCCTCCCCCACACTCCTCCTCCTCACATGTCCTCCCTCACAGCAGGGAACCTCCCTCAATGCGTCTCTGACGCTCCTTACGGGCCGGTGGGGGGGCAAAGAAGTGAAAAAGAAACGGATGAAGACAGAGGGAAGAAGGAGGAGGAGGAAATCCATCAGTTGTTCTCTAAAGGAAGAGAAGCCATGCTGCTGGTTTCAGACTATGAGAGGGTGGAGGAGGTGAGGGAGGAGAGAGGGAGGCTGCAGAGCTTAGACTCAGGTGTTGGTAGTGGGGGAGAGGAGGTGAGTCAGGAGAGCATCACTGTGGAGGAGGTGAGTCAGGAGAGTATGGAGGAGGTGAGTCAGGAGAGCATGGAGGAGGAGAGGGAGGAGAGCATGGAGGAGGTGAGCATCACTGTGGAGGAGGTGAGGGAGGAGAATAAGAAGAAAGAGGAGGAGAGGGAGGAGGAGAGAGATGATTTCCACAAGATGTTTGGAAGGGGGGGAGAGGAGGTGAGTCAGGAGAGCATGGAGGAGGTGAGGGAGGAGAGAGGGAGGCTGCAGAGCTTAGATTCAGGTGTTGGTAGTGGGGGAGAGGAGGTGAGTCAGGAGAGCATGGAGGAGGTGAGTCAGGAGAGCATGGAGGAGGTGAGGGAGGAGAGAGGGAGGCTGCAGAGCTTAGATTCAGGTGTTGGTAGTGGGGGAGAGGAGGTGAGTCAGGAGAGCATGGAGGAGGTGAGTCAGGAGAGCATGGAGGAGGTGAGTCAGGAGAGCATGGAGGAGGTGAGTCAGGAGGAGAGAGTTGATTTCCACAAGATGTTTGGAGGGGGGGGCCTTCAGGTGTGCTCTGGTTATAAAAAGATGCACCCGGTGGAGGAAGAGGAGGAGGAGACAGAAGAACTCCTATTGTCTCCTCCTACCTCCTGCTCCTCCCCCTCTCTCCCCTCTCTCCCCTCTCTCCCCTCTCTGGGCTTCTCTGAGGGTCTGAAACCTGACCTCCTGGAGAGAATGCCTCTGATGAGCAGCAGCCGTTCGGTGGCGCCCTCTGGTGGCGGATACATGCCGGTACGACAGGAATGGAGCTGAAAATGAAATACACTATTCTCAGACAGTGTTCGCTCCGTCGCCTGCAGCTGTCATTACGTAGCACAGGTACGAGTAACGAAACGGTCTCTCTGCATTTGACCCATCCTAGTGTTAGGAGAAGTGGGCGTTCGGCGCCTGTGGAGCAGTAGGGAACGGTGCCTTGCTCAGGGACACCTCGGTAGCACTTAGTCTTGCCGGGGCTTGAACTGGTGACCTTCCAGTTCTCAAGCTAACTCCCTATGGACTTCGCCACCACCGTGCAGCCTCCCAGAACAGATCCAGACATTAATATATTGAACTTTTTAAATCTCATCTAAAACTCACCTCTTTGCACTGGCTTTGAATACTAGTTGAACATTACATTTTTACATTTGTATGTGTTTTTATATGTTTCTAGTTATTGTATTCCCATTGTGTTATTGTATATTGTATTGATTGCCTGTACAGCACTTCGGGGGTCAACTCAGGTTGTTTTAAATGTGCTAACATACAGATTGATTGATTGATTGAGAACAGAATTGGGGGGAAAAGCTTATACATATGCTGCTGTGTGGAATAATGTGCAGATTTCATCACTTTGGGGAAGCTCAAGTCCATCTTAAAGGACAGAGAACACATGCTCTTGGTCGATGTGCTTGCTTTTATATCCCCTAACTGAGTTTTTTGCTTTATAACAGTTTGTTTTATTTACGTATTGACTGGCCATTTCATTTGTGTTTCACGACAGCTGTATTTGTCTGCCCGTATGGTTTGTGTTGTAAACATTGTTGATGCTACCCTCTTGGCCCGGTTGTCCGTTAAAAATAGATTTTTATCTCAATGAGACTTTTGGATTACCTGGAAATAAACCTGACGTTACTTGGCTGGAAATCCTTTCTGGTGCCCCAGCGGCAGTTTTCATTTAGGTTAAATCTCAATTGTATTTATTTACTTAGCCGCTACAGTGTATACTGTATACTGGTGTCATATATGTCTTTATGATTGACTCTTTAAATCTTTACATATTTCTAAAAAATATTTTATACTGAACCGTTAAAATATGACTCGTAAAACATATACAGTATAATATGAACCCATGTATGGCAGCTGTTTTACAAAGTACTGACGGTAAAGGTGAATATTTTCATGGACAAAACTTGATTTTAATCTTCACAGTTGTTCTCATCGCTGCAGCTATTACCATTCATTGTCCTGTTGTTGCTTCTCTGTACATTGTGTTTATAACATATATTGAAGAATAAGTGTTTTTATCAAATAAATGAGAAGTAAATACTTGCTTTGTTATTATTGTTGACCTGAAGCATGATGCATATATGATTCCAAAAGGGAAAAATAGGCAACAGAATAAATAAAATAAAATATTCAAAAAGTAATAAAATGATATCCCACTCAATAAAAGTGAGAGAGAAATAATACACAATTTTTTTAATTAATAATACAATAACATTATATAAAAATATAGATTATTCAAGATAAAATAAATAAATACGAATAATTAAATTAATAAATCACTTAAAATAAATAAACTGAAATAATATTTGAAAAAATATATAAGTTCAAAACAATATAAAAATACATACATCAGATGACATGAATGCACACAAAAAAAATGTATATAAAAAATAATGAATAAAAAAAATACAATGAAAGGAAATATTGCTAAAAAATAGTTTAATCGAAAAAAGTTTTTCAGCCGTCATTTAAAAATGTCTAATACATTTTCCTCTCTTGATAGGTTGATCCAAAAGATAAAAGACGCTTCCCCATTTATATTTTTGAGGACTTAGGATATTTTAAAGGCCCGCACCGTGTCATAAGACGACAGATTATTGGTGGCTAAATATATTTCAACACACAAACATCTCTGCCTCAGACTTCCTCTCTGTGCGTCGGCCCTCATCTGATGTGTTGTACTTCTCCAGGTCCAACTCCTCCAGAACCTCCTCTGACATCTGCAGCATGTGGGCCAGAGCAGAGCAGTGGATCTCAGAGAGTCTCTTCCCTGATCTGTTCTCTGACTTCAGGAACTCTGTGATCTCCTGATGTACTGAGTGGTCCTTCATCTCTGTCAGACAGTGGAAGATGTTGATGCTCCTGTCAGGAGAGATTTCATCACTGCTCATCTTCTTCAGGTTCTTGATGGCTCTCTGGATTTCTTTGCGACCCAGCTGGCCTTTCAAGAGTCTCTGGATGGTTTCTGGTCTGTTGTCTGTGCGACCCAGCTGGCCTCCTAGGAGTCTCTGGTTGGACTCCAGAGAGAGGCCGTGGAGAAAGCGGACAAACAGGTCCAGGTGGCCATTTCTACTTCTGAGGGATTTCTGCATGGGTCTCTTCATCCAATGAGAGACAAATCTAATAATGTCATCTTAACATTTTAATACAATCTGTCCAGGTGGAATAATTATTTAACTTAAAGGTCACCTATCATGCTATCTTTAGGCAATAGCATAGGTCTCAGATATATACAAATCTATAAAAAACATGTCTATGAAGTGTTTTGATCACAATACCAAACAGATCACCCATTCATATCCTTCCATTTCACTTCCTGTTTCTAAAGTGCTGATTTTTGTATAAACCTTTATAAAATAAAGAGGAAGGGTCTGAGGTCATGCGGGACCCGGCAGCTACTGTCTAAACTAAACACTGCCGTGATGAAACGCCATATCATGGATTATCAAGGATTCTCTCTGAAACAGTATGGAGCTCAAAGGCTTTCTCTCTTGCCGGTTATACCACAAGGTGAGTTCATTTTTTTTAAGAAAGAGGCAAAAAATAGGACTATTATAAAAGCTATTTAAAAAAAAAGACTGTTGTAACACATAAAAAATAAACGACAATATTTACACAAATTTAGAATTCTGACTTTTTTCAGGAATAAAAACATTCTGACTTTTTTTCAGAAAATCTCGGAATTCTGACTTTTTTTTATCTCCAAATTATGCCCTTTTTTTAAGAAAATATTTAAATTATTTTATTTCCCGAAATCATAAAATTATTAATATTAAAATGATTACTTTCTACTAAATCTTTCTCTAAAAGAAGTGTCAAGAATAACCATTATGTGGGAATCTTGATTTTATTCTTGACTCATCTTCCTCTTCCTCCCGGTTGTCTGTCCTTAATGTTCTTCCATATTAAGGTGTGGTTTTAAAATAAAGGAGAAGTGACGTAAATCCAAAACTCCTCGCTTCTTCCTTTACTCTGAAGTTAACCCATGTCATATAAGGTCATTTCCGAGTAAAAAAGTACATATAAAAATACGTTTTAACGGATGTTCAGAAGAGACGAAAAGGAGTCGGACTCTGAGGAAGAAACATGTCTTCATAACCGGTGAGTCGTTATTAATAATATTAAAATCTCTCTGTCATCTCACTGGGAAAACTGTTAGAGGGGGAGAAGTAGCCTACTCAGATCGTGTACTTGAGTAAAAGTAGAAGTACTCAGATCTTGTACTTGAGTAAAAGTAGAAGTACTCAGATCTTGTACTTGAGTAAAAGTAGAAGTACTCAGATCTTGTACTTGAGTAAAAGTAGAAGTACTTAGATCTTGTACTTGAGTAAAAGTAGAAGTACTCAGATCGTGTAGCCTACTTGGGTAATAATAATAATAATAATAATAATGGCTTTAATTTATAAAGCACTTCATATTTGCATTCAAATCCCGAAGTGCTAACATCGTAAAAAGAATAAAAAGCAATAAATAAAAATAAATAAGTAAAAAGAATAAAATAAGATAAAAGGGTGATAATAAATAAATAAAAGGTCTAGGGAAAGGCTCTATTGAAGAGGTGGGTTTTGAGGCCTTATTAAAACCTCCACGGTCTGTTTAATTCCCATGCATCAAGGTTATTTTCATGTATGTAATTGTTTTTCCTGCACAGTGTAGAGTCTTGTTGTGATGAGAGGGATACAGGTATTTCATAAAATAAACGTGATCCCTGGAGGTTAGCTACAGAATTGATATCACAATTTAATCGGAGCTGATCACAAGTTGTCATGACTGATCCAGTCATCTCGATGAGCGTTCAGGCTGTGAATAAACAACTTGTGTTTTACTTTTAGGCTGTCTGAAGGTATGGACAGCTATCAAAGCTACTATACATCACATTAAGAACGATGAACAAATGAAAGTCGGACACAAATATATAATTTAAATGATTTATTGAAGTTTGCAATGTTTTGAACAGGCATCCACACAGTCACCTACTTTGAAATGTTCGATACCTCCCTGTAAGCGTCACGATATCGGCCTCTGCCCCACAACCTCACATACGAGTACTGAATGTGCAGCAAATTGATCTTAGGAAGGCAGATATAGCAAAAGATGAACGTAAACGACAAACGATGTTTCTTTCCTGGTAAGTCAACAATGGGTCCTCAATGTACACGCCCCGGATTCCGATGACGAAAATAATAGAATGTCGCCAGTTGTCATGACTCAACTTATACTGTAACACCGGTACTAAGGACCGGGTAGGACCGGCACACTTTCAACACTGAGTAAAAGTAAAAGTAGAAGTACTCAGATCTTGTATTTGAGTAAAAGTAGAAGTACTCAGATCTTGTCTTGACTCTTGAGTAAAAGTAGAAGTAGCCTACTCAGATCGTGTAGGAATACTCTGTTTCAGTAAAAGTCCTGCATTCAAAATGTTCCTCAAGTGAAAGTAGAAAAGTATTCTCATCAAAATATAGTGAAAGTAGCGACAGTAAAAGTAGTCATTGTGCAGATTGGTCCATTTCAGAATAATATATATGATATGTTTTATAATGATGATCATGAAAGTGTTCTCAAAGCTGGTAAAGGTGCAGCTAGTTTGAATGACTTTGTATACTGCAGGGTAGCTTGTGGATTTACTCCAGGTGGAACTAAAGTCTGATTTAACACTTGATTAGATTTCCCATCATTCATCCACATCTGAGAAGTAACTAAAGGGATTAAATACATGAAGTGGAGGAAAAGTACACCATGTAGGCTACCTCTGAACTGAAGTGGAGTAAAAGTACACCATGTAGGCCTACCTCTGAACTCTAGCGGAGTAAAAGTATGAAGTAACATAAAATTGAAATACTCAAGTAAAATTGAAATACCTCAAAATGTTACTTAAACTAGAACCGCCAGAGATGTTTTATACCTAAAACCGCCACCGGGGTCAAATTGATCCAGCATTAGAATGCATTAATTTTCAAAGTAAAAGTATTGCTTTAAAAAGAAAAATGGTCCTGTGGTATTTTGATAAGCAATTTTGTTAAATTGTTTCGTTTATTAACGCTACAACATAGCGTTTCGTGAGGCGGTTGTCGTTGTTGGGTGAAAAGCAAACAGCTGTTTGCTGCGAAGTGAAGCACGAGCAGTCACCCGTGAGCGGGAGCGCGCTCCTTCACTACAGACTGTCTATCAATCTATCTCTCTATCTCTCAATCTATCTCTCAATCTATAGGGAACTGCAGTAGACAAAAGGCGTTGCTATAGCAACACGTTATGTTTGTTGCAAAATCAATAGCGCAAAAAAGGGGTGGGGTCAATATGACCCGCTTGGCGGAAATAGGTATAAATGGCAATTATTTTGCCATTTCTTCAATCTGACTTCATATTGACAATTTTTAACAACATAGGGTGCTACATAACACACTTTCAGGAAAAGTCACGGACTGGGAGACTTTAATATGTTATTGAAAAAAAGTTACATACAATAAAAAACAGCTCTTGGTCAAATTGACCCCGTTGGC
Source organism: Notothenia rossii (assembly GCF_949606895.1). Taxonomy (NCBI): domain Eukaryota; kingdom Metazoa; phylum Chordata; class Actinopteri; order Perciformes; family Nototheniidae; genus Notothenia; species Notothenia rossii. Next base: position 2,496,911 of record NC_136912.1, on the reverse strand, counting down.
GGTTTTTAGTGTTAAGTACTTGAATAGATGTACTGTTTGTGT
>NC_136912.1:2482526-2490026 GCF_949606895.1 Notothenia rossii | reverse complement strand
ATTTGTTTTGTGTTGAGTTCTTTATTCCTCTCTTAGAATTGACAATGCCTGTTAGTGGAAAACAGAAATCGGACGTATGTATGCCTGAAATACATTTGACAATGTCAAGAGAAAGACACCATGACATTAATGCTTTTAAATACATTTAAAACCATAATGCATACCAGTGCCTGTCAGTCACATGTCAAATAAGAATCTACTTTGCATTTCATTTTGACATTCGTGCCATTTATCTGTAGCTAACTGTGACCACATGGAGGTACGGCACACACATGTTGACGGACAGTAATTGGCTGTGGATGAAAGTTGTGACCTTTAGGTTAAAAGAAAGTCTCTAATGACCAGTAAGCTATACAGAAATACAATTAGATTTGAAAAAAAAAACATATATATAGATTTTTCCAGAAGAGAAATATAATTGATTTTTTCAGAAATGCATAATGGGATTGGCATGGGTTTCAAAGAGACAGGAACTTTAGGTCTTCTGAGGATAATGTGCATTTGACCACAGCAATTAAAGGGAAATATTAAAGGGGACCTATCATGCAAAATGCACTTTTTTATGTCTTTTATACATAAACATGTGTCCCCGGTGTGACGGGGAACTCACGCAGCGTTAGAAAATAAAACCCCCTCTCTTTTCCTCCGTACCCACATCTCTAAAAACGGGGGAACAACGGAGCTGATGCAGATTTGCGTCCGATATGACGTAATATCTGAAATGTGGACCCACGGCCCTATCAGAAACGTTGCTATCAGAAACAATGCCCGACTGTTTTGGACGTCATATGGTCGGTATTTACATTAGCATCGCTAACACTCAGAGCTAACCTGTACTGGAGAGCATGTGTGTGAAGAAGCAGGAAGTAAAAAGGAACTCACCTTGTGGTATAACCGGCAAGAGAGAAAGCCTTTGAGCTCCATACTGTTTCAGAAATAATTGATAATCCATGATATGGCGTTTCATCACGGCAGCATTTAGTTTAGACAGTAGCTGCCGGGTCCCGCATGAGCTCAGACCCCTCCCTTTTTAAAGCTTTATACCCCAAATCATCACTTTAGAAACAGGAAGTGAAATAGACGGATATGAGGCATGGCTAATGGGTGATCGGTTTGGTATTTTGAGCAAAACACTTCATAGACATGGTTTTTATATATTTGTATATATCTAAGACCTTTGTTATTGCCTAAACACAGCATGATAGGTGACCTTTAAAGTTAAAAGGGTTTAGTGGTTATCATTAAGGAATGATGTCCGTGCTTTTGAGGCCATCAAAGTGTCGAGACGATGACGTGCACCCAAAGCACAGATAGGAAATTAGTGCCTGGCATCGGAGAACAAAAAGACAGAATATTAAACCTCCAGTGCCAAGAAATGTCAAGAAGTGCTATTATAACGTCAAGGCTTTTAAAATGTCCTCTTGTATCAGTGTGACAGAGAGTGGCTCTGCAACACATCTATGCGGAAGACTTATTTAATAAAAAGGTTATTTATTGACATTGCAAAAGCTTAACTGATTGTGTTTCACGGCCATTTAGTAAAAGAAAAAGTTGCTGGTTGTTGAACCCACATGCAGATATTCAACAAGCTTTACTAAATATGGACAGGCATGTTGAAATAATCTCTATGATATGATCATGTGTTGTAAGCCGTGCTCTTGAGTTTCATCCTGTAGTTTATTTAAAGAGACCATGAATGTTTTAATGTCTGTCTGCAGCGTGTTATTGGTCATAGGGTCTTGTGACATGTGATTGTTAAAGGTCCAAAGGTGTAGTGCATGTGTAAACTAAAAATAAGCGTATACAACCTGTGAGATTCAGTTATTCTTTACACAGACACATATACTCTTGGCGGACTTGACTGTTGTACAAGAATAGATGGTAGCTTTCCATGTATATGTATATGATATTTAACAATGCAGGCAGTAGCTGAGATACAATGACTCATAAGCAGAATGTATTTGGCTTCACTTGCTTTTAAAAGTGTAGTGAATGATGTTTAAAGTTCTGCACTAGAGCTGTTGGTCTTGCAGCCTTGTGTGTTGTCAGTGTGCCTCAGCTGAACGTGCTAAAGAGAGTCTGTGTGTTACACTATGACGTACCGACAGCCCGTCACGCACACATGCAATTCCTTCAATCAGCACCGTATCTTATGAAGGTAGATATGGTGCAAAATGTGAGAGCGTGTAAAACCTAATCTGAAAAGAAATCTGAGCTTGTGTGCATACATTTACACTTGTATAAAATATCCACGTAACTGTGAACCACCTTTGAAGTCACAGAAGAAGAAAAAAAGTTTTGTAGCTTGTAGGAAAAAAATGAATTTAGTGATGAAATGTTCACTTGTAGAAAAATACATATTTTTTAAATATATTTTCCATTACAGCTGGGGGGTTGGAGCGAAGGGGCGGAGCTATCAGAACGACGAGGCGGGTGACTGGTGGAGACTGCGGGGCTAAGTGTCGCTACCAGTCCGCTGACATGGCGCGTCAATCAACGGTAAGTTTTGCCCGTTACTTGCCCAGTATTACTTTGAATATTATTATTGTGATTGAGGATTAAATCCGCTTTGAAGACCACCGTTTTATATCGTGCAGTTTAGCCTCCACCAGTCACCCGAGCCTCGTCGTTCTGATAGCTCCGCCCCTTCGCTCCAACCCCCCCTCCCTCCCCCCACATCTACAGCTGATCTACAGGTGAAAATTACTTTTGCGACACATTTATCGCAAGAAGTGTAGCAAAAGTCAAGACCGCAGATTTGTCGATGTATACTGCCACAGAGCAGATTGGTCAAGTTGTAATGACTGATTTGAGAGGTTGTAGTTGTAATGGAAAATATATTTAAAAAATATGTATTTTTCTGCAAGTGAACATTTCATCACTAAGTTCATTTTTTTTCTACAAGCTGTAAAACTTTTTTTTTTCTTCTGTGACTTCAAATTTGGTTCACAGTTACGTGGATATTTCATACAAGTGTAAATGTATGCACACAAGCTCAGATTCCTTTTCTGCAAGTGCTCACATCAGGTTTTACACGCTCTCGCATTCAGAGATGGCTGCAGTTCACTCATCCTTTACTCAAGTAGAAGTAAAGATACTCGTGTTTAAAAATACTCTGGTAAAAGTAGAAGTACTGACTAAACTTCTTTACTCAAGTCGAAGTAAAGAAGTATGGGACACAAATAATCTTGGTGGACTTGAATGAAAGAGGGAATAACAAGAACAAGAGTGTTGGTTTGTATCTCTGCAGCAGGAAACTCAATATGTTATTCCATAAACCCCGGCCAAGGACGAGGCCTCAAACCTCTCTGAGCTGAATCTGCAGATTAGAAACGAACAATAAAACAAGAAAAATAGGTGAAAATAAAACACTTTTTGGGTTTAATAGTGGCGCACTAATCAGTTTAAGAGACAGCTGGACTTCTGGAGCAACGCGGTCCAAGAAACTGAGATTTCTGCTGAATGTGGGAATATTTTTATTTCATTTTTGGCAGATAGTTATTGAGGTATTAGATGTAGTCGCTGGGTTTCCTCGGCATGTACGACAGAAGGTACGGAAAGGAAGGAGAAGAATCAAAGAGGAAGTAAGACAATGAAGAAAGAAGGGGGGGGGGCCTCTTCTGCTTTTTTAGGGACCTCCCTTTCCTGTAGAGTGTTCTGTAAGTTGATGTGCATGTAAATGGTCTGCAAAGTCACAAATCCCTGATGATTAGAAACCAACAGTAAGACAAGAAAAATGGGTTAAAATAAAACACTTTTTGGGTTTAATAGGTGCGCACAAATCAGTTCAAGAGACAGCCGGACTTCTGGAGCAACGCGGTCCAAGAAACTGAGATTTCTGCTGAATGTGGGAATATTTGTATTTATTTGTTGGCAGATAGTTATTGAGGTATTAGATGTAGTTGCTGGCATGTAAGAAAGTAGGTAAGAAAAGGAAGGAGGGAGAAGAAAGAAACTAAAGACTATGAAGAAAGAAAGGTGACACTTAAAGAGCCCCTATTCTGCTTTGGGGGGGGGGGGGTTCCCTCTCCTGTAGTGTGCCCTGTAGGTTTTAGTGCATGTAAATGGTCTGCTGAGGCAACAATCCCTTAAGATAAAAGCATTCAGCTCATTGATTAGCTGAGAGAAAGCTCTGTTGCAAAGCAGCAGTGAAGCAGGACAGAATAACAATATGTGTCTCATTGTCTCTGCTGTCATCAATGAAACAGTGAGAAGACGACAGCCGTCAGTGGCTTCATGTTAGGAAGACAAACAACAAGAGAAACTGTTTCTAAAAGAAAAGGTAGATCTGCCACCTCTAGGGTCTGCTTTAGTTAAGGCAACTAAAACAAGATGCTTAAAGTAAGAGAGATGTCTTCTTCTGTGGTTAGGAGGCACACATTGTTTAAATGACAGCAAGAGGACACTTCACATATTAGGATGGATTTATGGCTCTTATGGGGCCATATTCTGCTTTTTGGGGTTGTCTCTCTCCTGCAGTGTGTTCTATAGGTTTTAGTGCATGTAAATGGTCTGCAAAGGCTAACATCCCTGTGTTCCCTCAAGAGGTAAAATAAAACATATGAACCTAAGCATAATGTGTCCTCTTTAAAGGAAGGTGAAAGAAGTTTATTGAACAAAAAGTTTGAGGAGTCTTGAATGATCACAAGAGGAGTTTACTACTGTAACGCTTGGCACGCCTGTCGACTTTTTCAGTATTTATGAAAGATGAACATTTCCCTCACCTTTAATTAACCTTAATTAAATACAAGTGGTGCTGCTCTGCATGAATGAGGTGTGAAAGGGTGAGTGACTCGTAGTATGTGAAGCTTTGAGGGTTCGAAAAGACAGGATAAAGATATTTATAATCACAGTCTATTTACAGTGGCTTCATATATGCAGTTAACGCAGTTCTCCGTCATACAATCTACTCAGCTTTACTACAAGACGGGGAAGAATCTGACATTCTTAAGGGTTAGTTCTGCCTCAGTTCAATTTTTAATTTGGCCTCTGAGTTAGACAGTTGTGTTTTACACGGCTTGGTTGAATACTTGATTCTGATTGGCCAATTTGGACAGTCCAGAGGTTGTTAGTTTTAAATAACAGGCTGTTGCTAAGGAGAACTGACCGCTGCTAAGGAGAACAGACCGTTGCTAGGGATAACATACCGTTGCTAGGGATAACAGACCGTTGCTAGGGATAACAGACCGTTAGTAAGGAGAACAGACAGTTGCTAGGGATAACAGACCGTTTCTAAGGATAACAGTCCGTTGCTAGGTATAACAGACCGTTTCTAAGGATAACAGTCCGTTGCTAGGTATAACAGACCGTTTCTATGGAGAACAGACCGTTGCTAAGGAGAACAGACCGTTGCTAGGGATAACAGACCGTTACTAAGGAGAACAGACCGTTGCTAGGGATAAGAAGTCATAATCTGCGGAAAAGAGAGCAAGTGGTGCTGCTCTGCATGAATGAGGTGTGAATGGGTGAATGACTCGTAGTATGTGAAGAGCTTTGAGGGGTCGTAAAGAGAGGATAAAGCGATGTATAATACAGAACATTTACCATGACATTAAAACCTTTGGAGTCCTAACGCCTTGATGCAAAAGCAGGGAAGGAAATAAGACAAAATGGACAGAAAGAAGTGATGAAACAGTTTTAGAGAGGCTTCCAGCTGACTCCCACTGAGAAGCTGACTTCACAGTGGTAAACGTGAAGTCATGAACTGCCTGAGGGTCTCTTTGGACCCAAATGGGGTCCATACAAAACTTCTATCAGATATTTTAATTGCTAAACATATTTTTTTGTGTAGTCATATTTCCAAATATTACACAGAAAGCGTCTCTCTGTCTGCCTCTGGGCTGATGAGAAAGGATTCAGTGTTTGAGGAGGAATCAGCAGGGTGGAGGCGTGCCAATTCTTCTGATAATAATGTGCTTTAGTCCATTCAACAATCAGGATTCACTGACATGGCTCTGGGTGACTTTAGAACTCATTGCTTCAACAGAAACACCTAAAACCACTTTTAAAGAAAGGTTCAAAGATATTTCTCACAAGACAACGTGCTGATGGTTTCTGTCATGGTCATCATTTGTTATTACAATATTTGTATTGTCAGATATATGTTTGTTCTGGTTAAATGATGAAGTAAGCCCATGAGCATCAGCGTGGACAGTTTTGTTTAATGACAATTGCACATAGTGAATTCCCAGCATAACTTTTGAGACGATTGGTGCTGGGTCAGCAGTATAAAGGATACCAATACATAACCATTACTTAACGATTTCCTTCCGGATTTGTCGACTGTCATGTAGTTAATGTAAGCATCTATCTGTGTTTTTCTTGTTATGTATGCTTTGTGAATAATGTCTTAAAATGCAAATACAAAATGACTTTAAAAAAGTGGCAAAAGGGAAAACAAAGCTATTCATGGAGCTAGCAAGATCGCTAGCCACTAGTTCTGCTATTATAGTATATGAATATATCTTCCATCAAGTTATATTGAAAACACACATACGGTATATCTCCTTCTGTGTGATGCTAACTTAACTCCAGCATGTAAACCAAGTGTTATCAGGAACAATTGATTCATGTCCAGGAAAGTTCAAGAACATGGTAGAAACCCCCACTGCAGATATAGCTCAACAGTACAGATATATAACCATTGTTTAATATCTGAGGAGTTAGAACACACTGTCTAAGGCACGCGTGCCAGCATTGGCACGCGGCACCGTAACCAGTGGCACACTAGGAATAAGTGGAATAAGTGTGCAAAATATTGAAATTGTATTTTCCGATCCTGAACGCGAGACCGCCGCCAGAGCGCGTCTCCCCGTTACCTGCAGAAGGAAGCCATGCACGCAACGCAGCCCCGCTCTCTTTAACTCCAGGCGACTTTCTGCCGCTTTCCTCCGTGGTGCAGTGCTGACCGTTTCACCACGGAGGAAAGCACTTCACTAATTGCAGTACCCATAAGGAGCTGTACAAATGCCGCAGTTTTTGCGTGGCTGTGTATTTAGTTCAAAGCCCCGTGGCGATCTGCTCATCTCTCATCTAAATAATATGCTACAAAGGGGCGGACTGGCGATCTGTGTGTTGAACTTTCTTGTCGGCTCCCAGACCGTAGTCGAGGAGGGCAGAAGCAACAAGCTTCAGGTTCAATAACCCACTTTAGCTTAAATGACTGGAGAGAGGCGAGCTCTTCTTGGGAGGCTGTTGCATTTATTTAGCTGTTCTTCTGTTTCACAAAATACATCACAGACCTCTGTTTCTCTGCTTCCCCGTTTCACTTCCATGAGCCTAATATCATAACATGTGTGTTCTGGAGAATCACAGAACGGACGATCGTCCTTATTATTATGCCGTTTAAACCAATTATTTAAAGTTGTTTGTTAAATTCGGCATCATGTAAGTTGCGCTGACAGGTCCACACACTGCTTCCCCGCCCTCCTGCTGATAGTTCACGAGCGTCCAACACCTCAAACCCCCCCCCTCCCGTTGATAATTCTCGATCGTTGACAC
>NC_136912.1:2475026-2480026 GCF_949606895.1 Notothenia rossii | reverse complement strand
ACACACACACACACACACACACACACACACACACACACACACACACACACACACACACACACACACACACACACACACACACACACACACACACACACACACACACACACACACACACACACACACACACACACACACACACCTCTGTGGAGTCTCTGCTGAAAATAAACACTGTACTTTTCAAAAAGCTGACACTACAGCCAATTCAACATTCACTCATAGTGCATTCTGGGTATTATATGCAGATTTGACAATATGACACAAGCATGATGATCAGATTAGCATGTTGTTTCACTTCATCGTTCGGCCTGACATGTTGTTCATTTTCGTAGTTGTGTGTCATGAAGTAGACGTTATTGTGTTTTATACGGTTGAATACTCGTTTCTGATTGGTCAATTTGAACCATCATTTATATTTAGTTCTATAAATATATTGTATTACTTGAATAAGTGTGTAAAGAAAGTGGAATTGTATATATTATACATGAAAAACTGACCGACTTAAGCATGTCTAGTTGAATCATTGTCAATGTCTGTATTTGTGATCATAAATCAGTGTTTACCGACGTCTTAAAGGATTGTTAAACACTGATTGAATCTGACAGCTGACATGTGGAGGGTGTGTGTTTGTGTGAGGTCATGTGAAGGTCAGCAGCTGAGTTTAAATGTAGGGTCACTGAGAGGTCACTGAGAGGTCATGTCGAGGTACGGCAACGAGAGGTGAGAGTCAAAGTGTAGGTCAAGGGTCAGAAATGAAAATAATCAAAAGCAGGAATGATTCAATGTGTGTGTGTGTGTGTGTGTGTGTGTGTGTGTGTGTGTGTGTGTGTGTGTGTGTGTGTGTGTGTGTGTGTCTGTGTGTGTGTCTGTGTGTGTGTGTGTGTGTGTGTGTGTGTATGTGTCTGTATGTGTGTGCAGGCTTTAACTTTTGAAATGTGCAAAGTGTGTGTAACTCTCACTATGCAAATACATATGTACAAGGTATGCAGATGAAACAATATAGGTTTTCAGACATTTAGAAGCGATTTTGGAAATTAAATGTGTTTTATAAATAGACTTGCTCTGCCTAAATAAAGTAAACACATCAATAACTGTAAGTGTATTCTCCACTGAGGTGAAACTGAGGATCCATATCTGACACTAAATAAACACATTACACACTGTACTATCACACAGCAGGAGCAATTACAAGCATGACACATCTGCCACACACACACACACACACACACACACACACACACACACACACACACACACAATGTGCTATTTCAAATCAATAACATATGATATCACTGTTTAAACAAAGTGTGTGACTGCTTCAGCCGTCATTCTGTATGTTCCTTTTCCTAGACATGGCCACACACACACACACACACACACACACACACACACACACACACACACACACACACACACACACACACACACACACACACACACACACACACACACACACACACACACACACACACACACACACACACACACACACACACACACACACACACACACACACACACACACACACACACACACACACACACACACACACACACACACACAGCACTCTCCTTGGCCTTCCTGCTAGATTTATCGATGCAGCAGTTTTCAGTCTGTCTCTGTGGTGTGATGGGCCGCCAAGCCATTTAAGATCTTGTAGTGTTGCAGCGGTTAAGTCTAGCACAGTCAGGGAAAAACACACACACACCTTCATACAAACACTGCTACACACACACTGCTACACACACACACCGAAAACACACACTTACAACACTATTGTGTGTACATGCAGAGGCACTGGGGTGACCCCAAACTTCAAACAAACCGATACCTGTAAACTTCTTTATTCCTTTCCTTTCCGTAAGACTTTTTGAACAACAATCACAAATGTGGCTCTAAATTTCACACATATGTTTAATAGTATACGGAAGCATTTATCAGGTTGTGTCGCCATGTTTACGTAGAGTTGCATGTTGTCAATGAGTGTCAAACTGTGTCCTCCAGATATCAAATTATTACATAAGACAAGAAAGGGATGGTAACACATTTTGTTATGATTGAATGACCCTGTGATATGAAGGTTTACTCACAGTTGGCACTGGTCTCCCTTGATGCCCTTGGTGGTGCAGAAGCACTTCCCTGTGTTGACGTGGCAGACGTTGGCATGGCTGTTACACTTGCATGCTGAAAAGGAAAACACAATAAAAAGAGAGAAGGAGGTGTTGAGATGTTATCTCTGTAGTCTCACAGTGAAGAGAGAGTAAAGAGAAACACTATGAGACACATTGAAAGAGGCCCTGTTATGGTTTCTGGGGTATTCCCTTCCCTTGTAGTGAATGTAACTGCTCTGCAAAGGCTAACATTACAAAGTTCCAGAACATAATGACTAGGTAACACTCTTGGCTAGCGCTCCAACACATTGTACGTGATAGGATAAGGGGCGGGACATCTCTAAGCAGTTGACCAATCACAACAGAGTTACCCAATCAGAGCAGACTGGGCTCTGGTTTCAGACAGAGGGTGAAAGAGGTGCTGCAGCACAGGCAGTATGAGAAACATAAAGAGCTTTTTGATCATTAAAGCATGGAGACATGTCCCAGTAGAGACATAAAAGGCAGTTTTCCTTTCACATATCCTTTTGAACAGCGTTAAGAACACATTAGGGATTCCAGAAAGGTTTAAGACAGGGGTGTCAAACTCAAGGCCCGGGGGCCAAATCCGGCCCGCGACTTCATTTTATGTGGCCCCATAAGAGCTTGCAAAGAATATAATATGTTTGTTATACGGTTACATGGCGAAGCACGTTGCCCATAAACTACATGTCCCACAATGCATCTCAAATTTGACTTTTTTCTCAGAATTTGATTTTTTTTCTTCCAAATATGCTTTTTTTCCTTCAAAACATGCTTTGTTTTTCAAAATGCCTTTTTTCTTAAAATGGGCCTTTTTAGCAAAATGTGGTTTTTCAAAATGTTACTTTTTTTCCAAAATGTTAAATTTTGCCCCAACATTTCACTTTTTTTTGTTTTTTCTAGAATTTGGCTTTTCTTTTTAAATCATTTTGTGACATTCTCACTGAAGAGACTTACAATTATTTGCCCTAGACTTCTGCTTTCAGACGTAATTAATGATGAAGTTATTACCCTATCCGATAATAATCCAATGCAGAGGCAATATTGTAATATAATACATTATTTTATATATATTAAATATTTGTATATGTATATGTATTTTTATATAGTCTTAAAGTTACAACTGGCCCTTTGAGTGCAACCGTAATGCTGATGTGGCCCTTGATGAAATTGAGTTTGACACCCCTGGTTTAAGACCTTTTTTTTTTATTTACCAAGATGGCTTCCAAGTCAAAGCCACAATCAAACATGAAAAAGAAACATCAATCAAAAACATCTCTGTATCTACTACCACATTTTAAATGATGATACTGGTAGAAGTATACTAATATAAACTTTGCATCAACATACAATCTTAAATGTAATCACGATAGATGAAAGATAGAAACCCCCTCCATTTGAAAAAACGTCTGGAACATTTGAGCTGCATAAACTAACATCCTGTAAGATGAAATCTGTTTTGAGATTGGATGTTTTTTCCTTTGGCGAGTCTAATTTTGTAATCGTTGTGTTATGCAAAAGCAGAGCCTGATGCCTGTAATTCAAACACTGAATCCCTTCTGCAGGGGTAAATAATGGCAGAGCGTACAAGAACGTTATCCTTTCGCTCTTCCCCGTGTCCCTTTCCAGCTGAAATGACTTTGTGTTTTATTCTGTCCAATTGGCACAGAGACAGGCCTGTAATCAAGCAGAGGGTCGAGGTGAAGCCAAGGCGGATAATGAGAGGAAAACAACCCCTTCTGTCCCCTCTGGGAGGATCTGATCGCAGGACAAAAACAAGGTGGTGGGCTTTAAAATATTATAATGCTTAGTGGCAGAGAAACAAGAAGAGGCGGGAAGTAACTAAGTACTGAATTGAGGTACTTTTACTCAGGGTTCGAAGGGTTACTTTGATCCAAAAGGTGGAGGAAACTAATGTTTGTTATCCACAGCTGACGGTAAATTGACCGGACTTCTTTCCGCGGATTGATATGACTTCACATAGTCCCTTGATCCTCCTTAGCAACGGTCTGTTCTCCTTAGCACAGTCTGTTATCCTTAGCAAGGGACTGTTCTCCTTAGCAACGGTCTGTTCTCCTTAGCAACTGTCTGCTATCCTTAGCAAGGCTCTGTTCTCCTTAGCAACTGTCTGTTCTCCTTAGCAACGGTCTATTATCCTTAGCAACGGTCTGTTCTCCTTAGCAACGGTCTGTTCTCCTTAGCAACGGTCTGTTCTCCTTAGCAACGGTCTGTTCTCCTTAGCACAGTCTGTTATCCTTAGCAAGGGACTGTTCTCCTTAGCAACGGTCTGTTCTCCTTAGCAACTGTCTGCTATCCTTAGCAAGGCTTTGTTATCCTTAGCAACGGTCTGTTCTCCTTAGCAACGGTCTGTTCTCCTTAGCAACGTTCTGTTCTCCTTAGCAACGGCATGTTATTGAAAATTAACAACCTCTGTAATGTCCAAATTGGCCAATTAGAATCCAGTATTCAACCAAGCCATGTTAAAAAACAACTGTATAACTCAGAGGTCAAATTAGAAACTGAAACGAGACACTGGAAGAGGCAGAAATAACCTTTAAGAATATCAGATTATTCCACATTTGTAGTAAATTGTATGACGGAGAACTGCAGTAACTGTTCCCCTCTCTGCAAATTTGGTTGGATGTCTTTGTTTATGGTAAAACAAAAACAAATAATTGTATTCCTTTTACAACAAATCTGATGACTTCTACTTATGGTTTTTAAAATGTACATATACACAACGATATACTCAACACAAGTTGTAATTATCATAACTTGTACAATGCTTTAGCAATACTATACGTCATTATTGTCACACCAATAAAGCTATTTGAATTTAAATATGAGAGATTGAAGTGTGTAAGGAGC
>NC_136912.1:2367526-2465026 GCF_949606895.1 Notothenia rossii | reverse complement strand
TGTGTGTGTGTGTGTGTGTGTGTGTGTGTGTGTGTGTGTGTGTGTGGGTGGGTGGGTGGGTGTTGGCTTCCTGGCAGCTTTATACTTTGATAAATGACGAATGAGATGTCAGATTTACCGCTGAGTTTGATGCTTGTGTGTTAAGCAGAGTTTAAAATGTGTTAATGTTGTAAAAAGTGTAGAGCAGGTTTATTTCTTTAGGAATGCTAATATGGCACCTAAATTATTCTAAATATGATATGATTTAGAAAGCAAATGCATAAAAACTGCATCTCATGAATGCTAATCTGACGTTACATACACTGCTGCTCGTTTCCCAGAACGCTGCCTCGACCATATCTTCATCTGATATCAACATCTCACCTGAACATCAGCAGGAGAGGACTCTTTAAAGTAGAGACACTACATACTGATATACACCTGAACATCAGCAGCAGAGAACTCTTTAAAGTAGAGACACTACATACTGATATACACCTGGACATCAGCAGCAGAGAACTCTTTAAAGTAGAGACACTACATACTGATATACACCTGGACATCAGCAGCAGAGAACTCTTTAAAGTAGAGACACTACATACTGATATACACCTGAACATCAGCAGGAGATGACTCTTTAAAGTAGAGACACTACACACTGATATACACCTGAACATCAGCAGGAGAGGACTCTTTAAAGTAGAGACACTACATACTGATATACACCTGAACATCAGCAGGAGAGGACTCTTTAAAGTAGAGACACTACATACTGATATACACCTGAACATCAGCAGGAGAGGACTCTTTAAAGTAGACACACTACATACTGATATACACTTGAACATCAGCAGCAGAGAACTCTTTAAAGTAGAGACACTACATACTGATATACACCTGAACATCAGCAGGAGAGGACTCTTTAAAGTAGAGACACTACATACTGATATACACCTGAACATCAGCAGGAGAGGACTCTTTAAAGTAGAGACATTACATACTGATATACACCTGAACATCAGCAGGAGAGGACTCTTTAAAGTAGAGACACTACATACTGATATACACCTGAACATCAGCAGGAGAGGACTCTTTAAAGTAGAGACACTACATACTGATATACACCTGAACATCAGCAGGAGAGGACTCTTTAAAGTAGAGACACTACATACTGATATACACCTGAACATCAGCAGGAGAGGACTCTTTAAAGTAGAGACACTACATACTGATATACACCTGAACATCAGCAGGAGAGGACTCTTTAAAGTAGAGACACTACATACTGATATACACCTGAACATCAGCAGGAGAGGACTCTTTAAAGTAGACACACTACATACTGATATACACCTGAACATCAGCAGCAGAGAACTCTTTAAAGTAGAGACACTACATACTGATATACAACTGAACATCAGCAGGAGAAGACTCTTTAAAGTAGACACACTACATACTGATATACACCTGAACATCAGCAGGAGAGGACTCTTTAAAGTAGAGACACTACATACTGATATACACCTGAACATCAGCAGGAGAGGACTCTTTAAAGTAGAGACACTACATACTGATATACACCTGAACATCAGCAGGAGAGGACTCTTTAAAGTAGAGACACTACATACTGATATACACCTGAACATCAGCAGGAGAGGACTCTTTAAAGTAGAGACACTACATACTGATATACACCTGAACATCAGCAGGAGAGGACTCTTTAAAGTAGAGACATTACATACTGACACTATCTTCTGTCCTTTTCCTCTGAATAATATCAGCATCTCACCTGCTTCATATCAGGTGATTAAATGTATTTATAAACCATGCATACAAATACATTAATCTCAGCAAAGAGAAGAGATGCAACATGCCAGACTATAGCTAATAGCTAATCTTCATCTCTGGTCCTAAATGCAAAGCGTTGAGCAGATATTTGACTCTCCGTCCCCCTGCAGGAAGCTGAAGCCCCGTCCGGTGACATGTTGGAGTAATGCGGTTACTCTGTGTGTAAGTGCCTCTGATGGTGAAGGGGTGGCTTGGTGAAGGTGAAAGGGTAGAGGGTGATTTAAGATGCAGCTTCCTGTGTGTTCCTGCTGGTTTGAAGGGAGGAGGAGGAGGAGGAGGTGTGGCTCTTGGTGGTTGAGGTGGTGTTTGTTGATGAAGTTTAATGAAGGCATATTGTGGCAAGGTGAAGAGTGCAAAAAAAAGCCTTGAAGGTAAGTTTTTGAAAAGATGGAGTTTTTGTTGATTTCAAATGATTCAACAAAATGCAATACGGACCGCACCTGAGACGTGTGCTTTTCTTATATTGTACTTCTTAAATAAATATGAAAACAGACATTGCTCAGTAGTATTCATGTGTTAGTAAGCAAATACATTCAATCAATTAAAGTTGATAAATGTTCACACCTTGAAACCAACCCTTCATGTTTCCCCTGATGATCAACCTGAGGCTCCTGAGCTGCAAACAGACCCACTGAGACCCTACAGAGAGCTGTGACGTTTCTGAAAGCATATTCAAGAATAATTGACCTCCATTTGATTGATTTCGCTATAAGTTATAACTTAAAGGTCACCTGTCATTCATAATGCAAAATTGGGGGGGGGGTGCTAGTGGATCGCCGGAGCTGTTAGATTAACATTAACATGCTTATGGTCGTTGTAAGTGCACTGCCTTGCGGCCTGTAGCACCGTCCTTGATGGAGCATATGTGTGGGCAGGACCTCTATCTTACAGGAAAGGAGTGAGCAGAGAGTAGAGTAGTTGTCGATTCTTGTTCTGTTTTCTGTGAATATCTGCCTCACCCTCTCAGACTTTGAGTTGCGCGCGCTACTAAAGAGACGTGTTACCATGGAAACCAAACAATGGTGTAGCTGTATTAAAGTCCGAGTGGAAACAGTCGTGTGTAAATCGGATTTTGTCAGAAATCGGGAGAAATATGACCCCGGGAGGAAACCGGGAGAGGGCAATGAAATCGGGAGTCTCCCGCGAAAATCGGGAGGGTTGACAAGTAGGCCTGTCATGCTATTTGTAGGCAATAGCATAGATCTCAGATATATAAAAATATATAAAAAACATGTCTATGAAGTTTTTTGCTCAAAATACCAAACAGATCACCCATTCAAAAAAGCATCCCATGAAACAAAACGCTGTGTGTTTGGACCGTCTGGACGTGCAGTGAAGTGTCACTGTTGCAGCAGAGAGACACCTCCCCTTCGCTGTCCTCTCGGGGGAGAAGCTCCTCCTCCTCGTTTCCTCCTCTTCGTCTCGCTGTGTGGGAAACGAGGACGAGGAGGAGAGGGGATGTGAAGATGACAGATAATAGTGAGGAGTTGAAAGAGGAGGCTTCAGAAGCAGCCCCTCCCCCCTTTGACTCCCCTCTGCTCCCATCGCCTCCTCGTATCAGCTCTGAATCATTAGTGTTCTGACCGAGCAGCAGGAGTTTCTGTCCTCTCTGTCCGGCTGCATATCTGAGTCAGAGCTGCACCGCTAACGGACTCATTCTCACAGCCTCCTCTGAAGAGAGCGTCAGTACCAGAGGGCATGCTTCGTTCAAGAGGTCCTGTTCTGCTTTTGGAGTATTCGTCTCCTGTAGTGTGTTTTATACGTTTTAGTGAATTTAAATTCAAGCAGGAGAGACTTCGTTTTGTTTAAAGAACATTTATTGACACGTGCCATATGATAAATGTTAAGTCTTTGGCGATTATATATAGAAATGTTTTATTCATTGGGATAAATCCCTTGAGATGCACCATCTCGTTTTCAAGGGGGTCCCGATTAGACCCGCCTAGTCCCTCCCCTTCCGAGGGAGCTCCATGGGACCTTATTTCGGAAAAAGTATGTATTGAAGTCAATGGAGAGAGAAAGATTATCTCTCGATCCCGTTTGAATTGTGCCACGAATTACACATATGATGTTTGTCAATTTAGAAGATAATTTTGGAAGTCAAACTAATTAAAATGTGTGGTAAAACTGTGAAGTAACACTTTGTTTGTGTGAAACCGCTCAATGAACTACGTCTCCCATCTCGCACCACACACCAAGACGGCCGTCACGTTGGCACATTTCACTTCTTTCTTTCAGAACGAGGTGAAAAGTATTAAAAGAGGTGAAAATCACTCCAAGTCTGGGCATGTTGAGAGCTGTACATACACACAAGGGGAGTTAGTTTGTTCCGTGAGAGCCAGCATGCGGGACCGGCTTTACAAGGTTTCGGTGGGTAACACGAGTGTAATGTGTAACGTTAACATCACTTACGCGACTCTGGGATTTGTAGTCTTTCTAGTTGCGTATTTTTCATAGTCTTATATTTCAACAGTTTTACGACAAACTGTGACTTTTTTGACATGGAAATGATTTTTTTAAATTGACAAACATCATATGTGTAATTCGTGGCACAATTCAAATGGGATCGAAAGATACGTTTTCTCACCCCATTGACTTCAATACATACTTTTTCTGAAATAAGGTCCCATGGGGCGGAAGTAGAAGGGCGGGACTTCGCCTCTCTATATCTAAAGGGGGGATGCAGCCGTGAGCATATAGGGAACCCCCCGGGGTCTAGACACTGGTGATGATGCTGAAGATCTGGATTTGATGAGGAGATGGGATGAAGAGGGGGTGTGATGAGGTCTTTGGGTTAGCTCTGTTGGCACTGGATGTGATGAAACCTGAACATCAGCAGGAGAGCACTCTTTAAAGTAGAGACACTACATACTGATATACACCTGAACATCAGCAGGAGAGGACTCTTTAAAGTAGAGACACTACATACTGATATACACCTGAACATCAGCAGGAGAGCACTCTTTAAAGTAGAGACACTACATACTGATATACACCTGGACATCAGCAGGAGAGCACTCTTTAAAGTAGAGACACTACATACTGATATACACCTGAACATCAGCAGGAGAGGACTCTTTAAAACAGAGACACTACATACTGATATACACCTGCACATCAGCAGGAGAGGACTCTTTAAAGTAGAGACACTACATACTGATATACACCTGAACATCAGCAGGAGAGGACTCTTTAAAGTAGAGACACTACATACTGATATACACCTGAACATCAGCAGGAGAGGACTCTTTAAAGTAGAGACACTAAATACTGATATACACCTGAACATCAGCAGGAGAGGACTCTTTAAAGTAGAGACACTACATACTGATATACACCTGAACACCAGCAGGAGAGGACTCTTTAAAGTAGAGACACTACATACTGATATACACCTGAACATCAGCAGGAGAGCACTCTTTAAAGTAGAGACACTACATACTGATATACACCTGAACATCAGCAGGAGAGGACTCTTTAAAGTAGAGACACTACACACTGATATACACCTGAACATCAGCAGGAGAGGACTCTTTAAAGTAGAGACACTACATACTGATATACACCTGAACATCAGCAGGAGAGGACTCTTTAAAGTAGAGACACTACACACTGATATACACCTGAACATCAGCAGGAGAGCACTCTTTAAAGTAGAGACACTACATACTGATATACACCTGAACATCAGCAGGAGAGGACTCTTTAAAGTAGAGACACTACACACTGATATACACCTGAACATCAGCAGGAGAGGACTCTTTAAAGTAGAGACACTACATACTGATATACACCTGAACATCAGCAGGAGAGGACTCTTTAAAGTAGAGACACTACATGCTGATATACACCTGAACATCAGCAGGAGAGGACTCTTTAAAATAGAGACACTACAGACTGATATACACCTGAACATCAGCAGGAGAGGACTCTTTAAAGTAGAGACACTACATACTGATATACACCTGAACATCAGCAGGAGAGGACTCTCTAATCCCCTGGGAGCAAATCAGGTTTAATAATAGTAAACCGTTAAGTGATGTTCGATTAATTCACATTTTGTTTTAGTAATCGATTTCAGCTTCCTAAAGCGTCATGTATTATAAAGGTCATTGCGCTTCAGAGGATTGTAGTAAGGCTCCATTACAAATGATGTGACTGATACGTTTGTTTGCAACAGAGATTATTTACTGCAATAATCCAAAATCCAAAGGGAAAATCCCCCAGAGAGTGGATGAGAAACGTCCTTTGAAGGGAACACAGGGATTTTAACCTTTGCAGACCCTTGACATGCACTAAAACCCATAAAAACAACCCAAAGTGCGGAAAAGGGTCAATTTTACTCCTTTTCAGTTACTTTTTTGCAATTAAAGTAGAAAACAACAGACTGAGTGGTAACCCGTTAGTTTTCGGACTGAAAGCCCTGAAGCACTTGAAGCTAAAACCTTCCTCCTAACTTTCATTCTGAGCATTGCTTTTTAACAGCCCAGAGGCCATTACTTCTAAGTTAATTGTGGTTCGCCCACTGAAGAAGAAGATGCAGGGAATTAAAGAGCTTCTTCCTGAGCGGAAAAGGTTTTTTGATGTTTCTTCTTCTTCGTTCAGTTATTATGCTCCAAATATCTGGAACAAGCTCCCAGGAACCTGCTGGTCCGCTGCAACTCTGACTTCTTTTAAATCCAGACTGAAGACTTTTCTTTTTGCTGCTGCTTTTACTTGAACTATTCACATCTTAAAGGTCACATGTCATGGCCATTTCCACTGATCATAATTCCGTTGTTGAGGTATACTAACATAGAAAAATACTGTGCAATTTTCCAAACTCAGATTGGTTTCGCATACAGCATCTCTGTAAAGTATGTGTATTCACCAGTATTCACTTTCTCCACTAAACGGCTCGCTGCAGCTCCTCCCCCCCCCCCCCCCCCCCTCCGTGATTTCCTTGTTTAGCGATACACAGCCAAACACAGCCAAACACAACCTGAACACACACAAAGTCACAGCCGAAATAAAAACAATAAGTGTGGCTTGATATTGAGTAAGAAAAAGGTTTATAGGTTGATAAACGCTGTGAGAATGGGTCTGCAGAGAGAATTTCGCGGGATCCCAACTGTCTGTTATCAGCCAGCTGCACGGAGCAGAAATCAGCAGGGTTGCCTGCACTGAGTGTGTGTGTGGATTGGTCAATTTGGACCAATCAGCGGGGGCTTAACGTAACGGCTCCACGGATGGGCCCATTTAGTTCCATGGATTGGCCCATTTAGTTCCGGGCTTTCGTAAGCACGTACCCGGAACTAAATGGACCCGTACCCGGCAGAATCAAATGGATGATGACGTCATGATGACGTTTCACCAACGAGGCGTTTTGGGGAGGTATTTTCTGTGTTAGAGTTTTACTCGCTACAGGGTGTACTTTGAGGGTTTTGACTCTGCAGACCGTTTACATGCAGGAAAACCTTCATAACACACAAGGGGACGGGTGATAACCGGAAAAGCATGACATGTGACCTTTAACCTGCACTTTAACTTTTATTCATGTATTTTTTTCTTTTAATATTTCTTTTATTATCTTTTCTTTTTAATTACTGTTTTTAAATTCCACTTTTGTAAAGCACTTTGAATCGCCTTGCCTTAAAGGTCACCTATTATGCAAAATCCACTTCTTCATGTCTCTTCTACATCACCATGTGTCCCCTCTTCTTCATGTCTCTTCTACATCACCATGTGTCCCCTCTTCTTCATGTCTCTTCTACATCAACATGTGTCCCCTTTTCTTCATGTCTCTTCTACATCAACATGTGTCCCCTCTTCTTCATGTCTCTTCTACATCAACATGTGTCCCCTATTCTCCATGTCTCTTCTACATCAACATGTGTCCCCTCTTCTTCATGTCTCTTCTACATCAACATGTGTCCCCTCTGTGGAAAGAGACTCTGAAAGTTTCAGGAACAAAGATTCTCTCTCTTTTTGATCCATTTCTATAAAAACCTGTCTGAAAATGAGCTGATCAGATTTTGGACACTTGATGATGTCATAACGATGTTTTGGCTTGTGTAACCATTAGCCAATCAGCAACCAAGGTAACCCCCCCTCCTTGTTTTCATCTAAAGTAACAGACAGAGAATCAGCACTTTTGAAACAGGGCTGAAACAGAGGGGATTATGGGTAATGCTGCAATGATCTGTTTGGTTTTTGGAGCCAATCAGGGACAGGCTCTGGATATATCTGAGACCTGATGAAAAACAGTATAACAGGGGACCTTTAAGATGGAACAGTCTTTACTCATGTTTCCTTTTCTTCTTCTGTGTTTTCAGGATGAAAATGCGGCGGCACAGGGTGTTCTTGCTGTGCACGGTGGGGCTGTGCGTCATCTCCTTCCTGCATTACTACAAGGCCCTCCATTACGTGTCCCTGCTGCGAGAGCTCTCCGCCCCCTACCCCAACATCAAGTCCTTCATCATGGTCACCGGCTTCTTCTGGAGGGAGAAGGGCGTGGGCAGCACCCCGATTAGCCCCGCCTCCCCAGAAGAGGCCCCGCCCCTTCCCATCCTCCGCCAATCGGACACCAAAAACAGAGCGGTGGCGGGCGATGGAGGCGTTGGAGGACTGGGGATCGGGGGGGTCGTGGTGGGAGGAGATGGGATCATTGGTAATGCAGGGCTAGAGGTGAGGTTGAGGGACGAGCCGGCACCCCCTCACCCCTGGGAGAAACCAGAAGAGAACCAGCGGGGGGACAATCCCAGTGATGTGAGTGAAACATTATGAACATTTAAGAATTTAAAGTTTTTCCTTGGTTTACATATTCGTTTATCAATGGCAACAAAATGTAGACATTTATGTTACCCTAACCCCCTTCTCTCTTCTTGGTCTTTCCTCCCAGGAGAGAGCTGAAGACGAATAAGGTTTATTGGTGCAATATATTCTTCCAATTGCCCAATCCTAGTTAGCATAATTCGAATTTCAATGCCCAACTGTCTAGTTTTTCCTTGGTTTACCTATCTGTTTATCAATGTCAACAAAATATAGATATTTATGTAGACAGGCACTATAAAAATCAAATGTATTATTATTATTATTATAAGTTACCCTAAAACGATAACGATACGATAATACTTGAATAGTCAGATCAAGTCTGAAATGCTCCTTGCATAACAGCAGCTCCATGTGTGACATCAACATAGACAGATATCAAGACACAATACTTGAAAAACAAACATTTAACATAACAGCAGGATCACTGCTCAAAGAGCCTTCAGCGTGCATCTGATCTGGAATCAGCTCTGTGTTCACTGAGAGGACAGACTGGAGCACAGAGGATGCTTCAGGCTGACTTCATTCAATCTCCATCAGATGGTAGCAGTTCAGATTCTCTGTTAGAACATGCTTTGGGTCCCGGGTGATGTTTTTGTAATCCCGTCTCTTCTTGGTCTTTCCTCCAGGAGAGAGCTGAAGACCACTTGAAACCCAGAAACCCGAGTCACCCTGCAGGCCCTGACCTCCCGGAGAACCTCCTGGTGGGGAAGCTGCACAAGGACAAAAAACGGATGCCCGACCCCTTAAAATTATTGGGAGACCTCCACACCCGCAATCACCAGCTCCTCAATGACAGAACAGCTTTCTTTGTCCGAACCAAAGCCGGAGCCTTTTGTTTTAGGCAGGGGACAGAGGTGGCTACCCAAAAGGAATACTCTGGGAAAACTGGGGGGGTTTTGGCTAACGGAGCAGGGGAAGGTAATCGAAATGCTGGGCAAAGGAAACCTCTGGAGGTCCAGCAGCAGCCCTCCATGAATCCTAAAGCAAAGACCAGAGCCAGAGGGAATGGGAAGCGTCTGGTGAAGTGTGTGTGTCGGCCGGGGTGGCACGGGCCGTACTGCGGGGTTCCCACCATGGTGTACCACTCCAACCTGCCCACTAAGGAGCGGCTGACGCCCAGAGAAACCCCGCGGAGGGTCATCAACGCCATCAACGTGAACCACGAGTTCGACCTGCTGCACGTACGCTTTCACGAGCTCTCACAGGCAGTCGATCTCTTCCTCGTCTGTGAATCCAACTTCACTGCATACGGAGAGAAACGGCCTCTGAGGTAAGACTTATTTATGTCTTAATGTGTGCATATGTATAGATGTGTCTGTTGATTGTGTATTTATAGGTATATACATTTTTTATATACATTTATATACATATTTGTATTTTGTAATCGGGATCGGGGGAAACGGTATTTCGATTTCTCTATCTGTACACACAAGTTGACTTTGACTTTGAAGACACCACTCTCGTGTGTGTGAATGTGTGTGTGTGGAGGTTATCCAAGACTCCATGGTCAAGATGTTTGATGTGTAACTGAGCTGCTTCATGGTCATCAGAAGGTGACTCTTTGTGGCAGTAAAACCTTGTAGAATGGCGTGCATGCTGAGCAAACTTCACGGTTTCTTAGAGACAAGTGTGACACTTGTATCACAGCGCAGTGAAGTTAACTGTGTAAATATTAGGGATGTAACGATATACTGAATATCGCGGTATTGCGATAAATAAACTTCCCAATACCGCCGTGAGACAGACAAAATCTACCGCGATTAAAAAAAGAAAATATTACATTTAAAAATTAAATTTAAAAATGTTAAACACCTTTTTTTTTTTTTTAAACCTTTATTTAACCAGATGGTCCCATTGAGATCACCAATCTCTTTTTCAAGAGAGACCTGTCCAACATTGCAGCAAGCAGGTTACAACATGAACATGAAACAACAGATAACACAAATGGAAAACGTATTTCCAGGGCTACATGTACACACCTAGAGACATTGACATGTACCAACAGTATATGTATAAATCTCGCCCTGTCAATAAGCCTCTCCTTCTTGGCAACAACTGTATTGTCTTTGTAGTGGTGGAGAGGCAATGCACAGTTTGACCCACTGCTGCCAACAGGCCTACTTTGTTTGGTAGTACTAGTAACCTAGGTACACAAACAATGGTTTTCTTGTTCCAGTCTGTTACTGTCACTTTGTTTTTGACACTTTAAAATACTGCTATCCAACTAAAATGCTGTACAAATCAGATTTATTATTTAATAAAGAACATTTTTACGAGTGAAAAATTGTTCAATTAAAAATGTTTTCTTTATTATTCAATATCCCGATAAATATGCACCGTGGACTTGTTATCACGATATTATCGTACCGTGAGTTTTTGGTATCGTTACATCCCTAATAAATATCATATAATATAATCATGTCATCATCAGGTCTTAAAAGTAAGGTTGCCTGATGGATTGTGTGAGCATGTTTGCAGTGTAGTGGTTGGTAATACAATCTTAAATCCCTTCCAACACTGCAACTTACAATACACTAAAGACATAAGAGAAATAAGGAAGTAAAGCAGTGCATGTCAAGTAGGGCAAATTAACTAAAAGACGTCAATAGATCCTTATTTAAGCGTGTTTGGTTACATGCGGGTGAACCACAAACATTCTTGATCTATTTATCATACAATAAAACAGGCGAGATAATCTTCAACCACCACCAGGAAGACTTTTGAAAAGAAAGCAAGTTGTATAGGAATACAGTGGCTAGAAAACTGGCACATTTCCTGTATTTTTTCATTTAGCTTAATATATACAGTATATCACAGAAAAATCCCAATGTCAGTTTTTTCCGATATCGAGCAACACTCCTTATCATATGTTACTTTATTTAAATCAACAATTATGCTCCGTTTCCACATTCATCATATAATGAATACACAATTGGACAGAATCACAGAAGTGTTTGCCAACTTTCGACACGATGCATTGAGTAGTAATCGTTTACAGCGTTCAGTTCTTGTTTACAGCCAACCTTCATGCTTCTCCAGTATCAGTGTGCGGAATAACAATTACAGCGATGATCCTTTGGCAACAGCACCCAAATGCCTCGGGAGCAATTTTACAGCAGATTATGACAAGAGCGACATGATTGACTCTGTGTGCGGCCTCGGCGAAGAAGATTGGTGTGTTCAATCATCGGATGTGACACCGCATGAGAGTGGTAACGGTCAGTGAGCAGTCTCCCTCGATATGCATATCAACAGGTTAATGGAGTCGTTCTTCCAGTAGGATCGGTGTATGGACACGAGGTCTCTGTTCTGAAAGGCCTCCTTTGTAAAACAAGAACTCCTTGTTGCCTGTGGTTCTCTTTCTGGGCTTCAGGTCTTTGCCAATACTAATGCATGTTACGCTTTGTTGCTTTGTTGTCCCATGCAGCATCAGTTTCTACAGTATGAGGGGGAAAGTAAATAATCTGACTTTTGAAACTTGCTTGAGTCGTTGAATCCCTTACGGTGAACAGGAAGTCTCTGTTGCTTAATGTTATAGTCATGTAAGGGTTGCATGGTTGTGAATTTGAAAATGATTTAGTAAGGTTTACAATGTTTAACACAGAAGGCAGGTAGGTGGGGGTGTCTGCACGTAAAGAAACTCCAAATGGACGAACAATGATTTAGCAATTAGTTGATTTAATCGACAGATATCTAGGAATCATACAAAAGCACCATTATGAATCTAGTTTTTTTATAAATGTTTGACATTCAACATGAAAAAGCATGTAAAAATACATATATAAATATATATATATAGTTATTGGATCGGGTAATAACTTCATAATTAACTACGTCTGAAAGCAGAAGACTGGGGCAAATAATTGCAAGTCTCTTCAGTGAGAATCTCACAAAATGATTTAAAAAGAAAAGCCAAATTCTGGAAAACAAGTCACAATCAAAAAACAGAATTGACATTTAAAAGAAAAGTAATATTTTTTTTAAAAAGTCTAATTTGAGATGCATTGTGGGACATGTAGTTTATGGGCAACGTGCTTCTGTAAATCATCATGTAACCGTATAACAAACATATTATATTCTTTGCAAGCTCTTGTGGGGCCACAGAAAAGGAAGTCACGGACCGTATTTGGCCCCCGGGCCTTGAGTTTGACACCCCTGAACTAGAGGGACTAACCCTAATTGTATGGATTCTTGAAGTCCAAAGAAATTCTTAGTTTTTGTTCGTTAGTTAATGTTTTAGGACGTGCATTTTTTATATGATCCTTTTTCACCCCCTTTCCCTTGGTAGAATCACAAACTGTCAATCATTGGAATAGCTTGAAACCAATCCCTACGGTGCACCTGCTTCCTCTTACATGAGTTTGTAAAGAATGCAATCAAAATGTTATTTTGTAGCACCACTTGTGGTTTAAAACTCCACAGGGTACCTTTTAGATAAATGCAGTAAGAAGTCCTAATGAACGATGTGATTGGTTACATTTGCATTGTTGATCTCCAGCAAGTGTCAAGAGTCTACTGACAAATGTCTAACCCTTCTGGAATAAAAATGGCTATCTAGAACGGAAGGGATTCAACCAAAACATTGGAATACATCCTAAATTACAACACACACATTAATGGCACTTTAAGAGAATCCACTAAATGTCGTCTAATATGATTTTCCCCCAGTTTCCTGCGGCTCCTGCTCAACGGTACGTACGACTACATTCGTCACAAGATCCTGTACGTGTTCCTCGATCACTTCCCAGAGGGCGGTCGGCAGGACGGCTGGATCGCGGACGACTACCTGCGAACCTACCTGACGCACAACGGCCTGTCCAGGGTGTCGGGTCTAAGATCGGACGACGTCTTCGTCATCAACGACGCAGATGAGATCCCAGCACGAGAGGGCCTCCTCTTCCTCAAGCTGTTTGATGGCTGGACGGAGCCTTTCGCCATCCATATGCGCAAGGTAACAACTCAGTGCTTTATGGGGTTAGATTTGTCTCAATAATATTTGTGTTAACATAAAAATGATTTGTGTGTAAATGTGTGATTTGTGAATGGAAAACACCATCCACGAATGCATTCAAAAGATTTGCAAACCCCCCAGAAAAATGTGCAAATGTAAAACGGATCTGCAAATACGCAAAATATTCTCACAAATAAAAGATCTGTGAATACTATAATTAGTTTACAAATAAACAAAAGGAATGTGTGAATCTCTCTCTAACATTGACAACTTTCGATCAGATCTCTGATCTCTGCTTGTGGATCGTCTTTTCACACACACAGAGTTTTGAGACAAACTTTCCGCCGGCCTCGACTAAAATCTAGTACTTATTGAGAGAAATCTAACCCCGTAGTGTTTGTTTTTCACCAGGAGGGCAACGAATATGGGGTCTCCAGGAAATTAGGTTGTGGATTTGGCACGATATGGATGTGTGTGTCCCGGTTAGAGTTCAGATGGATTATTCAAGCTGTGTGAACTCTGTGGTCTGTAACAGTAAAACAAACAAAGGAACATATCAAGATTACAAACAATTACAGTACGATTGACTTTACACAATCAAGTGAAATACCAAAAGATTTAGGACGAAACATAATAAAATCCACAAAATAGATGTTGAAAAAAAGAAAGCCTAGTGTGGTACTCGTGTGTGAGCACATATATTATTATATTTAGGCCAATAGTTAAAACACTGGACCATTCCTCTTTCATGTACGGTGCAATTAGGGACCAGTTCCAAACGAACTCATCCAGAGTTCCTTTTAACACGTGTGATAACCTCAGCAATGGCAACATGGACATCAGCTTTTCAAACCATAATAAGATATTGGGCGGATCTTTAATCAACCAATTCCAAGAATGTGCCTGTCTTCGTTCATAATTTGACAAATTGGATTTAGGTTGAAAGGTCTCCTATCATGCAAAATGCACTTTTTGACGTCTTTTATATATAAATATTTGTCCCCGGTGCGTCAGGAGACTCACGAAGTGTCAGGAAAAAAAACCTTCTCTCTTTTCCTCCGTACCCAAACCTCTGAAAATGACAGAATGCGTGATCTGTTTGGTATTTTGAGCAAAACACCTCATAGACATGTTTGTTATATATCTGAGACCTATAATATATGGCTATAATCAGTAGACCTTTAATATCTATTTATGTGTCTCTGTTCATAATTCCTGGTTCTTCTCCTCCCACTTCCAGTCGCTGTATGGATTTTTCTGGAAGCAGTTTGGCTCTCTGGAGGTGGTGTCCGGCTGCACAGTGGGGATGCTCCGAGACGTCTACGATGGCGACGGTATCAAGCTCCGCCGCCGCGAGTACTACACCATGCCGGGTTTCCGCAAGTACGAGAACGACACGGGCCACATCCTGGTGCAGTGGTCGGTGGGAAGCCCCTTCCACTTCGCCGGCTGGCACTGCTCCTGGTGCTTCAGGCCCGAGGGCATCTTCTTCAAGCTGGTGTCGGCTCAGAACGGAGACTTCCCGCGGTGGGGGGACTACGAGGACAAACGTGACCTCAACTACATCCGGGATCTGATCCGGACGGGGGGCTGGTTCGATGGCTCCCTTCAGGAATACCCCCCTGTGGACGCCAAAGAGCACATGTACGCCCCAAAGTATATGCTGGAGCACTATGAACGGTACCGCTACCTCCTGGAGAACCCTTACAGCAAAGCGTCCGAGGGCTAGGAGTTCTGCAAGGATAGAATATGTGACGTAACTAGTAGGACCCGAATGAGGCCTCGGCACTGAGTTTTGGGGGGCGAAACGGTACTGAAGAACTACACCTCTCATTGGAGGGATACTACATGTTCACCAGGCAGCACTGATGTTGCAATCTCTTAAAAAAATTATTTTGGGGTGAAAAAAGGGATCACTGAACCGCATCGTCCTTGGATTCACAGAGAGGTCTCTGAGACGATACAACCACTGGATAAACAACATCGTAGATTTCCTCATCCCTCCCTTTTTTGGGGGAGGAGCCAAGCTGTCTCTCTTTCTGTCACCCTGTCCTCTCTTTCTTCCCCCGAGCTGATTGGTCGTTTGGAAGCAAAGAGAGATATATTACAGAGCCGAGTGGAGAAACTTGGAAATTGTTTTTTTTCTGTGTGTACTAAAGTTTACGGCTGATGTTCCCACTTCTTTCTCCCACTTCAGATGTCTTCCTGTCATATTTGGTGACCTCCTTCTAGAAACAGACATGTTTTGCGTTATTCTTTGGTCTCAGTAGATAAGTATAAATCCCATTACACCCCGCTGGAGAACCCACTGCCAAACGGAAGGAATGAATCGATGGAAATGTCTCAATGTCCACATGCACCTTGTGTGTTTGAAAGTGTGTGTGTGTGTGTGTGTGTGTGTGTGTGTGTGTGTGTGTGTGGTCTATCTTTGTGTCATACTGCGTGGTATACCGCCTGTGAATGAGGGGGGGGGGGGGGGGGGGGGGGTGGGGAGGCAGCGAGATGGGGAAACAGGAGGCGGGAAAGCAAGTAATGAGCAGCGATGAAAGGGAAAGAAAAGGAGGCTCTCTCTCTCGACGCTTTCCCACAGTATCTGCTGACGCACCAGTGTGGCAGGGACGAGTGATCTGAATGTGCGTGTGTGTACGCTCTGAATAAATCATACTCCGTCGATGGCATATGAGACGGATGAAACTCGCCGTCATTGTTTGTCCGATGAGAGGAATCGAGAAAGACAAGATGACCCTTCAGCTTCGTCTTGCTGCGACTGCGATGACTTCGTTCCCTTGGAAACTAAAGCGGAGTGTGTGAGACGTGTTTTGAGATAAGTGGGTGGGTGCTCTTCGGGCAACGTTCAAACGAGGTCAACGCCGACCGAGAATCCCCTTAGTTTAATATTCCTCTCTCTGCTCGACGCCCACTCTCTGAAACAGACACTTCCTTTCTGCTTTCGTGCTGCTAAGTGTCCTCTTTCTTCTTCCTCTAGTGTTGGTTTCCTCCTAATCCCATAACAAGGCCTCTTTTCTCTGTTCAATTCAGTTATTACATCACATGTCATCAAGCGGACACTTTTATCCCAAGCTACTTACTTGCACTTCAATACTGTAGACTCCCGGTGCTATTTTAGACTCTTTGACCCGCTGTATATCGAACCACTGACCCTCCGATAGGTAGACACACATTTACCCCCTGAGCCACAGCCAACCTCTCTCTCTACATCTGTGACCCGGCCATTGAAATCAGGCAGACGTCGCTCCGGGGCGTTTGCGAGATAGTTGTGGATTTATGTCTGAAAGTTATGTTTTGGTCCTTGTTATGGTTAGGGTTAGGGTTAGGGTTAGGGTTAGGGTTACACCTTATGTCTCCCTGAAGTTAACGAGTGACCGACTCCTAGTAACCTGCCAGTGTACGAGACAGTTTCCATCTGATTATAAATAAAAACAAAGTCTTGTCTCTCAGGATATTCAATTATTAACGCCCAAATGTAGACGATAAATATTGTGTTGACGCTTGTCGGCGGTACGATGGCGAGCAACTTAACAGCAGAGGCGTGACTACAGGCGGTGTGTTGTGTGTGTGGAAAATACTCACACACTCCAACACCAACTTTCTACACCCAACCTTTCCTCATCGAAGTAAAAACATCCTCGTCGTCAATGCTAATGAGTTCGCCTGATCAGTACGATGGATCTCCGTCATCCATCCACTTTCTATTGAGCTTTCTACGGGGAGACAGTCTAGATAGCTTTTTTTTTAAAGACAAACGAAAATGATTCATAGCTAATCCAGTCGTGGTCCTAAAGAGGGGGGCAGGAGTAATGCCGCAACATATCAGGCTTTGAGCCCCCTCATTGGCAAAAAGTCATCTGCTAACACTGAAGGCTTCTTTTCCCAGAGTCGTGACAGTCGTCTTGTTTTGCTGTATATTTGGAGAACACCAAAAGGATATAATTTGAAAGCTAAGAAGCTCCTCCATCTAACATTGTATATAACTCAGCAGGTTATCCGCCTCGATGTCAACTCCTTCCCTCCAGACGTGTATCTCCTCCCTCTTAATCCTCCGAAGAATTTCAATAATAGGGATATATTTACATTCTTCCAGCCCTCATTTCTATCCCGTGTCTCGACGGGACAGGAAGTAACCCTAGCAGTGCCACAGATCTCGACCATCTGAACGTGTAGCCTCTCTCTCCCTGCTGCAGACGTCTGTCCATGTGGCTGCTGCCTGAATCCCCCCCCCTCACATTGTTTGGCAGAAGTTCATGAATCAATTTGGCGAGCATACTTCTCTTTGTGGGTGTTTAGTGTGGGCTGGATGTACCTATCAAGGGTGAAAGAGTCAGAAGAGTACGAAACAAACTGAAATGCAGATTGACTGCGTCCACCATCTGCTTCTCCACCTCACGTCTGCGCTTCGATGTTATTGTTTACCGCGGCTTCAGAAGTTTCAAAGCGAACTGTGCCTCTAGAGGAAAGACTGTTTGGAGTAAGGGAAGTTTTCTGCAAGGCGAGGATAGGATTGAATCTGTTTGGACGTTAGAAGCTTTAATTTTACTTGAAAGACCCTTAACATTAACATTTCACCTGTTCCTCTTTGCTTGAAGTGTCCTTGAGCCACATCCCCCTT
This sequence comes from Notothenia rossii, assembly GCF_949606895.1. Lineage (NCBI taxonomy): Eukaryota > Metazoa > Chordata > Actinopteri > Perciformes > Nototheniidae > Notothenia > Notothenia rossii. The sequence continues at coordinate 2,446,808 of NC_136912.1, read as the reverse complement.
ACTCATCGAGTCCTTCTGCACAACCTTAACATGAAACCAACATGCATGATAAGTCCTTCTATTCGAAACCGGTTAACAAGCCGAGATCTTTGCAAATTAGATTAAAGATTTGAAGATGCTGTCAAAGGAAATCTGGAGACCAAGAATCCCCGAGAACGCCACACACAATATACTCAAATCTTAAAATAAATACGGTTCAACGTTAGTTTATTTGTATAGCACATTTTAAGACACAGAGGCAATTAGAAGTGCTTCACATTTAACACAAGATAATTAAACCAAACAAACACACAAGGCGGTAAAACAGTGCAAGTGTGAGCATATTGGCGTAAAGCTTGGTTTCCACGCTGTCTCCCGTGGACGGGAGCTCGTATTTGGAAAGCAGATTACCCAGCAGGCAGCAGCTGTTCGGGGTTTGTGTTGTTGGTGTCGGGAGCCAAACTCCCGTCCAAACCCACAGGGGCTGCGGAGATACCAGCTTTAAATAGGATTTGACACCAAAAGACAAATGAGGCGCAAACAATGGAGGTGTTTATAAATGAGATGTATTTGTGTCACTTTCAAAAAGGTATTGATTGATGGAACAAAACCATAGAAGGAAGAAGGAGAAGTGAACTCTTGGCAATGTGGATAATATCAGGGATGTCAAATCATGAACTCAGGCAGTTGTGAGCAATCGTAGATGAAACCACTTCGTTTTGGGGGTGATTTCGTGGCCATGCTTTGGAATAAGAAATACGCAAAGATATCATCCATAGAGTCAGGTCTCAGCAACATGAAACTGACCAAAGTATTTAATCACACAAACAAAACCTCGCTCTGACTTCAGGTCTCACCATGTGCAGACCTTGATCTTTGCAACATGTTGCTTCGTGTTTAAAAAGGTTTATGACTAAGCCTTATCTCAGAGATGTTTAATCCAACCAAGGCCAGGGAGTGTCAGCAGAGAGGTATGTAATAAGAGCTGCCTCCCACCTCTCTGCTGCAGGGTGAGTGAGTGAGTGCATTTTCCTAATAGTTTGCGTATTACACAGTCATGGTGACTCAGGCCAGAGCAGGCTGTCCGGCCCGCTGAAAGATGTTACTTCACTCGGCCTGTTGCCACGTTATCATCATGGCAACGATCCCATTGGTCGACTTCTGAGATCCCAAACAGCCGGAGGTCGTCAGACAGCAGGCCGAAGGGTGAAATGTGAGAAAGAGCAGAGGGAGGATGAGGGAGGGAAATCACAAAAACAGATTGTCTCTAAATTGTACAACTCACAACTTGAGTTTAGTTTAAAGAAATGGTAAACATAGGGAAATATTCAAGCTGTAGATAGCACGCACCTACATGTAGCTGACTTATCGCAGCAAGAAGGCAAAATGAGGAAAGGAGCAAGGACAGCAACAATATTATTTCAAATTTTGACCCAGGAATGAAACATCGATGAAAGAGTTTTGGCCGTAAACCAGATCAAGGAGTGGCAAAAGTCTACGATCGATGAACAGACAGATGTATCCAAAAAGAGGTCTTTTGTAAATAATCCATCCTCCGCTGGAATACGCGGAAAAAGAAAAGGAAATGCTCATCATTAAGTTCAAAAAGACGTACGATCCAACGACAGTTAAAACACAGTTGAATGATGATTGGAGCGATGTGAGCACCTCATGATGGACATCGAAAAGAGACCTGAATGTAGGGTTAATGAACGCAATCCAGAAAAATACCTTTTATTAGATGTTATCCGTACATCGCCGTTCTTGTCCTATTGTTTGAAAAGTGGTTAGGACATAGGGAGAGGAGGGAGGAAACAATCAGGACCAAACCACCTTTGATTGGTCACTAGGATAAGGTAAAGTCATCTTGGCGTTGAATCAGAAGCGTCCAACCGGATGAGTTCAGTTCAAACTAAAAACTGTTCACCTTGTTATGGATCCAAAGGCCTGACAACGTCTTGCTCAAGGACACTTCGGTAGATTGTAACCTCAGCAGACGTCACAGGCGGTCTGACTGGTGCCCTGGTGCCTGCTTTGGCTTATTGATCGGACAGAGAATCGATAAAGCGATGACACATGGGAAAGGAAATATCTGCAGCCTCTAAACACGCCCTGTGAGACCGGTCTGAGCTGCGTTGCTAGGAAACAGATCTGGGATGTCTTTATTACCGGTTATTGATATTACCAATAACCTGCAAGGTCAGTGTTTGAAACTGAAGATGTAGATGTTGTCTAAAGACATATTTACATTGTGTGCCATGGCATCTAGAGAACTGAGGCAGGAACACATTTACTTGCAATTTACAGGACAACACAAACACATTATAAAATGACATTTACTTAAAAATAAATAATAGGTATGAAGCACGGATGTCGACACGTATTTAAAGAGACTTGATCCTACACTCATTAACGTCTTTTTGCTTCACCTTCCCTTCTTGGTAGTTGTTGGCATCTTTTAAACCCCAAACGACAATGTATTACGCACTTTTTTAAAATTATTAATCTGTACTCTTTAAGCCCCTTGTCTTGAGTAGAACCACATATAGTTAACAGATAAGTATCGTTAAGACCTGAAGATACAGACTATTGTCTAAACGACGTTTACATTTACAAAAGATTAGGTTTTCAACACCATTCTGACAATATTGCTACTAAACTGTTAACATGGGTAATACAAATTAGTATTCCCCTTTAAATGATAGAAGTACAAATAATACATTTACACATTTCTCCACATGTGGTGGACTTGTTGGACTGCGAACACATCCTCCATGTTTCCTTTATTTTGACCAACTTTGTGGAAAGGTTAAGCGATGATCGCACACATCTAAAACACCTGTTGATATCGAAGCCTTTTCTGGCTCATTTTCTTGGTCATCTCTACCAACGCCCTGCAAACGGTTTGATAGTTAATGTGTTTTGAATGCACAGAGCTGGACACGTGTCTTGTGAATGTCCTGCATACATGTTCAATGAACGCTCCTAAGCACTGAATATTATCGGCATATCCCACGTGTCTTAACATAAAGACCCTACAAAATAAGGCGTCGTTCTGAATATCTAAACCGTTTGCATGACCCTCATCAAATGATATCAGCGAGGTCATGTTTGTATATTAGGGTGCATGTAAACGTAGTCATTAGCAGCCTTGAAACCCCCCATTATTGGCCCTACCCTCTTTTCTGCACAAACTAACCATGCACACATGCATTGAGCACGTGTGTTTATCCTGCACAGATGTGTGTCTCCAGGCCTGCCCCCCCCCCCCCCCATCTGTTGTTTTGCTTGAAGAGTGGCTGCTTGTCTACGGGCTTAAATGCCTTCACGGCTCTGGCCCCCCTCCAGCGCTGTGGCTCTCCCCGATTGATCTTTTCCAAGAAACATTAGGGAGGGAGGGAGGCCGGAAATCAAGAGGAGGGTGTGGAGAAAAGAGGGTCGTTTTACTTGGAAGTCGTTCCTTTCTTTTCCCCCTCTTTCTGACAAGCGTCTGGAATGTTTTGAGCAAAAAGCACCCAAGTATGCAGCGTTTCTACACTAAAGACATTTTTCCCCTTTAGTTTGCACTTCATCGGCGGAAGGTTCTTGAATATGTTTTGAAATAGAAAGCCCGCAGCAACGGAAAGCTGCTGCTCTTGTTATGGCCTTGGCTATAATGCATTGTTATTCCCTTTGTGTGGGAAGGGTTTCCAAGAACTGAGCAATCACATTAACTCGAGCAGCTGCAGGGATGTTTCAGCGCTGATTGGAAAAGTACTTACTAACCACAAGCATTGCCAAAACAAGTGCAAGACGAGCTTTTTTTTGGGATATGACTCAATGTTACTTTAGGGGTCGGTTCACCCAAATGCCAAAGCACTTCCCTCTCGCTGCAGGATCCAGGATCGCTTTTAGCTGCCCAGACTTTGGGAACATCGTGGAGGTTTCTGTCGCCACCCCTTTAACAATGGAGATTAATTGAATGGGCTTTTCGGTGCAAAGTCAAAACAAATCTATTTAGTGTCTTCAAAATGTTCTGACAAAGTTATAGTCCCTCTGAAAACTGTTGACCACATATCCTGTGGGTTATCCACCGATAGGGACATTCTTGCTACCTTTTTAGGTTTCATTTTGTTTAAAACCTAACTTCTGAGGTTCACTTATCTCAAGAAGTCGAACAAAAGATCTGCAAAGTGCATTTTAACTTGCAAAAATGTAAGTAATCAAATCTGTGTGAGTCTGACAAGAAATACAAACATTTGACTGCGGTGGTGGATCTCAAACATGGCCACAATCAAACAACAACATCTGCATGACTTGATGCTTGAGGACATTTGGGTGAACTCACTTTACAGCCCAATAAAATAGTGAAAAACAGAAAGCCACAATATGTTACATTCTTCCATTTAGACCCAAAACATTCCCTTTCTGTTTATAGCTCGTTTTAATGGGTAAATAAATTGGGCGCGGTCCAGTTTATCCTGTAAAGTTGCGACATTGACGGAGACTCACATTACGCAGCAGTTAGAGGCGAGGTGTTGCGTATACGAAATCGTGAAAAACATATGTAAGGGTGACTGGGGAACTCTTGTAAACATGTCAGGCTTTTTCTGGCGAGATAGGAGTGTGTTTGGCGGTCAGGACTCGACAGATTGTTGGCTTCAGGTCAGGTCTACGAGTCCATATGTTGTGACACTGCAGAAATAAATAGACAAGAGTCAGAGCGGCGCTGCAGAGACAGATGGACGCTGAGTTGGAAGAAAAGCCACGTCGTCCGTGCAAAGCCACGAGTAGGGAATGCGTTTTGTTTATGTGTGAAATACACTATATGGCAAAGAGTATGTGGACACCCCTGGCTGCAGCATTCTGTGCAGTTTCAGAGAGATGTATATGTTGATTAGGCTCTTTGGTTTAAAAAGTATTATAAACTTCAGTCGTTTAGATTCTGAAGTGAGGACATTTTAGATTGACACTGTCGAAAATCTGTTTCCTGTCAGTTGTGGTGAATTTGAATTGCCCCCAGAAGTGTTGCTGGATTCAGTAAATGTATATCAAGTTGTTTTGAGGCCTCTTTAGACATACTAAATACGTGTAAATGTCGACTGGACAGGGAACCATCAGGGAGAGATTTTGAGGTACTATTTGTTATAGAGATGTCCCGATCCGATCACGTGATCGGGGATCGGAGCCGATCACGTGATTTTCAAAAGATCGGAATCGGGAGAAAAAAATTGGGGATCGGGATTTTTTTTATTTATTTTTTTTAAATACTTTTTTTTTTTTTATTAATTGTTACAAAACAAAAATGCCCATGTTCAAGTCTTAAAGTCATCCTGAGGCCTTAGTTTTGGTTTCAGATGACACAACATCATGTATGTGTTGCTTCTTTGGGGCTTGTTTTCATAGACCTGCTTATTTCTCTCAAATCTGGCAACAGAGTGGGCGCAGTGTCTAATTGTAGCAGTAAGCTAACGAGTACTGATAAGCTTTATTTTGTTTTGATCCAATGCTGCACAACTGAACTGATCCAATGCTGCTGTGAAAGAAAGAAGCTATATCCATGTTGGATAGAATATCCAGTTTAAATAAAAAAATAACCTTAAGGGACAACTTGAATGCTTTTTTTTCTCTTAATGCATTGCATAAAGATCGGATCGGGAAAAATCAGTATCGGCTAATTGTCAAAATCAAATGATCGGAATCGGATCGGGAGCAAAAAAAGGTGATCGGGACATCCCTAATTTGTTAAGAGTTTAGTGTGTTGCTTTAACATTGTGGAAGTTGCTGCTACTTGACACATCCTACCATATATCCATTCAAGTCATTCAGTGTCAAGGAATTTTTAAGAAAACCTTTAAAATGTCGCCTAAATGTTGGCCTAACAAAACGTAGAAATGATCATGACATTACGTTAATGAAAACCCGTTGAGTTGTAGAGAAACTGTACTTTTTGCTAAACTGTATTTGGTATCAATATTGTCATCTACAGAGCGAACACAAACTTCCCTTTGACACTCAACAGCTCCTGATCTGCTTCATCAGAACTGTGTGGTTGTGGTTTCATCAGATTTGACTGACAGCGTTGCAAACTCCCACCAACTTTTATCAGAGGATCTTTTTCCCATTTCAAACCAGCGGGAGCGAACACAGAAAAAGATGTGAAATAACTCGACTTCGGCAGAAAATAGTACATCATTCATAGGAAGACGTTGATCTCGAACACATGTCTTCAAGGACTTACGGAGTGCTTTGCGGCAAAGGTTTGGGGAAGGCCTTTTCCTGTTTCAGCCTGACGATGCCCCTGTGGCTAAAGAAAGACCCAGAAAGAAATAGTTTAAAGTGTGTAAGCTTGAGACTGGCCTGCAGAGACCACCGACCGCAAGACATGGAGAGAACATGAGTCAACGTTAGACTCAATATCTCACATCGAGCCGTTCCAAAAGCGTAGCAGATTGACATGGAGGCTGCATCTCAGGCGTCCACTAACTATTCCTTGTACTGTTTGTTCCTTATGTTGTGGGTGCAGTGGTGGAACAAGTATTCTTTATTTGAGTAAAAGTACTAATACTACACTCTAGAAATACTCAATTTCCAGTAAAAGTACTGCAACAAAAAAAAAATGGCACTTAAGTAAAAGTATTGAAGGAAAACGTACTTAAAGTATTAAGAGTAAAAAAACTCAATAAATGATAAACCATTCAGATCTTCTTATTTAAGAAAGCAATTCATTTTCTGTCAACCCACGTATGGTATAGTTACTTAAATACAATGTTGGAAGGTTTACTCCATGATAAATCATCACATTTAAAAATAAAGTCTTAAGTATTGTGTGCACAAATCTGATTTTGATGAGTAATTATTAAAAAAGTGGCCTCCAAAATGTACTAGACAGTAGAATAAGATGGAAATAATTGGGCAAGGTTCCTCAAAAGTGTACTTAAGAACAGAACTTGAGTAAATGCACTTAGTTGCCCCCCCCCCCTGTGTGTGTGGTCCGCTGTGTAACCCTACCTGCAGTCCTGAGAAACATGGCGTCAATTAGAGGGTTGACCTTAACCTGAGAGAGAGAGAGAGAGAGAGAGAGAGGGAGAGAGAGAGAGAGAGAGAGAGAGAGAGAGAGAGAGAGAGAGAGAGAGAGAGAGAGAGAGCCTCCAGAGGAAGTTCAATTCCCCACAATCAGGAACAGGAGATTCCCACATTTATCGTCTCGACCCTTTTCTTTTTGTTTTGCACTTTTGTGAAGTCAATCTGTTTCTGTACTTTTCGTTTCTTTTGGTGGGAACAGAGAGAATTCTTTTTTTTTTAAATCTGGTTCCTCTGTTTTTCTATTTAACGTTCTTTTATTGGGGGGGTAACTTTATCCACTTGGCAGCTTGATATTTAATGTCTTTTTAAGGCGGTGTGTGTGAGTGTGTGTGTGTGTGTGTCTGTGTGTGTGTGTGTGTCTGTGTGTGTCTGTGTGTGTGTGTGTGTGTGTGTGTGGATGAAGTGTGTGTGAGCTCAGCACTGTCCCACTCTACTAATAGAATAGACTCCACGTCACGGATCTTTTTGACCTCCTTGGTTTCCATGTTTGTTTGTAAGTGTTGTGTTTACTGACATCATGTGACTTTAACAACATGTAAACACAACTTGATTTCCGAGAAGTTTTATTTGAATATTTGAATATTTTTCCCATGAGGGTTTTATTCATTTCCCCACACATGGCTTTGAATATGCAGATAACAGACACACACACACACACACACACACACACACACACACACACACACACACACACACACACACACACACACACACACACACACACACACACACACACACACACACAGTACAGCCTCTGTGTGTGTGTGGTGGGATAGTAGCCGTGAAACAGTCAGACTACTGTATCGCTCGTTTGTGTCCTCGCTATAAAGGCTCGCCATTGTGCAACCCAAAACATTTTTTTTTTTAACGTCGCTCAGCCGCTCAGAACCGGATTTGGCCGGAGCTCCGACCCCTGCAGAAAAATAAAACGTCCATTTCATGTCTGACGGTGCTGGGTTCACGCTTTTATTACTGATGTCCTCACTGTTTATTTGTCCTCCAAACAGACCAAGATGTCAAAAACAGAAAAGACATTGTCTGTTTTTCAAAGCTTTTTATTTGAGTTGCATGAAATGAAATGCAGAAAACACTTCTGCTTGTAAACTATGAATTGCACCTTATTGGAGGGATGTTTTTTATTTGAATATGTGTGTGGGATTGATCTGATTTGGTTAGTCAGGCAGTGTATTGTATGTTAAACGGGGTTATGATTTGTTATGCTTATTAATGCAGGTTTCATTATTATTGATTTGTGTTGTTGTGGATCGGCTTCAATAAGCAGCATCAGGAAGTCTGGAGAACAGAAGAACACAGTGCAGAGACCTCAGATTTAAACAGACTTTGTGGTCTAAATTGCATCATGAATAACATTTGAATTAACAGTAAGACACAAGCTACTTATAAACATAGGGTTATTCCATGAAGATTGATTTCAGAAGTACTGACGAGAAAAAAAAAAAGGAATTGATTCTTTGTGACTGTCTGGGTATTTGCTGCTTATTGGAGTGTTGTCCACACACACACACACACACACACACACACACACACACACACACACACACACACACACACACACACACACACACACACACACACTGTCCTCTCACATATCGCATTCCTTCCGTCCATCTTGTCCTTGACTAAAGACAACAGACTGATCAATAACAGACGCCATGTTGCTTGGACACACACACACACACACACACACACACACACACACACACACACACACACACGCACACACACGCACACACACACCAACAATATGGCCTTGGCAGATGACTGGCCGTCCCCGAGGCAGAGCGCTGTCTGCAGCCAATTAACCAACTAGGGCCGGTTGCCAGGTCCAAATCCATCTAATCCTCCTCACCCTGGTGCCATGTTGCCAGATTTAGCCTTCCACTCTGTGACAGACTTTGTTGTGTTATTAATAATTATAATTAAAAAAAGGGTTTACAATGTGAGGGTTGGACAAAATCCTTGAGAAAGCGAGCAGGTTTACTTGATATTGGAGGGATGCTAATGAGAGGTGCAGGGATGACGTATTCCTGTGTTGGTCCCTGAAGGCAGCATCTCCTGGTCCAATGGGATTCCTCCATGTGATTTTGGATTATAGCAGAAAATAATCTCTGTGTCAAACAAACGTTTATGATTTTTACACGTTTAGTTCAGCAGGATAATCTCCACACATTAACACCACGTGATGATTTCTGAAGTAACAAGCTAACGTTTATAAAGGAACTACAGCACGGTCACATGACTTCACGTCACCACCGCTAAACTAAAGGCGGCTAACGTCCGGACAAGGGGAAAGGACGCGCTAAAATGCTGACTCATTCCCGGGTTTTAAGACTCATTCCTGCACCTCTCTAGCTGATCTTTGAAAAACAAGGAGTTATTTTTTATTTTCATACAATGGCTACACATGAGCGCACCCTATTGCATATTTATGAAATCATACGACAACACAACCTGTGCCCCTCCCTCTGTCCCCATGCACTGATAATGATTGTATATGGTCGCATAGTTTTATTTTTTATATCATTTTTGGGGCTTCGTTTTGTTTTTTCATTGATTATTTTGAAATGGGTCTGTAATTGTGCGAGAGTGAGAGAGTGAGAGAGTGTATGTGTCGTAGCTTTCTGAATGCGCGCGCGCGCGCGCGCGCGCGTGTGTGTGTGTGTGTGTGTGTGTGTGTGTGTGTGTGTGTGTGTGTGTGTGTGTGTGTGTGTGTGTGTGTGTGAGACAGAAGAGAGAGAGGTTTTTCAGCCCTTCATCATTGTGCCAGTGTGTTCAGATGTTCCCTCGCTCTGCGTCCATTCATCACGATGCAGAGGGAGGAAGAGGAGGAGGAGGAAGAAGAGGAGGACACTTCCCCTCGAGGGGGGGAGATAAAAAACACAAATTAGAAGAAGAAACTTTTGAAAAACGGATATTTTTCTCCTCTGCGGGGTCACAAAGAAGAGTGTACATTTCTAAGTGAGTTGAAGAAGACGAGTGAAAGACTCTTTGTTCTCTATATGAATGGCTGTCTGTTAACCATGAACACAATGAGTTCTATGACAAAGACATATAATAAATTAATTTTAAAATTTTAACTGCTGTTTTTGTGAGTGTGTGAAAGTGTGTGTGCAGATGTGTGAGTGCATGACGGTGATATGCATCATCCACCCCCCTCCCCCCCTCCTCTCACTAGAGGGCAGCACTGCATCGTTCAGCTCATTAGGATGCACACTTTGCATTCATCATGAACTGCACACATTTGTATTCATAACTCTTACAGGAAGCAGATTAGTACACTGAATGCTGAGTTTATACATTTAAATCAACATGTATGCAGGTCAAAGTGTTTACAGGTTCTTTAAAGTTTAAAGAACCTGTAAACACTTTGACGTGCAAACATGTTCAGTGATGTACTCACCATGAGGGCCATACATACTGATGAGGGCTCTGTGAATACATGTAAGCGGTGTGGTGCAAGTAGCTCTTGGCCACCTTCATTTTATCAAAGTAGCTCTCATGTGAAGAAAGGTTGGAGACCCCTGGTTTAAAAACTACACAATTAAGCAACCTCTCCAAACATAAATAGCACAAAATATTAAAAAAAACAAACATTTTAAAGTAAATATCTGCGAAAAAATACAATGAAATTATTATTGTAAAAATAAATAGTTTGGTAAAAATATGTATTGAAACTTTTTATACAAACAACAGAAGTTAAAGTAAAAATGGGCAATACAAATACAAACACAATGTATTTATATAAAGAAAATAAATGTCTTAAAGTTAAGAGAAGCAGTAAAGAGCAGTTAAATACATACAAATAATATAAGTATGTACATGTGACAGATATAAAAGGGTAAAATATATACAGTCAAATCACTATGTATAGGTATACACACTATACACCGTATAGAGGTAGCACACATACACACAGTGTGATACATATGAATACACTTTAGACCAGTATTGACCATTTTTATAAATAATGTGAATGATGGACAGCAGCTGATTGCTCTACATGTGCAGTGTTACATTAGATTACATGCATTTATCGTCATTATACAAGTACAACGAGAAGAGTAAAGCTACTCCTTTGAAGGTGCCATCAAAACATCCAGAATAGACAACATTGTACGGTTATAAACCTACATCATGTGAGCATTTCACAGGCGATTATTGCACAGGTGATACAGCCCAAGTATACTGAAGTGTTTGAGACATTAAAGGTGAGTCCTACCTGCAGAGTATTGATCGCTGTGATACCTGTACTTTCTACTTCTTACATGTTGAACTCAAATACCTGTACTTTCTACTTCTTACATGTTGAACTCAAATACCTGTACTTTCTACTTCTTACATGTTGAACTCAAATACCTGTACTTTCTACTTCTTACATGTTGAACACAAATACCTGTACTTTCTACTTCTTACATGTTGAACACAAATACCTGTACTTTCTACTTCTTACATGTTGAACTCAAATACCTGTACTTTCTACTTCTCTCATTTTCCAAACAGGCTGGTTCCTTTAGTCTGAATGTGTGTTTGGTGGCGTGATCATTATTATTTAGAGTCATTGCGTGCCTATTGATTTGAACACGATCCGTGTATCCATCATTTCCTGGTCTTCTCTAAAGAAGAGGGACCAATGGAAACGTTGTCATGTTGCCGTTGGTCACCATGGAAACATTCATTAGCTAACAATGACATTATTGTTCTATTAATATAAAGGGAGGTCAGGTACTCTTTAAAACAGCTGCTAGTTATGGGTACTTTTTACTGAAGTACATTTCAAAGCCTCTTTACTTTGACTTGAGTAAATAAGTTTAGTCAGTACTTCTACTTTCACCTGAGTATTTTTAAACACGAGTATCTGTACTTCTACTTGAGTAAAGGATGTGTGTACTTTTGCCCTCTCTGGTAATCCAGCCTGACTTTAATCACTGATATTACAAAGCGTAGTAAAACTGTGATAGCCTCCAGAGATATATCTGAAACAAGACTAAAACCTTCCTAAACTCATAGGAAATTGTGAGAAATGACTACTGGTAAGTGTCTTTAAGCTGCATTCTCTCTAACATCCAGCAGGGGGCGACTGGAGGGAGATTGTATAGGAGTCTATGAGGAAATGTTGCTACTTCTCTCTTGATTTATTACCTCAGTTAAAACATTGCTAATGGGTTTATGGTCTCCATATGTACTTACAAGTCTTATTCAACACAGCATGATGTCCACTTAGTAAATTATAGTCTCATAAAATAGACGATAAAGCAGAGTATGCTTGAGGGCGGGGCTACCTGTGATTGACAGGTCCCTACCACCTTTTTGTCCTACAGCTTTAACCCTTTCATAGGTTGTGTTTTTCCTTCATGAAAGTTTATTGTAACATTTTGGTTGCCTAACAATATCTTGTTTACAATTCTCTTGTGCAACTAAGACAAAACGCACATCTCGTGGTCTTACGAAACGTGTTGCTCAAAGTTTCTCAAATAAATCTAGCGCCACCCTCTAAACACGAGTTAACTCAAGGTTTACAAGCTGTAGTAAAACAGAGAAACGTTAATGTAACCACTTCCAACTAGTCTATGGGAACCAGCTCCAAAACCACAAGTAACATACAGTAATTCTCTGGCTATGACTTTCAAACAAAATAAAATAAAACACACACAGTACCCCTAAATGTCGACAAACTTATCTGCAGAACTCCATCTCCAGGAGATAAATCTGGACACATAAAAGTGTTTATTGAGGCCATGACTCCACTCAGCAGGAGGAGGGCGGGGCGACTTTATGTCTGAACATCCAGTTAATGTCCAGTGTTAAGAGCCAGGTCAGCCACAGAGGACCGGTCACACACACCCAGGAATGCTCTGCTGTTGAGTCCAAAGTGGAGACAATGAGGCGTAAACTAAAGTACTTTGAATGTCTATATACACTCGAGTTAATGCAAACTGCTGCATACAGACAGAAGGTATGCACGGTGCAGGCAGAGGTACAGGGAACCTCTTTAGCATGGAGCACGTTCTAATAAAAGCAGGAAACAACAGAAGTACATTGTTAAAATGGAGGCATGGTTTACAGAGGTTGGTACAGAAACCATAGGGAAAGGACGGACAATCGGTCAGTCAGGGAGACAACAGATCGTACATCAGCGTAGTTAAGACGCTCTCTTCAGGTACGTATATCCCAAAAACACTCCATTGGTTTCACGTCAGCACCGATCAGTTGAGTTAATCTCATCACCTTGTAAGATCCTCTTTGCATGTTTCCTAACTGCTGAAGGCACACGTCACTATCTCAGCAGCTATCTCAGCAGCTATCTCAGCAGTAATAGGATTACAGTAACTAAGCGACGTATGAGGAACACAGATAGAAACTGAAATGAACTGTGGTGCAAAATGAAATTAAAGGAGGAGGGAATGACTCCAGCAGAGAAACAGCAGGACGGAGGACGAGCTGCCAGAGAGAGCACAGAGGAACATCCGTCTGACATCTAACAATGTGAATTTGTTATAAACAGGGAAAATAATGTTTTATACCCCAGGGTTGGTTTGGGGTCGCTGCCGCAGCGAAAACTGGTCTGAATATGGAACAAGAAAACTGCTGGGGACCAAGAACCAGATCCATCAGAGACAAATTAACCCTTTACTGGGCGAGGGACCATATTAGGGTTAGGGTTACCCAAACATGGCGTTCCCCCGCGACTCAGTGAGGTCGAGAAGCATGTGGTTTTCTCCCGGCCAATCAGCAAAGATCACTCTACGCCACAGAGCGCGCCATTGGGGAATTTGACCAATCAGCAGAGGCCTGAAACGGGTTAGGGCTTCGGTTAACCTGATAGTGCCCTATAAAGGGTTAACCTGAGCAATAACAGTTCATGGCGAGGACGTCGAAGAGAAGAAAGTTGTAACAAACGCTCACATTGCAAAGTGACTAGAATGCGATAAGGCACATTTATATAACCACACATACAGGATATGAAGTCAGACAACGTGAGGGTCAATTGAACCTGAAAGGGTTTTCATTCACGTTAGGGTTACGGCCCGTCTACACTACAGGCATCAAAAAATCTTGAAGCTGGGCGTGTCTGAAGCTTGGCGATTTTTTGCAAGCAACGCGACCAACAACCAATCACATGAATCTCCCGCCCCCGACATACAAAGCAATAGCAATGTTAAAACGAAGTAAACTGGATATAAACTCTCCAAACAGGAGAAAGACCTATCAGTTTCACCCACTGTCTCTGCCACCTCCCTCCATGCCTGGTTCCTCTGGTTTGTATCCCGGTAAATAGTTCTGGTCGTAAAGAACTGGGTGATTTGCTACCGTAATATCTCGTTTGGAATATGAGGAAATGAACTGCGGTCTGGCTCTCCCAGCTTGCACGCGGTTTGATTGGCTAGCGCTTGCACTGGCGGGATTTGCATAAACGGGATTTGATTGGCTGATGCCAAACATCGAGCCGATAGATGCTCGTGATGCTTGCAAAGCCATGCCATGCTCCCCACAATGCAGTTCGGCGAAGATTCAAAATCTTCTACGTCACCCCATTCAAGTGAATGGGCGAAGCGTTGAAAGCATTTTTCGATGCCTGTAGTGTAGACGGGCCGTTAGGGTTTCACTTGGTTAGGGGTAAGGGGAAACTTAAGGGGAAATATGCATCAGGGGACGTTGCTAGTGTTACAGTGATGCAAGATTCAAAGGTGTTATCATCATATGCACAGTAGTTACAGTGTAGATGTGTAATACAAATCTTAAGTCTCAGGTTCCTCCAACAACACAATTAAACACATTAAAAAAACATTAAAAAGGTGGGTTTTATCTTTCAATCTTTTATCGCTCCACTCCAGCGGTCAGCAAAGGTCTGAAGGAACCACGACACTCTGCAGAGAAGTACAACGCTGGAGGAGTTGAGCTTACATTTTGATAGATTTATTCTTTATTAATCTCAATTTGGGAAACGATTGTGTTTCAGAAGAAGCATCAGTGTGCTCAGACATTTCAAGAAACATTCTTAAAGAGTGGAATAGAGAATTACTAAAAATGTAAATGAAAAATATGATATCAAATATAAACAGTACAGCAATTCTGGATGTTTAAAATGTTCTAAAAAAAGTCAAAAATACTTCGGTTAGTACGTTAGGAATATGCTAACGCTACAGGAGAATAGACTTGTAGACCCCTGCTTCCCCCTCCACCCCCTCCATCAGGCACGCAACCTTGGCCTGATTCCCTCACCCTGTTCCAGTCCCGCCTCCAAACCCACCTCTTCAACTCTGCTTATCCTTAAACCCGCCCCTCCCCCCTCTGAACCAACATCCTCCTGACTGCTTTTCTGTTTTTGTTTTGTTTTTGTTTGTGTTTTTGTTCTTGTTTTGTTTGTCGACCTTACTCATAATGTAAAGCTTCTTTGGGTCTAGAAAAGCGCTATATAAATCCCATTTATTATTATTATTATTATTACTTGTATACAAATAACGTTTACAGATAAACAGAGAATTGCAGATTGTTCATGGTTACTAGGAGGGAGAAACTCAAACTATGGAGCAGTGAGTTCGATTTTATCTGTAGTTTATGTGGCTTTGTAAGATTTAATGCAAGATGAGCACCGACTTTAGGCAGTCCGCCATTGTTGTTGTTGTTCTTGTTGTCAGCGTCGTAAACGGTGACGTGAAGATGTGGCAAAACCGAAATAGCATAAACATTGAATTGGAACTGATCTTTATTGTAAAATTGATATTTAAGGTAAGATTGCAATTAATTTCGGAAAAGTTCAAGACTATCTCAGATGTAACTGTTGTTAAGATATATTGCAAAACAGCACTCTCATTTATTGCAAACTAATTAGTCAAAGCTAATCATGATATACCCAAAGGGACAGCTGTTGGGTGATGAATACACTTTACTCTTGTAGTAATTAAAGCAAACACGCTGCATAATTACAGTATGAGACACTATCGAGAAAGTGAGACGCTACAGGGAATAGAATAAAACACATATTTACTCATAACGTCCCAAGTTCATAACCTACATGAGGATGACCATCATTTGCATGACAAGTTTTCTGCAAATCTGCAAAAAAAAATACACAAAGTCAGTCAAATAAACACTAGTTTGAAAGAAAGACGTGATAAAACTCTTGCACTAAGAAAGAAGTTTACGCCTTGGTTCATCTCCTCTCATTCCTCACACTGCGGGTCAATCCCACGGGATGCCTTGTGAACGGATTAACTCACATCCTGATTCTTGACGAAATGAAAAGCTTAAACTCCCGGGACAGTGAACGCCACGCAGCGTTAAGCAGATCTTCACTACGCGGCTGAATAAATCAAGTCAGTTGGCCTCTCTTACAGTTCAGCTTTACCCTCATGTTGAGCGGAAATGCCTTTGAGATGAAGGTGAGATCAGGCCACAGGCTGTGTGTGTGTGTGTGTGTGTGTGTGTGTGTGTGTGTGTGTGTGTGTGTGTGTGTGTGTGTCTGCATGAATTAAAATACCTCTCATGAAGCTCCTGAAGATAGAACGATCTGGAAGCTGCTGCAGAGATTACAGACGGCCTCGGGCCCAACGCAGGGATGTTGCTTCTGTATTGCATGTGTGTGTGTGTGTGTGTGTGTGTGTGTGTGTGTGTGTGTGTGTGTGTGTGTGTGTGTCAGGAAAGCACAGGGTGGGGTTAGAGTAACTAGGGCAAACGACTCTGTAATTTGCAACCAAAAATAAATTGGGCCAGCCAGTCATTTGTGTGTGTAAGTGTTTGCAGGGCTATATTAGTAACTTTCTGGCTGTGTGTGTGTGTGTGTGTGTGTGTGTGTGTGTGTGTGTGTGTGTGTGTGTGTGTGTGTGTGTGTGTGTGTGTGTGTGTGTGTGTGTGTGTGTGTGTGTGTGTGTGTGTGTGTGTGTGTGCGTGCGTGCGTGCGTGCGTGCGTGCGTGCGTGTGTTCTTTGTATGTTTATTGCATATGCAACCATTGTTGTGTGGAGTTTATCTGGACATGAAGCAGACTCTGGAGGTCAGACTCTGGAGGTCAGACTCTGGAGGTCAGACTCCGGAGGTCAGACTGAGTCAGAGTGGATCTGGATAAGCTGAAAAGTCTCTAACTTGATCAAAATATGAAAGTTCCTCCGAGGGCTCTGTGACCTCAATACGCTCCTTTAGTGGTAGGATTATAGAGGGAAGAATTGTTTTTGAGTAGTAAGGACCACAAGGGTTCCCTCCACAAAGAGCCAATGGGATTTCTCCCTGTGATTTTGGATTATTTCATAAAATGATCTGTGTCAAACAAGCGTTTATGATATTTACAGGTTTAGTTCAGCAGGAGAATCTCCATATATTAAAAACACTTCAGGATACGTCTTTAAGTTTTGCCATGTTGTAAATAAATACGCTTACTGTTCCTTTTAAACCCGTCTGGTGTCCCATTGTCGTTGCAGCCTATCTCCAGGGAAGCTCATCTAACCATCAGTATTGATTTGTCACAAAACTGACATCAGTGTTGCTTTACGTGTACATCAGATCCACCCTCTTCTTCTTACATTTCTGATTCCTTTAGGTACCTCCAGGATAGATGGCTTTCCCTTAAAGGCCCTGACACACCTACCCGATTTTGGGAGTCAGAGGCAGTCAGGCATTCGCGGCGCCCTACTCAGGTTGGGGTGTCCCGCACCGTCGTTGCTTTACGGCACAGATTCAACGTGTTTAATCGGCCAAAGAAAGTCGGCCAAAGAAACCACTCTGATTGGCTGTTGCCTCTTTTGAATGACGAATACACACTACCGCCGCCTGCTGGTCAGGACAGTTATTGCCACTCGTCGACTGAAGTCTTTGCGGTGTGTTCGTACGCAGGCGACGTAGCGGACGTAAAAGTCGGGACGCCTTCGGTACGCGTTCTTCGGTCTCAGGTTGGTGTGTAGCGGCTCTTAGAGACATCAGACCGAGGGGATTCCTGGATTGAGGAAGAAGTCGACTAGAAGTGACCCCACCCCTCCTGTCAGGTGCTTCGGTGATATCAAAGTGGTGAAAAAGCCATCTTGCATAACTAAAAACTCTAAAGGCCTTCTGAGAGATATTGCTTTGCCCCCATTTTCTATTCCCTTTCAGCTGCTGCACGTCCTCATTTCCATCGCCACCTTCTCCCCCAGAGCATCAACAGAGGGGGACAGTTTGCTGGATGTCTGTCACGGTTGTAAATTGCCTGAACATGACGGCCTTCTCCTCTGCAGCTGAAGGCCTCTCATCAGCTGCAGCTCGCTGGGTCTCCTGGGAGAGTGTTCATCTCTATAAAGTACAGGAAAGGCCCTGCAGAAAGTAGTTCCTCGTAATTCCTGCCTGCATTTTTCTGGAAATACCTGCAGGTGTATTAAGGTACACACTTCAATATAGGGCTCAATAACTAGCAGTAACATCAAATCCTATGCATGCCAGTGTACAGCACGGCCATCATAACCTGACACTTTGACGATTTGCTGTAACTGCATTTCGTTCTGAAAGTCAGTCAGCAGCACCCTCCACTATTCCTCTCTTCTCCCTAAGAGCCATGTTTTTGGTATTGTAAATTAAACTGTATTTAATGTTCTTTGATTAATCAGAAGACATGAGTTCTTCCTTCACTGTTCTTGTCCTGGCGGGATGATCTGTCTATATTTATAACATTAGTTCACAGTAAAAGAAAATGATGAACTACATGAAGGCCAACAATTTAAAATAGTTAGCGCATCAGATTCAGATGCCAGTGAAGGCACAGACGTTTTTGCAATAATGTAATGCTTTATATTTCTAATTATAATTAGACTACAAGACAGGCATAAAACACAAGCTGTACAAAAGCTCCTATGGATGGAAAGGCGCATGATACTGATGGGTCGCTGTTGTTAGAAATTAAAATCAATGTTTTATGGCATAATTTAGTTTAAACATGCCATCAGTTAAAATGTTGATTTATACTGAAAAAACCTGAAATTCTCGTGCACAACCAGTTAAGCTTTTATTCTGAAAATCCTTCATCTCCGGTTAGCATTTAGCATGTGGCTAATATACGATTTCCTAAAGAGGTGAATTGAGTAGCAACATGACATGGTGTGGTGAAAACCGAAACCTACTGATTTAACACTACAACTATAGATGTCGAGATACTACCATGCTGAATATTAAATGAAGGTCCAGTTTATTTGAATACATTATTGTTTACAGACGAGAGTAGCATGTGACAACATCCGGAATGACCGGAAACCAAACCAGCCGTGAAGTATTTTCTGTATTTTTTAGAGTATTGATTACAGCGTTTAGAATGTGTTACATGAAAAGTGATGAAAGAGAATATGAGGAGAAAAGGCGTGTTAAGCATATATTGAATGTGAAAAGTACCAATCCTCTGTTTAAATGCAACAACGGACATTAGAGGCGAGGCGAGCCGGCTGGCGGGGAGGAGCCAGCAGAGGATATATATAGCAGCACCGGACGAGGGATTCTCTCTCTTCTCTTGCTCATGAGAGCCGGATCACAGCTGTTTTCTGCCGGAACAATATTCTGTCTGTAACACTACCGCGCCTTTTTTAATTAAAGTATCCCATTTGAATCTTCTCAGAGACTCCATTTAGTCTCATTTTAAAGCTTCTCTCCTGGACGCGAGAATAAAGAACATATTTAACACTGTCTCACATTTCTTAATGGACTCACGTTACTTAAAAATGTACAAGGACTCACTTCTGTGGCACCGGAACTGTCTGGGCTGTTCCCTATCATCATTTCCTGAAACTAGTAGCTTTTGAAATCATGATAAAATCACATATCTGCAATTATAAACTCCTGTGGTTTGTCCGTTTGCTTTCAGTCAACAAAGCACCGGCTTGGAAGGAAACAGAGATCCACCTTTCGGTTGTTAAAAGCTTTCGCATCCTGTAAGACAAACTGCACTAACCAGGCAAAAAGACCTGAGACATTCAGACCTAATCAGATGTCAAAGAAGACAGGAAAATTAGCTGCAGTTCACACAAGACTATCATCACATGACTTCAAGAACTGGAATTTCCAACTTTCAACTTCATGGGTTAAAGACGTGGCAGGTTCACACAGGTTTAAGAACACTGACAGCTTTGGATTGAATGCAAATGACATGAGGGCATGTGAGGTGAAACCAAGAAAAGACCCTCCTGTCCACAGAAGTCTTTTGGTGTCTGACAAATGTCTTAAGAAGTTCAAGCATTGGTCATTTGTTCTGCAGCACACACCTGCAACACACACAACGTAGAAGTCTTCATTTATCGCTACAGGAATCAGTTCTCTGCTTCTCAGCTCAACACCACACTGTGCAGGGAGATAAGAGTTTGACCTGAGCGAGTGTTTAGGAGACGGTGTGTTGTTCTGTAGCCTGGAGAGAGACCCATAGATCAGAGCAGAACCTTATCCATATCCTCCAGCATCGCCTTTCCACTGCCTTCCCTGGCTCAGCAAATGACTGAATCAGCCTCTGAGAGATCTGAGATAAGTCAGAGCCAAGAGGTGCTTTTCCCTCGATGCACACCTGCCGGGGGAACAAGCCTTGGCCTCGTTTCACAGCGCTTTGAAACAGGATTTGATAAAGAGATATTGTACTGCTGCCCGGGGAATTCTGGGCATTCCCCGAGACTACGACCCGTCTTTGTGCACAACCTGAACACTCTCCCCTGCTGCTGGGAAAAACACAAGTTGCTTTCTCACAACTATGAGTTTCCTGATGGACATGCTACTGTGTTTGACCTTGCACTGTGTTTGACCTTGCAGCTGCCTCCAGGGCATACTTCATGTTGTTGGTACCAATGAGAGGACACGCACTTCTTGTCTCCTCACCTCTTCGGAAGAGCAACATTAGCGTGATGGGAATTCGTGCCTTTCCAGAGATGTCCCGACACCTGCTGACGCCAAGCCGATTTACGACTTTGTTGGTTGCCTCCTCACTTTAAACTATATACGCTTGATGTTACTTCCTGCTCCTTTGAGCAGCATACCTCATGTGTGTGAGTTGAACCGTATCCTTATGTGACTTAACTCTGCTCCTTCTTACAAGAATAAAATAGTACCTGATTATTGATTCTCAACCCGGTTCTCTAACACCATCAGGAGGATATGTCCCCAGCTGACCCAGAAAGCCACGCAGGTTCTGGTCCAGGCTCTCGTCATCTCACGCCTAGACTACTGCAACTCCCTCCTGGCTGGTCTACCTGCGTGTGCCCTCCGACCTCTGCAGCTCACCCAGAATGCAGCGGCTCGTCTGGTCTTCAACCTTCCTAAATGTTCCCACACCACGCCGCTCCTCCGCTCCCTTCACTGGCTTCCAGTAACTGCTAGAATCCACTTCAAGACTCTGGTACTTGCGTACCATGCTGTGAATGGATCTGGCCCTTCCTACATCCAGGACATGGTTAAACCGTACACCCCAGCACGTGCACTCCGCTCTGCATCAGCCAAACAGCTCGCTGCACCCGCACTGCGAGGGGGACCCAAGTTCCCGTCAGCAGAAACACGTGGGTTTGCTATCCTGGCTCCAAAATGGTGGAATGAGCTCCCCATTGAAATCAGGACAGCAGAAAGCTTACACATCTTCTTCAGACTGAAAACTCATCTCTTTCGACTCCACTTCCAGAGATAGAATTACTAACAAAGCACTTATATACTAATAAAGGGCTGGCTTATCTAAAGCCAGTTGAGTAGCACTTGAAATGTTTGGCTCTATGAAACCTGATGTTCTTATATGATTCTGTTTTCTTCTAGTTTCTACTTTGTTGGTCGAACGCACTTATTGTAAGTTGCTTTTGATAAAAGCGTCAGCTAAATGTAATGTAACACCTGTATATCATAAAAAGCAACTGCTACAATGTTGAATAATGTGGAGTAGGCAGAGGTTTAATGGTGTTATTCAGAAAGCACTAGCCGTCCTCGACTTGTGTCCGTGGCAACATTCTTGTTTTGATAGCAGTGAGAGTTTCCACGCTGCCAACTTGAATCTGTTTCAGCAGGTCTTTCTTTGCCTTTTCATCCATTATTGAGATTTCATGTTCATTTGGAGCAACAAGCCGACAGGCTACGAACCCTCCACACATCGTTCTTATGTTCAACATTCATTCAGTTATCTTTTATGAGGGGTACGAGGTGTTTGTTTATTGGTGAAGATCCTCCTGTGCCTGATCCTAAAGTCTGAATTGAACACCGCCTGATTCAGTCGCTGCACTTTGATATTCTCCCAGATTAGTTGTAAGCAAATAGTGACCATGCACACATAACACTGTCAGCTACTGAGACAGAATCTAAGTATTCCAGTTGCTCATACTGTAAGTCAAGTTTAAAAAATAAATCTGCATTCAGATGGCAATGGACTAGGTGCTACCCTCAGCGTCCCGTGCCGTGTTTCGCTCAATCCTCAAATTCTTTAGACTTTGAACGTGTTTACCGCTGACCTTTCAACCAATCAGCTCTCTGTCCTCTCTCCTGTCCTCTCTCCTGTCCTCTCTCCTGTTCTGTCCTCTAACCGCAGGTGATCGGCTCGGAGGACGGCGTGTATTACATGTGTTGGTAGAAATTAGGTTGTCTCTTAAGGTCTTTGAGGTCCTGCTACTATTCACATGTCCCGCCCCCAGGACCCATGACTATTATATTGTTAGTCACACACACACACACACACACACACACACACACACACACACACACACACACACACACACACACACACACACACACACACACACACACACACACACACACACACACACACACACACACACACACACACACACACACACACACACACACACACACACACACACACACACACACACACACACACAAGGCATTCAACGTATCTGGCATTCGCATACGTACGAATCATCATGTTCTAACAAATTAGCTGATGTTTTTGTTAATGAGTTGTCGACCTGTCAACATCTCTCTAACTCCTCCAGACCGACTCATTCCTGGACTTCTCTGTGAAAGAGAGCCTATTTGGGGGAAAGACCCTCCGGCATCATTAGATCCTGGGGGAAATGAGATGAACGTGTTCCTCAGAATATAATATCTACCATCTCTCACACAGGAACCAGACGGCCGAACGGGACTCGACTGAGGGTTTTGTGGTTACAGTTTAAGTCACGTTCTGAGCCATCTCTCTCCGTCTGTCCTTCATCGACCGGCCCGCTCCGCTGGATCCAGACCAGATTCCCCCTCGTTGGGTTCGCTTGTCTTTGCTCAGCTCATGACCTTTGCTGAGAGATGAAATAAAGCCAACAGAGCGTGGAGCAGTGTCTGGCAGCGGGTACGCCCCCCCCCCCCCCCCCTCATATTTGACTGCCAGCAGCAGCACTCTGGCAGCCCTCAACTCAAAGCATTACACAATGAGGTAGAAAGGCTTTTACAAGGGAAGCAGAGAAGAGTGAGGGATAGACGGAGAGACACTGCAATGGAAAAAGGAAGGACGCAGTGTGACAGCATCACTGTCGGTTGGACAGGAAGACACTTTGATTACATTGATTTGATCCTACTGTTAAGACATCATGGGTGAGTTCAGGAATGAGTCCGGACACCCTGAAACTTTTCGGACGTGTAATTAGCAAAAGCTTTATTGTTTATTGATATCAGACAATGATACTACAGATTACTCAATTAATTAAATATTTCGTTTTGTTATTGCATTCATTTGTATAGTACTGTATCATGCCTGTTCCATCTTTTGTTTCATTTGTATTTTCTTTGGTTTTACACGCTCCAAAAAAATAAATAAACTAAACTAAACGAGTCAGCATGTCGACACTTCAATGGGTGTCTGGATGGGTTTTCGGTTGCTATCCTGATTAAACTTCTTAAAACGGTTGAAAACTGGAAAAACTGTCCATAATGAAACTCTGTGAGTCACAGAGAAGTGAGGTTAGAGCTGGAGGGCATCTGAGGGAAAACCAGAAAACCTATTTTGTAAAATCATGATCAAACTTCTATGTATTATATGCAGTGGATAGAGCCTTGGTGTTGGGATCAGGGGGTCACAGGTTCAAACCCCACTGCAGTCAATATGTCGTTGTGTCCCTGAGACACTTCACCCCAAAGTGCTCCTGTGGGGATGGTCCACAGTATTGAGTATGGAAGTCTCTTTGGATAAAAGCTTCTAACCACATGGGCGGTGGTGGAGAAGTCGATAGGGAGTTGGCTTGGCAACTGGAAGGTCACCAGTTCAAGTCCCGGCAAGACCAAGTGCTACCGAGGTGTCCCTGAGCAAGGCACCGTTCCCTACACCAGGGGTTCCCAAAGTGGGGGTCGCGAGATGTTTACAAAAATATAAATAAAAATGTATGTTTAAATTATTATTAATAATAACGAGGCTCCCCCTTTGACAATCCACTAGCGCAGTGTTTCTCAAACTATTTCATACCAAGGACCACTAAACCAATAAAAAACACTCATGGACCTCCCCCCCGAGTCGACAGGGGGTGCCCAGTCTCTGGCACTGTTATTTTGGGGGTCGCGGGCTGAAAAGTTTGGGAACCCCTGCCCTACACTGCTCCCCGGGCGCCGTACATAATGGCAGCCCACTGCTCCTAACACTAGGATGGGTCAAATGCAGAGAAACAATTTCCCCACGGGGATTAATAAAGTATATCAAATCAAATCAAACAAGTGACATGTAATGTATTAAAAGCCTATATTCTCAAAATGGCTTGTGTCATTTTAGGGTAAACTAGTTACAAAATGTTATAAGATTGTGTAAAAATCAGTAAATGAACACTTTTGATGATTTAAAAACACAGATTTCAGATAGCTGCCATTGCCAGTATCTACAACGTGCTAAATGGCCCTTGCATTCCTTACAGATAGGAGCTCCAGGCCTCATAATGCACTGTGATGTCCTCTAATAACAGTAAAGTGCGATCAACCTCCATCATAAAACCCTGCAGCGATACGCTCAAGTATCCCTGCACCTTTAAAACGGCTCGCTTGGTTTTATCCAAAGGGTTATGAGGTGCTTTTAATCTGCTGGAGCTTCAGCTGCCAGGCTTCCTCTCTGAGTGTTGTGACCTCATAAGGCTGTGAATGTGTGAACATCAACAAACACTACGACTGTGTCAGAGCCCCGCAACATAACATCAGTACACTCAACTGTGAAAGGGTTAGGGACATGACAGTAACGTCTACCCATCTAGAGGCCTGTACGTTAAAGAACACACGTAAATGCTAACGAGGTTAATTTAAGAATTTGTAAGTGGCTGCTGTTATAAGACATGACTATGTATCATGGAAAGTTTGAATCATAATGCATGTTTTATGATGCGTTACTACATGTGTGCACACTTTAAAACAACTTGATACCAAACAGATTGTTGTCATTACCGTATGCTACTAAAAGAAGGCTGCTCATCAGGATGACTGCATTTTACGATTCGTTTAAAAATCTGTTCTACTAAAGCTCTCTTTAACTTAAACACTGATTATTGTTCTGTGTGTGTGTGTGTGTGTGTGTGTGTGTGTGTGTGTGTGTGTGTGTGTGTGTGTGTCTGTGTGTGTGTGCGTGTGTGTGTGTGTGTGTGTGTGTGTGTGTGTGTGTGTGTGTGTAGTTAGCTATGCTTGTTGTGTGTCCTAGGTCCTGCACTTATTTCTTCTGCAGTTGTAAAATATTAACGTGTTCTCAATGAGACGTGATCTCATAGGAAGGAGTACGATGACACAGGGGTGCCGTTTTAAACTGAACAAAAAGTATTTTTGTATATTCTTATTCCACATCGTGCTTTAGTTGACTGTGTTGCGTGCTATTTAGAATTGTCTTGAGCCGTTTATTTATAAATCTTGGGACTATGCTTCACTTCCATCGACCGGGCCAAACATGGCTTACTCTCAACTGAGAGGCAAAGAGAGAAAGAGAAAAAGACTGCCAACATAAAACTCTGAATGACCTCAAAGTTACACTCTCTCTCTCTCTCTCTCTCTCTCTCTCTCTCTCTCTCTCTCTCTCTCTCTCTCTCTCTCTCTCTCTCTCTCTCTCTCTCTCTTTGTGAATTGGGTTTTGTGATTTATTGTGAAACATAGTGTAGGCCACGCCCACTTCTGATTTTCAAAGTTAACCCCCCCCTCTTTCACTTTTATATAGACGCGTAACATTTGGTAATCCATATACAACATTTGTAGACGAACGAAAAAGCCTCTTGGAGGTATGTCGGAAAACGTACAGGAAGTCGGCCATTTTTGGAATTGGACGTTTGACGTTTTTTGGCTGATTAATTGTATTTTTCTGTCTCTGTAACAAAACAAACTTTAACCGATCGACTTCAAATTTGGTCAGGACCATTATGCATTTCAAGATTCGAGATTCAAAGTGTTATTATCATAACAATAAAGCCCACAGCCGAAGCCCACGGTTCACCACCAACCGCTTCACGTATCTACCAGATTCCCCCCCTCAGCGTCACACCCGTTGAAACGCCAACTCTGGTTATCAGAAGCTCTATATCATTGTTTTCCGTTCATTTGCTCCTACCTGTTTCTCTTCCTGACTGTTCTCAAGTCAGTCCACCCCTCAGTGTGGCTCTGACAGATGACAGGTCAGAGGTCATGTGGTTGTAATTAGGAGAGCAGCCTCGGCCCTCAGGCTTGCTTCCTGTCTCTGATCCTCGAGCTAACAGGCTTCACTTCAGGCAGCCCGGAGAACAGCTGTTTAAACAACCTAAACAACACCGTCTTTAACCCGTCTCAAAAATTCATTATCTCTTTCCTCACAACACGCCGACCTCCCTCCTGATCAGTTACATAAATGCAGAAATATATAGCCGCAGGAATGCTAACGGCATCGTTTTGGTCCTGATACTGACAGTATCTACTGAGCCGTACCTCTTGTGACCCGGAGGATTACCAGTCTGCAGTGGTGTAGTGGGCGTTGGACGCGCCGTACCCCACTTCTTTGAAGCATGATTTTTTTTTAAAAAGTGTAATAAAAATAAAATCATTGCCAGTGTTATCAGTTGCAACTAAGTGTGTATTTGTTTTAATAATGGCAAAAAAATAACAGGCAGATTTCACAGTAATTATAATAAAAACATAGCTCAAGCATTTATGCAACTGATTTGAAGCGTGTGTGTGTGTGTAGGGTGACCAGGTGAGCCACTTTGAGCAGGACAGCACACAGCATTTTTATTAATTGTCCCGCATCCCACAAAATGAGACTATGTCCCGCATTTGAGTGACAGTCGCGCAGAAAGGCCGGATCGGTTTTCTGACGGCCGGCACCGCTGTTTAAACGGCATCATGTTGAGCTGACAGGCGACACAGAGGTCCCCCCCCCCTGTTGACAGTTTACGAGCGCGTCCATAGTGTCTCCCCCCGCCCCGTCCACCCAGTAAAAAAAATCCCCACTAGACCACTGCTAGTCTGTTAGTTTTGGGTCTTTGGAGGAGATCAGAGATTTTGCTCCTCTTTTCCTATTTTACGACTTCCAACATCTTCCGGTCCGTTTCTTTACAGGTGGCTCTTATTTCCAGGTCTGGTCTTGAACGCTCACTCTTCCAAGTGGTCTGTCTGTTTAAAGTTTAAAGAGTGTTGCACTTAAGACCTGTGTTTACATCGCATGAATCTTCTCAAAGAGGGGAGCAGATGTCCTTTTACGGTATGGACTGTTGGAGGAATAAGTTCCAGTTCAAGTCTGTCAGCTGATTTCTTTGCTTCCTCAAGGCCTTAACACACCGGGGGCATTTCTTTAGATCAAATCATTAATCATAATCATTCAATCAAACCTAAAGTTGAATCGTTGGAGACCTGTGTGTACGTCCTTAACTTTGGGGTCAACTTGAGCATGTTCAGAGGATTACTTTGGACAACTGGGTAATAATTTAACGGACAGGAAATAACTAAACAAGCCTGTAATATAAGTTCTAGTCCTTGTGTTGAAGACTAGACAGTTTATCAACGTCTCATTGGACAATCCATCTGCAATTGAACAAAGGGGTCATGGGTAGGAATTGCTTTGACAAAGGTGTCAGAATAAAAAGACCACTTGACTTTTTCCTGGTTTATATCATTCCAAGAACAGGCAGAATGAAATGCAACTCAAACGGGCAACATATGGAGAAATACCAACAATTAACACGAACACTATCAAACGTTCTCTTTACGAAACATCTATGGCGCGTGAACTGAAGTGTATTGATTTTTTGGAAGGATGCAATCTTAATTTCTTATTACATTTAAGTTTAAATTCTGTTGCTTTGGTAAATGGCATTTGCCAAAGCGATTTGCTGTATTTGCTTGTAAAAATAAATATCCATGCAAACAGCGTCCCAAACGATCCCTTTACAAGAGCTGTGTAACATAAACCTTTGACTGCATTTCTTGTAATTTATTTCACATTTTCTACAGTGAACTTTTGCAATTTACTTTGTCAATAAAACAGTTTCTGGTTCTGAAAGCCTTTGCTCACATCCTTCCATAAACCTCGTTAGCTACTGTTAACTCTGCGGGGATAACTGCAGGAGATTTTACGCCACTTAATTATTTACTGTTAAACAGGATTAAGAGAAACCTCGACTTGATTTCTGCAGTCTTGTAAAAGTTGGGTTGATTGGGCTGTAACTGAGCGCATGTAGGTAAAGCACAGCACGTTACTTTAATGGGAAACAAAGTGATTACAAGCTGGTGTTTGTATTAGGTCGGCTTTGATTGAATCAGATTTAACGGCTCGTTTGAGAGTTTTGACTCTCAGAATCAACAAGGGAATCATATTTTGCAGTTTTAACGTTCGCAATGTGGTGGATGTTCTAAATGAACAATTTCAACAAACCTTATTGGAAGAAAGATGTAAATAGATTGTTTGTTTGTTAGGTTATTGAAGTTATGTGAATTTAATGTATGGACTTCCGCTATTTTGGACACCATGGTTGCATCTCAACGCTTGATGGGTTTCTTTTGTCACCTGATCGAATTCACGTCCACTAACGCTCCCTAACAATTCACTTTTTCATGTCACCAGTGTGTAAATATTGAGTCGTATTAAACCTAAGTGAGAGCAAACTAAAGTGGGCCAGATCTCACGCCTGAATGCTCCGCCGCTCGTTAAACGGACAGCTTGTGATTCTGAGTGTTGTGCATGTTGGCACAGTCTGCTGATGATCAAGGAAAACGTTCAGTTTACCAACAGAGATTTTTAGATCTCCGCTCGTGGCTTAAAGTATTTACAGCGCAGCAGTCTGCCTCCCCTCTAGCGAGCCTCCCGCAGGACGGCATCACAGCTAATGGGGGAGATACGGCCCAACAGATGGAGCTGGCATGAGCGCAGACCCACCCCACCCCTCTTTGGCTGGTTCCGCTGTTTGTTTGAGAGAGTTTGATGATTTTTGGTATTGAATCATTTCCCTCTTGGATTTAGAGCGCTTTGTGAGCCAAGTCCTACATGGTGTCATTTGTAAAGAATTAGAAAGCTGAGGATCAGTTTCCTGCAGGAATGTGATGATGTGCTTTGTGGTCAAAAGGAAAAACATTGTGACACATTAATGAAACATAGAAGCCTCTGATTTCACTTTTCATTCTGAAAATGTTTAATATTTCATAATCAAGTGTCTGTTTGTTGCTCAGTGAAACAAAACAAATAGATACTCGGTTAATGAAGAAGGAAATACACACACAGTCCAGCCCTGAGCATGAATGCTAGCACAGATATTGACTATAAGGTACGATGGCCGACAGGTGCAAACGCGCCAAAGTAATAGACAGCTATTTACATAAACTGCTCTGCAGCTCGGAGTCTCAGTGAGAATACATCAGTTTATCATCAATGACTTCCTGCTCTGGGAATTAAAGCACCTTTTTCATTTTGATACGTTGGCATACAGTTAGGTTTAAGGGTCAGTTCAACACAAATACAGAAAGATAAAACCCAACTGTGTTTCTTCCTTCTTTCATTTAGAGGTTTAACTCCTTTAGGAACATTATGTAAATGAATACAGTCAAAGCTTCTCCAACAAGAACCAACAAGAAACACATTTTCTCTCGGTTGATATGCAAAGTTTCAAACATGCTGTTTAACATGTAGGCCTACATAAAACTCCATAAAACGAACTTGTGGGGGTTAGAAGAAACCATGGCTAAGTGAGTTGATGTGTTTTTGGTGAACTGACCCTTTAAAGCCATTCTGAAAGGCACGAAGGAAACGTTTGTTAAAGGTCTGACAGCTGTCTCTCCCAACACATTTGAGTCTGACAGACTGTAAACACAACTGATAGCACGGATAGAAGATTCCTGATACGTGACACGACTTGTGTTTCAACACAAAGTCCCTGGAAGGAAAGGAAAGACGCCCGAAGATTAGAAGTGAGTGGCTTTGTACAAAAGTGGATTTCTAGTGCAATGAGGGTTAGATTGATTCCTGAACGTTTATTTTATGATTGAGTCACCTTGTGTTACCTTACGTTTTTTAAGAAAAAAAATTCTCAATCAAGTTTTCTTGAAGGTATCAAGGTTGAAGAAAGAAAAAAGAGTTTGAGATCGGCCCAAAAAATTATAACAAAAAGGATTATTACTTGTTTCAAAAATTCGGATAGAAAAGTCTGAATTATCCGAATAAAGTCTGGATTTTGAAGGAAAAAGTTTGAAATCGTACTTTGATCGAAAATTATAACAACAAGTATTTTTTCTTATTTTAATTTCAAAATGGTTGGAAAAGAAACAAAAGATTAAAGTCAAAACCCTGAGAAAGAAAATCTGAATTTGTACTTTAATCTAAATCATGAGAAAAAAGTCAGGATTTTGAGAAAATATCAGAATTCGGACTTATCTTGAACTTGAAGAGCCCTGTTTTACTTTTGGTTCCTTATATTCCTGTCTGGGCTGAACGTTATATATAGAAAAGCACCAAACTTCCTCTATTAAATTATCTTCTCTCCTTGGCGTGAAGACCCAATGACCCCAGCGATTACTCTTTTTATGATCCCCTTTGTCCCAGTCTCATTGGACGCTCGGTGCCACCAGGTATCCGTTGAAGGTGATGTAAACGTCCACGTTGTCGCTGTACACGGCGTTCTCCCGCTCCCTCTTGTAGAGTCGCACCCACACCTCGTCGTTCAGACTCAGGTCCATCATCACACTCTGGCTCTGCATGATGGACCTCTCGCTGGGCTGGGTGTACAGGATCACCTGCTCCTTGTCGTTGTGCATCAGGTGCAGGTACGTCTCCTTGAAGTTCCAGGTGTGGATGTTCACGTTGAAGAAGTAGATCCCGGGCACGTAGCAGTAGAACTTGCCCTTGAACATGTTGAAGTGCTCGTACAGGTTGACGAACACCGTGTCGAACACCAGCGCCGTGTAGAAGTCGAGGCTGTGCAGGGACTTCCGGCGGCCCACGGAGAAGGAGGACTGGGGGATCTTACAGGCGTCTCC
Organism: Notothenia rossii; assembly: GCF_949606895.1. Lineage (NCBI taxonomy): Eukaryota > Metazoa > Chordata > Actinopteri > Perciformes > Nototheniidae > Notothenia > Notothenia rossii. The sequence continues at coordinate 2,415,399 of NC_136912.1, read as the reverse complement.
TGGGACACCTTGGTGGCCTTTGGTGCCTTTAGGGCCCAACGGTCCTCCGTGGCCCGGAGGTCCCTCTAAACCAGGTTTACCAGGGGTACCCTTATCGCCTCGGTCTCCTGTATCACCTGTGAGGATGAGAGGAGGCAGGTGAGAGGTGCAGACAGACACATGGAAGTTCGTAGAATGTAAATGATGTTTTAATTCCTGAAACTTCCTTAAACACTGTTTTCTGTTCCACCTTTTCCTCGTATTGTCTTTTACTGTTATGTTAAGCCGTTTCCCATGATGCATTGTTGGCAACTACGATACGCTTTAAATGTTGTTCTTGACGGCACAGATTAACTTACTGGTTGGACATTTAATTAGATGATAAAATGCAAGAGATTCCATTGTTGATCATGCTAATGGATTTCGCTGAAACTCTTAACTTTTATGCTCAATATAAGATTCTCTAGGTCAAGAGTTCTCTAATTATCAAAACAATTTGATCACAGATACAGAGCAGATTTTACTGAGTAACCAACAGATCTGAGACAAAACAGAAGCATTCATTCAGACAAACACACAAAGCCATCTAGCTTCTTTGTCTCTCATGATGGTAACAAATCCAGAAAGAAATGGCAGCGAAGCTTTGACATTATTCATTCTAAGTCCTACTTTAAAATCCAAAGGAATTCAGTTAAAGCGATGCTTATCTTATTTATGTTCCTCTCAGGCACCGTGGGACAAAATGTTCAGACAGATATGTGAGGAGGATCTTTGTGGAAAAAGTAAACTGTGTTAAGATTCAAGGAGACAAGGCCATTTATATATAATCTATCGACTTAGACTTCCACTGAGTACCAGTAGGAGTTGCACTGACATTGATGCTATCTATAACTGAAAGAGAGAGGACATTGTCCAAAAGGGAGAGAACAATTTAGTAAAAGTGGAAAACTGTGATGGTTGAGAGAAAACTCCCCTAAAAGCACCATTTACATGCACTTAAACCTACAGAGCACACTACAGTGGGGGGGGGGGGGGGGACCCCAGAAACCAGAACAGGTCCTGTTGAACTTTGGATCTTGTTTGTTGTTTGACTCGCAATACACAACACAGCAGCTTTTAGGCTTGATACAACTTCTTTTCTTTTCGGCTCTGATTCTTTGTTTTCACCAGAAAGTGGGCGGGGCCATAACTCCTCCAGCTGTTGACATAGCACTTCTCTCAGCTGCAGAAGTCGTAAGTGACTGTTTTATATATTAAGGTCCATGTGGTTGCTCTGCCGTCTCGGACCAGCAGCCCCTCTGAGTCGGGTAACCCACACAGGAAGAAGCCTCCCTTGCCTCCTGGAGCCTGGAGGTAAACATCAGCCATCCTCTAAATAATCTGCCCACGTCTGACCACGCTAACATCTCCAAGTTTCCACTAACAGAAGCTGAGCACCACCTCCCATACACAAATGGGACTGATCCTTTATCTTGAACAAAAACATCCTCATGCTCCTGCAAGGTCCTGACATCTCCTTCTCTTTGTGATGCACACATATTGAGGCACCAATAGAAATTGTTGTTTTGTATATGTGTAACAGTTGTACATATGCATTGGTGTTTGCTGTCAAATGTTTCTGTGTAACATCTCAAATCTAGTCGCTGTACACAGACGATTATTCTTGTGGGGACTTCCCCCTTTTATATTGTGTTCCTTTTTATCAATGTGTCCCACGGGAGGGGAGTCGAAGTGTGAGGAAAAATGAAATATATGTTACCGACTGATTTGTTATATATCGGTTGTCAGTGAATAAACGGAGATCGGCTCGACGGTATGCTGACTCGGGTTTCATCCTTCAACAAAAGAACCACAACGCACACACCGCTAATCGACACCGGTTACATATGGAATACAAGTTCCTTTGGTCAGTTAAAGAATCAAAAGTCCTATACGGTCTCTCCAGAGGAATTACAATGAATCCAATCACCATATGTTAGATATGTAAAGCTTAAGCACAGCAGATAGAGATCCAGCTGACTTGCACATCTTTTAAGGCTTACTGACTGCAAAGGCAGGATCTAAGAGAATCCATTTTGCAACTCAACTGAACTCAAGCCAACCTCCTGAATGTTTTCACGCTGTGTAAATACGATTTATTGCGTTGGATGTAGATGTGATGTCTAATCTGTGTGGGTGCAGAGTTTCTTTACAGTCCATGGCCGTGGGCTCTGCTTTCATTTCAGAGATTTGGCTCTTTAAAAACCATACTGGCTGAGTGACTGAGATTATGGTGGTCTTAATGCAATCATCGCAGCTTCGGGAAAACAATCTCACACACATTTAAAGCAGAATATATTATTTTCCGGTGGGCAGTCTGTGAGTCAGTGTGTGTGTGTGTGTGTGTGTGTGTGTGTGTGTGTGTGTGTGTGTGTGCGTGTGTGTGTGTGTTTTTCGCCACATATGCATGTTCAGTGCCAGTATCTGTTGAGACCTCCCTTATTGCACAGCTGCAATACAGTGACACTGTTGTATAATGTTGTATTGTCTAGTCATGTGACTTATTCACATTTCCTTTATGATTACAGTAACTCCGTGTGTGCATTGGTTTAGCAGCAGGACAGTTTACGGTGTCCGACAGGTGCAACGGCCCAAAACAATCCATAAGACTCCAGAACGATGCAGATATAAAAACCCAAATGTTCCTGTACACGTGAAGAAACATCTTCAACAACTTCACAACACATGCAGCGTTTAGAGAACATTCAGCAACTTGAGGAGACATGCGCAGCGTTTACTAAAAGCTGCAGAAACCAAACGCTGCAAGAAGCCCAAAACAGAACGGAGACCAGGGGACACTAAAGAGTGACGCACACAGCTGGGAGACCAGGGGACACTAAAGAGTGACGCACACAGCTGGGAGACCAGGGGACGCTAAAGAGTGACGCACACAGCTGGGAGACCAGGGGACGCAAAAGAGTGACGCACACAGCATGGAGACCAGGGGCCACTAAAGAGTGACGCACACAGCTGGAGGACAGGGGACGCTAAAGAGTGACGCACACAGCTGGGAGACCAGGGGACGCTAAAGAGTGACGCACACAGCTGGGAGACCAGGGGACGCTAAAGAGTGACGCACACAGCTGGGAGACCAGGGGACGCAAAAGAGTGACGCACACAGCTGAAGACCAGGGGCCACTAAAAAGTGACGCACACAGCTGGGAGACCAGGGGACGCTAAAGAGTGACGCACACAGCTGGGAGACCAGGGGACGCTAAAGAGTGACGCACAGAGCTGGGAGACCAGGGGACACTAAAAAGTGACGCACACAGCTGGGAGACCAGGGGACACTAAAGAGTGACGCACACAGCTGGGAGACCAGGGGAAACTAAAGAGTGACGCACACAGCTGGGAGACCAGGGGAAGCTAAAGAGTGACGCACACAACGGAGACCAGGGGACACTAAAGAGTGACGCACACAGCTGGGAGACCAGGGGACACTAAAGAGTGACGCACACAGCTGGGAGACCAGGGGACACTAAAGAGTGACGCACACAGCTGGGAGACCAGGGGACACTAAAAAGTGACGCACACATCTGGGAGACCAGGGGACACTAAAAAGTGACGCACACAGCTGGAGACCAGGGGAAACTAAAAAGTGACGCACAGAGCTGGGAGAGCAGGGGAAACTAAAAAGTGATGCACACAGCTGGGAGACCAGGGGACACTAAAGAGTGACGCACACAGCTGGGAGACCAGGGGAAACTAAAGAGTGACGCACACAGCTGGGAGACCAGGGGAAGCTAAAGAGTGACGCACACAACGGAGACCAGGGGACACTAAAGAGTGACGCACACAGCTGGGAGACCAGGGGACACTAAAGAGTGACGCACACAGCTGGGAGACCAGGGGACACTAAAAAGTGACGCACACATCTGGGAGACCAGGGGACACTAAAAAGTGACGCACACAGCTGGAGACCAGGGGAAACTAAAAAGTGACGCACAGAGCTGGGAGAGCAGGGGAAACTAAAAAGTGATGCACACAGCTGGGAGACCAGGGGACACTAAAGAGTGACGCACACAGCTGGGAGATCAGAGGACACTAAAGAGTGACGCACACAGCTGGGAGACGAGGGGACACTAAAAAGTGACGCACACAGCTGGGAGACCAGGGGACAGTAAAGAGTGACGCACACATCTGGGAGACCAGGGGACACTAAAGAGTGACGCATACAGCTGGAGACCAGGGGACACTAAAGAGTGACGCACACAACTGGGAGACCAGGGGACACTAAAGAGTGACGCACACAGCTGGGAGACGAGGGGACACTAAAAAGTGACGCACACAGCTGGGAGACCAGGGGACACTAAAGAGTGACGCACACATCTGGGAGACCAGGGGACACTAAAGAGTGACGCACACAGCTGGAGACCAGTGGACACTAAAGAGTGACGCACACAGCTGGGAGACCAGGGGACACTAAAAAGTGACGCTCACAGCTGGGAGACCAGGGGACACTAAAAAGTGACGCACACAGCTGGGAGACCAGGGGAAACTAAAAAGTGACGCACACAGCTGGGAGACCAGGGGACACTAAAGAGTGACGCACACAACGGAGACTAGGGGACACTAAAGAGTGCTGCACTTTCCTCAGGTAAAGTTATGGATTCCTCTGCGGTGAGAAACTCTGCTTGTCCATTTTTTCTTCAGGAGAATACGAAGAGAGAGAAAGACATTTTGGTGGTTCGTCAGTTCGGGGGTCGATCGCGGGTCAGAACAGACTTGTTCCGTTATCAAAGGACATAAAGCGTGACGACACAAAGGTTGGACCGCTCGTCTCAGTTGGCTTCCTGAAGCTGGGATATCAGAGACACATGTTCTCACTGATCCCTCTCCAGCTGAGCAGCTCGTAGATATATCATAATCCTTTTGATTCTTCAATCCCTTTTCTCTTGGCACGTTGTTCAAACTCTCTGTTTCCCCTTGGCTTCAACACACTCATAAGACATAAGGAAACACAAATGCAAAGTTCTCATCCGAGGGAAGCAGTGCAGATCTGACTAAAGTTCCTAAAGAGGTCGTATCAAAGATCTGACCGGAGACATGCTTGGTAAAAAGGTATATCTTTTGTGCTCATGGTAAATAGATGAAAGACTGGAAACCCACCCTGTCACCTTACAGAGATCGCTGAAGCGTTCAGCATTACGTGCCGAATCTCTTTGTTCCTTGTAGATAAATCTGATCAAACACTGCATGGCCCTATTCTGCGTCACTGTAGTTCAATAGGTTTGTGTGCATGTGAATGGTCTGCAATGGCATAGATTCCAATGTTCCCTCCCCTAATCCCGCGTACACCTGTCACCATGCAGAAGTAGCATGTATCCTCAAAAAGCTATAATTAAAAGTGTCCTTCTTTCTCCCCGTCCTCTTTACACCCTCTCACTGATTTGCAGGCTTCGGCTGCACAATGACTTCTAATTGAACACAGAGCTAAACGTCTACATGGTTTCTTTTGTACAAAACAAAATCACGTGAACGCCCCAACAAAGAAATGTGATACATCAATAAACCACTGTGCATATCGCCTGTGTTATTAGGTTCCTTTCAAAATGTTGAAAAGACATTGATTTTTAAAGTGCTTCCAGGTCCTTCTAAGAGCTGAGTGCCTCATTTCCTTTTCAATTATGGCTTTTGTATCTCAATTCCACTTAACCATGAATGCATGATTACACGTCCACAGCGCTCTTCCCTTTCTATCATACATGATTCCTCTTCTGACTGAATAGTTGCCGCGCCCGACACACAGCCATCTGGGGAAGCAGAAGCTCACATCTGATTGAGAAAATGGAGCTCAAAGCAGGAAAATGGAAGCACAAAAATTTGAGAATGGATGTTTTTCGATGAATGAATGTTCAACTGCAATACTGAAATGAAGCTGCTTGATCATAGTGCTTGAGGAACTGAACAATAACACAGGAAGTATTATTCAAGCTCAACTTAACGGTCTCCTATCATGCAAAATACACTTTTTGATGTCTTCTCTACATCACCATGTGTCCCCGGTGTGTCCCCGGTGTGTCCCCGGTGTGTCAGGAGACTCTAATAGTGTCAGAAAACAAAACCCTCTCTCTTCTCCTCCGTACCCACATCTCTAAAAACGGGGGAACAACGGAGCTGATCCAGATTTGCTGCGTCATGACGACGTTACTAAAATGTGGGCGGGCTCTACCCCCACGGGCCAATCAGAAAGGTTGCTGTCAGAAACAAAGAGACGTGTTCTGGAAGTAATGTGGTCTGTGTTTACATTAGCATCGCTAACACTCACAGCTAACCTGCACTGGAGAGAGTCTGTGTCAAGAAGCAGTTCCAGAAATAATCCTTGATGTGGTTTGGAACATAATATGGCATTTAATCACGGCAGCATTTAGCACTTTAGAATCAGCACTTTAGTAACAGGGCTGAAATAGAGGCATATGAAGCTAGAACTGGTCATTTGTTTGGTATTTTGAGCAAAACACTTCATAGACATGTTTTTTATATATCTGAGATCTATAATATATGCCTACAAATATTATTATAGGAGACCTTTAATCTTTAGAAACTGCTAATAAAACAGGAAGTAGTATTAAACTTCATCTAGATATGACCTGGCGGCTAACCGGTACCTTTGAGGATGGTCATGTTGATGACGGTGCGGACCTCAGGCATCTGGTACTGGCTGGAGCCTGCTGGCAGCTCTGAGTATTCACAGCAGCGTCTGCAGAGTCTGGAAGGAGATCTGGAGGGGGGGGGGACGCTGAAGACCAGAGGGAGGAGCAAGAGCAGCCGCAAGCACACCACCGCCAACATGGCTGTCACTTCCTGGGAGGGGGAGGAAGCAGAAAGGAAGGAGAGGAGGGTCAAGCTATTCACATTATGATGCTCGCTACACGGTTGGGCGCAGAGCCTTGCTGCGATAATAGTGAAGTCTCTACGTTTACCCCCCCTGCTAGCTTGCACCGCTTCATTCTGCTGTCTTTTGATTGGTTGTTTGTTGACTGCCCTCAATTGCAGCGTGAACGAGTGACATTTAACTCACTCCTCTTTCATGTATTTGAGTAAAGTGTCTGTATAGCGACAGCAGGAAGCAAACAAAGTCGCTGAGAGGCTGACATTGTATTGTATGACACGCTATAAAAAAAGTACTTGCTGAGATCGAAATTGCGGTGAATAATTTAATGAAAGATTAGATGATCAACTTAGTAAAACATAGACATAGAAATTGCAATAATAATCAAAGCAATCCTAAAGTTTTCCGAAAACTAAAAATACAACGAGCCTCTCTTCCACACACACGACTCAAGCAGGTGAACAGGATTATAATCCCCCTGAGTGACGCCCATATCCAAGTAACCCAAACCAACCAACCCATAGCGATCACATAATAATATTATCTTGTAACAATAAACCATTACCCAAATATAAACTAGTACAAAACTAATTTGTATTAAAACTAAATACATTACTTTGTAAGTTTAACGGCTCCTAAAGTATGAATGAAGCAACATGTTTCTAATTAAGCTGCTGGCTATTTAGCTAGCTAGCTTACTTTTACACGTTACAGGAAATGAACCAAACTGCAGGCTGGTGCTGGTTTGAAACTTAACTGCCTATTCACTCCCCGAAGTAGGGAGGGGGTGTTTGATGACTACTTTGTGTCTCATTTGTGGTCTTATAACTACATTTATCAAATTCAGTGGTAGCAAAAGCGCTAATAGGCTACTAGTTCAGCAGTCACCATAACGCAGTGGTTCTCAAACCTTTTCTATCAGGCCCCCCCTTTGGAGAAAAAAAAAAGTCGGCCCCCCCCAGCACAAATAGTCAGGCTCAGCGGCGGCGCCAGAGATTTATTTTGCGGGTGCTGTGGGGTAGCTTGACGTTTCATTTGACGTTTCACGTTTTTTATAACTATAACGATCATATAAACGTGTGCCTCGGAAATAATTGTTTACATTAATGGTGACCAAACCGTTTGAGACCCAGTGAGATAACACTGAGAGTCCTTTAGCTCACTGAGCCTCTCAGTCTGACAGGAGAGGACTCTCCTCCACTTTGTTGTTGAAAAAACTCCTTATATCCGTTAGCGTAGCTCGCTAGCACCAGAAGCTAACAACAACGATCTCCGCTACCGGTGCGATCTCTCTCTCTCTCTCTCTCTCTCTCTTGCTCGCGCAGGCACACAAAATGGCTCGTTCCACACACACACAGAGCCGAGCTTTAATGAAACACAGAGACCCAGACGTAATAGTACTGTATCATATTATTTTCGAATCAATCATTTTTCAAAATATGATTTTTTTTTTTTTTTTTTTAATGAATCTTTTTTTTTTTTTTAAATAACAATATTCCTCCTGGTCTGTCATGCCTCTGCGCCCCCCCACTTTGAGAACCACTGACATAACGGGAGAACAACACATTTTCTTGGCTCATAAATGTTACTCTTTCTAGGATTGGTTTGAACGCTCCACAGAACTGTTGTTTTGAGTCACAGCAACCCAAACTAACCCGCCCAAAGTGCTCCAGGGTTTGGTTCATCTGGACTAAATAAGCCTGGTGTAAAAGCTCCATGAAATCACATAACACATCATTATCATGAGGCTCTTTCTTCACTATATTCTCCAGAGAAATATCTGCAAAGTCTCAAATAAAGCTCAATCCAAGAAAAAAGCCAACCAACACTTTGGGGTGAGTTTTGATGTGTGCTTTTGGAAACATTCCTGTGGATATGTGGCCAAGTTTCAGGACGTTTCATAACAATAACAACAGAGCTGAACATCCATACCGACAGTATTCATCAGACTTTGTTGGCAGTCCTTTAGTATCACCAAGCAAATCTGTTTCTCCAACTGATTTTGCACCAATGTAAAACAATCAAAGAAATACAAATCTGCTATAGAGACATCATCCATTGATAAAACAAGTCCTCCAAAATGAAGGGTTTCTTGGAGTTATAGGAAACCACTAATTAGACAAGCTGGAATACCAAAAAAGTAATAATAAATACAAATCAGCGTTAGGTAACTCCTGACTGATCTCAAACTATACATACGTCTACTCTTTTCAATAACAAGGAGAGAAGCTGTAGATGTGGAAACACAGTACGTTATGTGGGCCCCCATACAATCACCTACAGGACTTAATTGGAAGTGACAACATGAGCAGACGTTTTAAATTCTCTCTGCCTGAGTCACAGCCAGAAACACTTTCAAATACTTTTCCAAGGATGAAATGTGCGGTTAACCTTGGCTGTTGGTCCAGCCACTCAATGTGTATCTATTTGTTGTCCTGACACACTTTTCTACAAACTACCCGAGCAACACAAACATATTGAAACCTGACAAAAGAAACTGTTTGATACTCTGAAATCAGGAACTATAGATTTTGGTTACAAAGCCATTTATATAATTTCTTTAGGACTATTTAAAATAACACATAACATTTGGCAATCAGAGGATCCTTACGCCCAGAATCTGAATGCATGTTTCGAACAATGGATAATCCTGTGGGGTTTTAACCTCCAACCCACGAGTCACATAAGATACAACTAGCTCTAGCATTTCTTTAAGCATCCTTACAATACTCAATGCAAAGATGTTTGCTATGATGTTGTGTTTGCAATATGTTCATTACAATGGCCATAATCAATATTCCTGTATTCTTGATCTCATGATGTGTAATTTGTAATTCGCACTGATTTACTTACGAAGAAATATCACGTTTCAGCTTTTACTTAACTGAGTAATTACTGTCTTTGTTTCCATCCAAACAGTTTTAGATTTGTTTGCAACAGACTGCCTTTCTGCCACTTAGATAAAGACAGGGTTAAAGTTACAATGGGTTTTAGAGTTGTTTATAACGCAGCAACGTGGAGAATTTGACACCCAAAGAGACACTTGCTTTCCTTTGGAGGAGACCAAGAGTCGAGCTAACAGGTGGAATTAACTGTGCTTGCCAATGGAACATATTTAGGTTTAAGACACTGTTACATTGGCTCTCCATTCCAGAGGAAGTCTTCACTATGTTTCCCAGCTAGTCCTTAGCATCGTGTACGCTGGGACAGGCAGTGGTTTTATCAGTTTATTTGCTGAAAACAGCTGCAGGGTGTTGTGGGAAATGCAGTTTTTAATCTTTATTGGAATTTGAAGACCATGCAACCAAAACAATTTCAAACCTGGACGTCCGCCTGCACTGAGTTCTCCATCTTTTATATAATTCCCCATTTCTATATTTTTCAGTCTGATGTATTTCCCAGTTTCTATTTATTTTCCTCCCACTCTTCTTTCTCCATCTTTTCCATGCCATCTACACTCACATTTAAGCTTTCAAATCCACAAGTATGTCACAAAAATCCTCTGGAAAACAAGACGGAGAAGAGAAACAATAACAAAAGGAGGCTAAGAGAGAAGAGTAAACATCTGAGAGATAACACAGAGAGATTCCCAGGGTTTCTTTTCAGATGAACGCTAACAGGATTTGAGATGATGGATGGAGCGTGACTGTGAGAAAATGAAACGACTGGAGCTCTGCCGCTATATATTTCTTCCAACAGCTGATAATATAATATTATCTGAATCCGCTTCACTATCAGAGCCAGCCAGATGTCAGAGGATACTTCCCTGCTCACTTACGTAACATTTCAACATCATTTTAATAAACTTGACCCTCACACCCCTCATCATTCACCGACAGTAACAACAGAAGCTTTGAATCCCTGACTTAGGAAACCCTCAACACTACACAAATTAAACTTGAGCATCCACTGATATACACCTGAACATCAGCAGGAGAGGACTCTTTAAAGTAGAGACACTACATACTGATATACACCTGAACATCAGCAGGAGAGGACTCTTTAAAGTAGAGACACTACATACTGATATACACCTGAACATCAGCAGGAGAGGACTCTTTAAAGTCGAGACACTACATACTGATATACACCTGAACATCAGCAGGAGAGGACTCTTTAAAGTAGAGACACTACATACTGATATACACCTGAACATCAGCAGGAGAGGACTCTTTAAAGTAGAGACACTACATACTGATATACACCTGAACATCAGCAGGAGAGGACTCTTTAAAGTCGAGACACTACATACTGATATACACCTGAACATCAGCAGGAGAGGACTCTTTAAAGTAAAGACACTACATACTGATATACACCTGAACATCAGCAGGAGAGGACTCTTTAAAGTAGAGACACTACATACTGATATACACCTGAACATCAGCAGGAGAGGACTCTTTAAAGTCGAGACACTACATACTGATATACACCTGAACATCAGCAGGAGAGGACTCTTTAAAGTAGAGACACTACATACTGATATACACCTTAACATCAGCAGGAGAGGACTCTTTAAAGTAGAGACAGTACATACTGATATACACCTGAACATCAGCAGGAGAGGACTCTTTAAAGTAGAGACACTACATACTGATATACACCTGAACATCAGCAGGAGAGGACTCTTTAAAGTAGAGACACTACATACTGATATACACCTGAACATCAGCAGGAGAGGACTCTTTAAAGTAGAGACACTACATACTGATATACACCTGAACATCAGCAGGAGAGGACTCTTTAAAGTAGAGACACTACATACTGATATACACCTGAACATCAGCAGGAGAGGACTCTTTAAAGTAGAGATACTACATAATGATATACACCTGAACATCAGCAGGAGAGGACTCTTTAAAGTCGAGACACTACATACTGATATACACCTGAACATCAGCAGGAGAGGACTCTTTAAAGTAGAGACACTACATACTGATATACACCTGTACATCAGCAGGAGAGGACTTTTTAAAGTAGGGACTTGGGGACTATAATAAATACCTTATCACCGGGTGCCCAAAGCATCCTTCAAAATAAAAGCATAAAACAGCTTCTTTAAGTGAAATAATGACACTATTAAGACATTTGCTTCGTATAAAAACAGCAAGAAAATACATTTGTAACTATTAAATGATATAAACCAATGCATAGCTCCAACAGTTTACTTCCCACAGTCCAGCATGCATGAACAATACCTGCTGAAACTCGTCCAATGGGGATAAAACTATAGACATAAAAAATATAAAATATTATCATACCATGACCTCACGTGACCTCTTCACCCCTAGCCCCCCCTCTTCACCCTGTAACCATGATAATAAACCGCATGCTCCCTGCCACCTAATAAAGCGTGCACACACGTGCAACAGTCATAATGAATCCATTTAGGAAGCCACGTCTACAACAACCCGGAGCATCAGTCTGGCACGAGACTGCGGTCCGGATTAACCACATACAGAAAACAAAACACACGTACACTCTCTCTCACACACACACACACACACACACACACACACACACACACACACACACACACACACACACACACACACACACACACACACACACACACACACACACACACACACACACACACAGCGTGCACAGTGTGTTAATGAGCCGGTGCTCTCGGAGAAACTCTTTTCAGAAATGTGCAGAGTTGGCGACTTTTCAATAACTTCTCGAGTCTCTGCACGCACACACACCTCTGGGTATTTCTCCTTCTTCTCCTTCTTCTTTTAGTTTATCTCTTTTTAGTTTTTTTTAAAGCTCCAGAAGCTTATCCTGCAGAGTCGTGTGTGTCCCAGGGTCGTTGTCGCATGGTGTCAGTGCGTGTTTGTTTTTCTTACCTGGTGGGGTCCACAGCTGAGGAGGAACGACCGGCTGCTGCTGTCAGACTGAGAGGAGGAACAACTGAGGAGCAACCTCTCTCTCTCTCCTCACACACTTCCCCTCACACACACTTCCTACTCCCTCCCTCATGAAATAAGATCAAACTGTTTCTTCCTCTCCTCCATCTACTCCCCCCCCCATCCATCACTCTCACTTAAGCGTGTAAAGACAGCCTAGCTTTACACACAGGTTTTATTACGGAGAGCAGGAGGATCTGTCACCACCCAGACGTAAAACCAGGTCAGAGTGACTCAGAGTCCGGACAACTGCTTCTGCTTTAATTTGACTCATGCCTCCCAATTCTGCATGCCAAACATAATAACTACATTTTGTCACTTCTCATAAACTCCCCCAGTTGTTAAATCCTCCTGTCAAAGCTTCATTTATTATGCTGTCACTTTTCTCCCGACTCTCGTCTGATTCTCTCTGTGATAAATGGTGCGTCGAGGTCATTTAAAGAGGTCCTATTCTGCTTTTTAGGGGTTTTCCCTTTTCCTGTAGTGTGCTAGGTTGTTGTGCATATAGACATAGCTAGACAAAGTTGCTGTATACAGTAGGGCCACTTTGAGAAGATATAAGAAAGAATGAGAAAAGAGTCATTCTTAAAAACTTCATCAGAGTCTGAAATACAATTCCTTTATTTGTCCAGCGGGGAAATTAACGCGATAGACCAGTAAAAGCAGAGTGCGTATAAAAGGCAAATGCAAAAAGAGTAGACTAATATATTAAATAGAAAGGAAAGTATGAAGGTATGGTGCAAAATGCGAGAGCGTGTCAAACCTGCTGTGAACACTTGCAGAAAAAAGATCTGAGCTTGTGTGCATACATTTACACTTGTATAAAATATCCACGTAACTGTGAACCAAATTTGAAGTCACAGAAAGAAAAATCAGAACGACGAGGCGCAAGCTCGGTTCAGTCACACACAAGTCAAGTCTTCTAGACCGACAATTTCTTCGAGCTTGGTAAGAACCGGTTTTCGGGGGAAAAGAGCCAGCTCCGCTGCGGTGTGAACAGGAAAAACCGGTGCTTATAATGAGGCTCTAGCTCCGAACCGGCCCTGGAACCGCGTTGGTGTGAAAGGGGCAACATGCAGGGCCCCGCAGTCATCCGGTTCGTCCTGACTATGGCTGTGTGACTGACCCAAGCTTGTGCCTCGTCGTTCTGATAGCTCCGCCCCTGCGCTCCAACCCCCCTCCATCCCCCCACATCTACAGGTGAAAATTACTTTTGCGACACATTCATCTCAAGAAGTGTAGCAAAAGTCAAGGCCGCAGATTCGTCGATGTATACTGCCACAGAGCTGATTCGTGAAGTTGTAATGACTGATTTGAGAGGTTGTAATAACCAAGTTGCAGTTGTAATGGAAAATATATTTAAAAAAGATATGTTTTTCTGCAAGTAAATTTTCATCACTAAGTTCATTCATGCCTTTCTTTCTGTGACTTCAAATTTGGTTCACAGATACGTGGATATTTGTATACAAGTGTATATTATAAATGTATGCACACAAGCTCAGATATATTTTCTGCAAGTGTTCACAGCAGGTTTTACAAGCTCTCGCATTTTGCACCATATCTACCTTCATAGCAAGCACACAAATATAAAGAAATAAGCAAAAACAACGTTAAAAAACAAGCAGCATCATTTTTATACGGAAACAAAAACATTAATGTATTGAAAGAGCCGGGAACGTTTACACATTTTGAATAAACTGAAGAGTAATAAAGTGTTAAAACAGATAAAGATCCTTCCTCTTACATTTAAAGAGGCCTTATTATGCTTTCCTGTAGTGTGTTATATATATATATATATATATATATATATATATAATATATACAAGAAAGCATGAATGAAATAGTAATTCTTAAAAAGTGGAGTCTGAAATGCAATTCCTTTATTTGTCCAGCAGGGGGACATTTACGCCGTTACAGCACTCAAAGTAGAGTGCGTAAAAAAGGTAAATGCAAAAAGAGTAGACTAATATATTAAATAGAAAGCAAACAAAATAACAATGGTAAAAAACAGGTACCAGAATTTTGCAATGGAAACAAACACTTTAAGGTACGTTTTAAATGAACTGTAAAGTAATGAAGGTCCTTCCCTACATGGAATTACTTTTATCAATGATTTAAAGTCAGTGTTTCACTTACTGCACTTCGGTAAGGAGCTGGTCAGTTCGAGGAACTTCTTCTAAAACACATGCTGCGTTTTTTCTCTCCAGATGTAACAAAGAAGGCAGCAGATGTTGGCGGATCAAACATCTGGGTGTCCTGCAGCCAGAGAGCCATGCATGTGCACGGAGAACCCCGTGAAATATATCAGCCGCATTGCAACAGCTTCTGTGTATATCTTGACGTCTGTGTAGATGAAAAACCAAGCAGCTTTGACATAAATAGACAGTTTTATTGTTGATAGAGATGGTGTGTAAATCAAGGATCAGTATTTAGCATGTTTGGGTCGTGGGAAACCTTCAGTGGAATAGTAAAGCATGTATCGGAGGTCAAACACATGGAGGTGAAGCATGCAGTTTCTCTACAAGCCTTTAAGTGAACAATGTATTCTAGCTTCATACTTCCTGTATTGTTATGTGATTTTGGCGCAGTGGCCAACCTCCACATGGCAAGATCACATGACTTAGACTGGTTGAAATATACATAAAGCCTTCTGTGACTGCCCCAATCTCACCATGTTCAAATCACAAGTCAAAACTCACCTCTTTTAATCTGTAACTAATTTTGTGTTTTATATATTTTAAGTGTGTTGTTTTAACTATGTTTTTATGAATTTTTACTCGGTAAAGTGTCTTTGAGTTTCAAGAAAAGCACTCTATAAATAAAATGCATTATTATTATTATTATTAAAGACCTCACTAAGCAAAGACCAGTTTTCTGAGCTTCACATTTTCCTGGAAATTACTCGATATTGGAAATTGAGCCATTTGTCTCAATACAATTTGACGTCTCAGAGTCATATCATAAGATTATTTAAAGCCATTCACAAGTGCAGGAAGCCATCAAGGTAAAGATGTGGTTTTGGAGCATATCAGGAACGGTTGTATATTTAAAAGGTGCACCAAAAGACCAGAGGTAGGCTGAGGGAATCATCAAAACAACAAACAGTAGAAGAAACACCTCTCTGAGAGTTTAAGATCCTCCGAGAGGGGAATTCCTTTGGATGAGCAGGCCTTTGTGAAGTCAAACTGGGACAGTCACTCCTTTCTAGTGGTTGGTCTGCGATGGTATAACCTGCTAATTACACAGCGAGTGCTCCCCATGCTGCCTCATAAAGACGGTTTGTTTCCAGCTGCAGTTCAGCTCTGCATCACTTCCTGCTTCAGTAAAGGGTCAGACAGCCGGGTAAACACAGTCATCGTCCGACAGACTCACGGAGGAAATAACAGATTTCTAACCCAAATGTCTTTCTATTCTCCTCTAGTCTAGAAATAGCAGAATAGCTAGACATCCTTTTAGTGTCCAGTATGAATTGGACTAGCCTTTCGAAACTCTGAATGGTCACGAATTGCGCATTTCCCAGCTGCTTCCCACATGTAATGCTCCTGCTACTGGTGCAAGCATGTACAATATATAATCTTGTAGGTGTTAAAACAAGACGGAGAGCCTAACGTACGTCTTCACCTTCACAGGTGAACAGAATCCCGACCCCAATAAAATACCCAATATTAACGGTGTGTGTGTCTGCCCAAGGACAATTTAAGGTAAAACCTAATAGAGGTGTCATACATAATAACCTAATAAAAGTAAATGTAACAACTACTACAGTGCAACAAAACAGGAAGATTAAATGTGGTCTCTTAAACATAAGATCTCTAGCATCTAAAGCAATACTGGTAAATGATTTAATATCAGATTATAATATTGATATATGCTGTCTCACTGAAACTTGGTTGAGACATGAAGAATATGTCAGCATAAATGAGGCCACTCCACCCAGCCATATCAATACTCATATTGCCCGAGGCACGGGCCGAGGAGGTGGAGTTGCAGCAATCTTTGACTCAAGTTTACTTATCAATACTAAACAAAAATTAAATTATACCTCCTTTGAAAGCCTCATTTTCAGTCTTACGCATCCGACCTGGAAAACTTTGCAGCCAATCTTATTTGTTACAGTGTACCGTGCACCAGGTCCTTATTCAGAATTCTTATCAGAATTCTCTGAGTTTTTATCAGCTTTGGTACTTAAAACAGATAAAGTAATTATCGTAGGTGACTTTAATATTCATGTTGACGATGATAAAAATAGCCTTACTGTTGCATTTAATTCTATATTAGATTCTGTTGGTTTCTGTCAGAGTGTAAATAAACCAACCCACTGCTATAATCACACTCTTGACCTTGTTCTGACTTATGGTATTGAAATTGAGCAACTATTAGTCGAACCGCATAATCCTGCTTTATCCGACCATTTCTTAGTAACTTTTGAAGTACTGTTACTAGACTACAAAGCATTAGCCAAAAGCTCCTGCAGCAGAAACCTATCTGTTAGTGCTATAGCCAAATTTAAGGAAGAGATTCCACCAATACTTAACTCGATAGCATGTCTGCATGTAGGGGAGGAAACTTATACAAAATGTACACCCCCCCAAATTGATCATGTTGTTGATAGTGCTACAGATGCGCTGCGAATAAAATTAGACTCTGTTGCTCCTTTGAAAAAGAAGAAAATAAAACAACATAGATTAGCTCCATGGCATAATGCCGAAACCCGCAAAATAAAGCAAAAGTCGAGACAACTTGAAAGGATATGGCGTTCCACTAAACTTGAAGAATCTCGTTTAATTTGGCATATTACTCTCAATGAATATAAGAAAGCACTGCGTAAAGCGAGAGCAGCATACTACTCTTCATTAATAGATGAGAATAAGAATAATGCAAGATTTCTTTTCAGCACTGTAGCCAGGCTGACAGAGAGCCACAGCTCGACTGAGCCTTCTATTCCCATAGCACTCAGTAGTAATGATTTTATGTGCTTTTTTAACGATAAAATTGTTACTCTTAGAAACAAAATCAATGACCTCTTGCCTTTGACCAGTATAGTGTTATCAACAGCTCCCGGAAACGTAAGTTCTAATAATATTACACTAGATAGTAAACTAGAATGCTTTTCAGCCATAAACCTGGAACAATTAAATTCAATGATTCTCTCTTCTAAACCATCAACGTGTATCTTAGACCCGATTCCAACTAAGCTGTTAAAAGAAGTTTTTCCATTAATTAGCACTTCTTTATTAAATATTATGAATATGTCTTTATTATCAGGCTATGTTCCAAAATCATTCAAAGTAGCAGTGATAAAACCGCTTCTTAAAAAGCACAACCTCGATCCAGAGGTTTTAGCCAACTATAGACCTATTTCTAATCTTCCGTTCCTCTCAAAAATTCTTGAGAAAGCAGTCGCAAAACAGCTGTGTGATTACTTAAGAAACTATGATTTATTTGAAGATTTTCAGTCTGGCTTTAGAACACAACATAGCACAGAGACAGCTCTGGTTAAAGTCACAAATGACATTCTAATAGCCTCTGACAAGGGACTTGTCTCTATTCTTGTCTTACTCGATCTTAGTGCTGCATTTGATACTATCGACCATGATATCCTATTGCAAAGACTAGAGCACTTAGTTGGCATACAGGGAACTGCTTTAGGCTGGTTTAGGTCTTATCTATCTGAACGCTCTCAGTTTGTACGTGTCAACGATGAATCTTCCATGCAAACCAAAGTTAGCCATGGAGTGCCACAGGGCTCAGTGCTTGGACCTATTTTGTTCACCCTATATATGCTTCCATTAGGCAATATTATAAGGAATCATTCTGTAAACTTTCATTGTTATGCGGATGATACTCAACTATATTTATCAATCAAGCCTGATGAAATTAATCATCTAAATAAAATTCAAGACTGCCTCAAGGACTTAAAAACGTGGATGACCTTAAATTTTTTGATGTTAAACACGACCAAAACTGAAGTTATTGTACTTGGCCCGAAGAATCTACGAAACAAATTATCTAAAGATATATTAACTATGGATGGCATTAATTTGGCCTCCAGTGAGACTGTAAGGAATCTTGGTGTTATATTTGATCAGGATTTATCCTTTAACGCCCACATAAAATCAATTTCAAGGACCGCCTACTTCCATCTACGTAACATTGCAAAAATCAGGCATATCTTGCCTCAAAACGATGCAGAGAAACTAGTCCATGCATTTGTTACTTCAAGGCTGGATTATTGTAACTCCTTATTATCAGGGTGTACCAAGAAGTCAGTCAAGTCGCTTCAGCTGATTCAAAATGCTGCAGCTCGTGTACTAACCAGAGTTAGGAAAAGGGACCACATTACTCCTGTTCTGGCTGCCTTACACTGGCTCCCTATAGAACACAGGATAGAATTTAAAATTCTTCTTCTCGCCTACAAAGCCCTTAATGGGCAGGCGCCATCTTACCTTAAAGAACTCATTATACCCTATTGTCCTACTAGGGCATTGCGTTCCAAGAATGCAGGGTTGTTGGTTGTTCCTAGAGTCTCTAAAAGTACAATGGGAGCCAGAGCCTTTTCTTATCAAGCTCCACTTTTGTGGAATCAGCTTCCAGTTTGTGTTCGGACGGCAGACACCCTATCCGTTTTTAAGAGTGCGCTTAAGACTTTCCTTTTTGATAAAGCTTATAGTTAGGGCTGATTAGATTCAGCCCCTAGTTTTGCTGATATAGGCTTAGTTTGTCGGGGGACATCTTACTTCTTCCTTCTCTCTGTCTATACCTGTGTACTCTCATGTTCCGATTAACCCAGCTTCCCCAAATTTCTTTCTTTTTGGTGTCTATATACGCCGGGATCCGGAGTCATGGATGATCCTGCGGTCCTGTGTCATGGATTGCGAGTCCTGGATCTTGAGTCGTGGCTGCGGTCCTGGATCATAAGTCCTGGATGGATATCCTCGTGGATTCATCTTCTTATTATACACACATGCATTTCAAAACATTTGGACTACCTATGTTGCAAATGTATTATCTTTTCAATTTACACACGGCATCTATTGCACGTCTGTCCGTCCTGGGAGAGGGATCCCTCCTCTGTTGCTCTCCCCGAGGTTTCTCCCATTTTTCCCTTTAAACTGTGGGGTTTTCTCTGGAAGTTTTTCCTTGTACGATGTGAGGGTCTAAGGACAGAGGGTGTCGTATTGTCATACTGATATTCTGTACAAACTGTGAAGTCCACTGAGACAAATGTAACATTTGTGATATTGGGCTATATAAATAAACATTGATTGATTGATTGATTGAACAGAAGTCCTTTGTTGAATACCAACACAGTAGAGTACTACCTAGATTGGAGGTATTGAAAAGTGTATTCAGTTACAAAAGGCTTCGTTTTATAGAAACATGAAATTCATATATAGATCCCAAAAAACATGTAATAATTTAAGACAAAAGTACGAAAGTCTGCTCACAATTAACTGGTAATGCATAGGAGACCTTTTATTGGACAGGTTTGTACTTGTAAACGGACACCATGTTATGCAAAAAGCCCAGGAAGGAAGGAAGGAAGAAAGGAAGGAAGGAAGGAAGGAAGGAAGGAAGGAAGGAAGGAAGGAAGGAAGGAAGGAACATCACTACATCATTAGAGCAACAGGCCTCTCTTTCTCTTTGAGAGGCTGATCAACCCTCAATATCTGTAGCGCTTCCTCCCGTTGTCCGCTGCTTCTCTCTTTACCAGGGAAAGGCTTTTATCATCCAGTGCCTGAATCCATTCAGCAAGGCTTCTTCATTGTTCTGATCATCGTCGTCGCCATCTTCCTCCTCACCTGGCTCTTCTGGCAGATTTCCATCCTAGCAGTCGCAGGTGGCCCAAAAACGTTGTCTCCTACATCTCATCGTTTTTTGTCTCGTCTCCATCGAAACATAAACGGTTCCTCCGGCTTCCGAGTTCCCTCCTGGGCCCAAAGTCTGTTGACGTTGCCTTCTTAGGGAATACCGTGAACATTGTTAACAGACGACGAAGGAAGAAATACACACACATCGTCGCGTTGCTTCAACCGGAAGGGAAACGTTGATTGCGTACGTCCATTTCTCACGACAATACAGGAAATGACTTTTAGTATAAGAGTACAAAATAAATAGATTCATATTTTATGACTCAGCAACTTCAGTACATTTCGGTTAATCGTCTCCCACATTTCCCATGCTCTCTCTTCACCTCTCCCTCACAGCCCTCCCTCTCCTCCCTTGGTTATCCATCACTCAGACCCCCCTCCCCCCCCCCCCCCCTTGTTCAGATTGTTCTGTTTCCTGTCGGCCCGCTATGCTTGCTGAGCCGCCAAGAGAGGTGAGCAATGATAAAATACAGCAACCACATGAAGAATAAGTAGAAGAGGGAACTCTCTCATGTGTGGCAGGGAGCTGTGTAACAAACGTAAGGGGATAATGTCCCGTTGAAAGCTGAAGAACAACATCTAAGGCTTCATATGAGCAGAAGTTAGCTTCATTTCTACCAACACTTTGGATATAATGGCCTGCATGGATGCAATACTTGGAGTTAGAGTAATACCCATTAATACAGTTCATGACTCAACGCAATGTGTCCATACAACGGTTATCTCCCGTAAAGTTTTTATTTATTTGTGTGTATTCACAGAGCAACACATTTTCATTTCCAGCATTACACAACTAACTAACTTCCGTCTTCACAGAAAAACTACCTGGTTTAGTTTATGGGAAGAAACGACATGTTTGTGGTTTGTGTTAAAATGAAGCTCAGAGTAAATTCTTTCAGGAAGACTGGTTCCCACGGTCTCATTCACAATTCTCCCTCACTCACTCGCCCCCTTTCTCAATTAGCAAAAGGCGCAACTCACCCCAGCTAAACCAATCGGCTGCGTCTCATTTCCCACAGCCAATCAGCACACCAGGCAAAATGTTTAAATCCGCTCTTCTCTCCCCCGTCAGCATCGTTCAGGAGAATTGATGCAACCCTCCTCCACCTCCAGCTGTTCAGATCCAAGGCAGGACAGCCCAGAAGAACCCTCATCACTCCGGGTTTAATTTTCCCTTAGTATTCACCACCACCAGTGTCTAGACCCCGAGGGGGTTTCTCTTTCTAGTCGGCTTCCCCTCCCCCCTAATTCATCACAGTATGATGGGGTCTAATCTCCAAAAACACTATTGCGCACACGGCAATACAAATGTTATCAACTTCAACTAAGTCTCTCCTGATTGAAATGACTATGAAACTTAAGTAGAATAGTAACGTGATATATCAACACTGACCTTTGGTTTCTCACAACACTTTCACAGAGCTCTCTTGGTGTCGTTGGACCGATCCATTCAACCAAAACTCCCTCGTCTGCGGACACTTTCACCCGATACCCCCCTGTGGACCACAACAACATGGAGCGTGAGAACTTGGTGGGATAAACACGAATTACAGTAGATTACGTGTTGTGGAGATAGCCTCAAACAGTGTATAATCAGATCCATTGTGCCAACAAGATCTGTCCAATGGGTTTGGGTTTCGTCTCACATTTCTTTTGACACATCAGGGGATTTCATTGGATGGGTTTTAATGACTTCATCATTTGTTGTAACCTGGGTGATTTGTTTTTGGATGCCCTTTTGCTACATTTAAAGAGAAAATGTAGTTTTGGGTTTATTGAGCTGTAGTTCTAGACACTGTTTCAAATCATGCCATTTCCTAGTGAGGTCAGGTCCATGACACCACGGTGGGTTGGTGTAGGGAGGATTGGGTTGGTGAACAGTGAGGAGGAGTGGTGCCGAGTTCCAGTAACTCTATAACAGTCAAATCAAATGCATTTCATGAAAACAGCTGGTTTAAATTACACAAAATGAACATGCACACACACTTGACTCTTTTCGGAGTTTGAGGAGTAGGCCTTGAAAGAGACCTCGACTCCAATGATTACATCGAGTGTGTTGCTCAACGAGCCTGAGTGGGCCATATGAGAGGAAGTTGCATACATTATAAACCCTGTCATAACCGAACACAATTTCATCAGGGAAATTCCTTTGGGAAATGTTCCTTATTTAGAAATCGTTTATTCATGGCAGAGTTGCTGAGCACAGAAGTTCAAGAGTTCAATCCGTGATTTGTGCCAAACTGGGGAAATTATGCAGAAAGCCATACACTCTCAAACATATTCACAGAGAGAAGGCTTGTATCTGAAATCAGACCCAAGTGCAAGAGACTAGAATAAGAAAAGTGCAGGAGGTGAAGTCCTGCCGCCGCTCAGCAGAGTTTGGAGATGTTGTAGTTTGTGGTTTTCAAAGGGAGTGGTGAGCTGGCAGACACTCTGCTTTCTCTGCTCTGAGTCTTTAGATGCTGGCAGCAGATGTTCTGGTGAGGCTTTTGTTCAACTTACAACACCTAGCCTCAAAAACGTTCCCTGGAGTCTTAATAAAGCTCTGCTGACATTATATTAACCACTTCATCTTATAATAATATCGTAATTATTAATAATATTTACATCTGAGAGCCCGTTTAAGCCCCAGAAGCTATTAATATGTCACTTCATTATGTTGTATTAGGTTCTCAGGTGATAAAAAAAACCATTTTGACTCAGAATATGTTTTCAGTTTGTCCCAATAAGATACTTTTTAGAAATATCATGACGGTTTTGTAGACATGGGGGGGGGGGGAGACACAGACACAACGCGGCACGTAACAGGATTAACAGTGATTTGATTTCTGCCTAAACTCAAAACTCTGAGAACTGTGTTGTGTTCAATGACTCTACTTTTTAAAAAAACGACTAGAGTTCCAAAAACATCCAAAACCTGAACAAAGCGTTGCTTAAAAAGTGAATATCTATCAAACAAAAAGTACATGAACAGGTTTCTAATTCCTTCACTGAAGCCTTTCCTTTGGCTTTCCATGTTGAATCCTGCCTGGATCACCCTGGTAGAAAAATGTGCCTCCCACCTGTCTCCAATATATACAATTAACCCAGTGCTCAAAGACGCCTTCAAAATAAAAGCATGGAACTACTTTAACTAACTTAAATAATATCACTAAATAATAAAACATTGAATATACACAAAAACAACAAGAAAACAAATGTTAAACTATTAAAAATAGGTTAACAAGTAGCATTCACCTCTGGAATGAAATGGCAACTCTGAGAACTTTGTCTTGTTCAATGACTCTCCTGAGGATTATTCAAAACGGCAAGAGACTCAAAAACATCAGAAAACCAGAACAAAGTGCTTAAAAAGTAACTGAGTCTTAATAAAACTCTGCGGACATTATATTAACCACTTCATCTTATAATAATATCATAGTTATTCATAATATCTATATCTGCCAGCCTGTTTAGAAGCTGTTTTTTCAGTTTGTCCCAATAACATATTTTTTAGAAATATCATGACGGTTTCGTAGACAGTTTCGGAGACACAGACACAACACAACACGGCACGTAACGGAGGATACGTTAGGATTAACAGTGATTTGATTTCTACCTGAACTCAAAACTCTGAGAACTTTGTTCAATGACTCTCCTGAAGTTGATTCAAAACGACTAGAGATTCAAAAACATCAGAAAACCAGAAAAAGCATTGCTTAAATCATCCCTGATTTTTGTGAGGGACAGGACTCTGGAATATTTCAGTCTCTGATTCAGTCCTGATTCAGTCCTGATCCAGTCCTGATTCAGTCTCTGATTCAATCCTGATTCAGTCTCTGATTCAGTCTCTGATTCAGTCTCTGATCCAGTGTCTGATTCAGTCCTGATTCAGTCCTGATCCAGTCCTGATTCAGTCTCTGATTCGATCCTGATCCAGTGTCTGATTCAGTCTCTGATTCAGTCTCTGATCCAGTGTCTGATTCAGTCCTGATTCAGTCCTGATCCAGTCCTGATTCAGTCTCTGATTCAATCCTGATTCAGTCTCTGATTCAGTCTCTGATTCAGTCCTGATCCAGTCCTGATTCAGTCTCTGATTCAATCCTGATTCAGTCTCTGATTCAGTCTCTGATCCAGTCTCTGATCCAGTCTCTGATCCAGTCTCTGATTCAGTCTCTGATTCAGTCCTGATCCAGTCCTGATTCAGTCTCTGATTCAATCCTGATTCAGTCTCTGATTCAGTCTCTGATTCAGTCTCTGATCCAGTCTCTGATCCAGTCTCTGATTCAGTCTCTGATTCAGTCCTGATCCAGTCTCTGATTCAGTCTCTGATTCAGTCCTGATCCAGTCTCTGATTCAGTCTCTGATCCAGTCTCTGATCCAGTCTCTGATCCAGTCTCTGATTCAGTCTCTGATTCAGTCCTGATCCAGTCTCTGATTCAGTCTCTGATTCAGTCTCTGATCCAGTCTCTGATTCAGTCCTGATTCAGTCTCTGATTCAGTCCTGATTCAGTCTCTGATTCAGTCTCTGATTCAGCCGAGGGGCCTCTAAGTTGAGCCGGTAATCTTCCAATCCTTAAAGCCAGAGACTCGCTGTAACTGTTGGAACCAGAGGAGGCCCGTTTGGCACGAAACGTCCTCAAACAATCTGGGCCTGCAATCATTGTTCTGTCCTGCTTCTAGCCTCCATATGTTCCACGTTAATCCACATTTCCTCCGGGTTCCCCTTCTTCTTCCTCTCATGGGGTTCCAGCAGTTCTCTGAATGGCTGCAGATGGGATTCTCCACGTCTTTGTTCATTGAGCTGATCGGTTTATTGTAAGAGCAGAACGCAACAAAGGCTGTTATTTATGATGTGTTGGAACAACATAAGAAGACTTTAAAGCTTCTGTGATGCCTATTTCATATCAACAATGGATTAAATGTGGATTTCTATGTTAAAGGAATGGTTTGTAGTGAGTCTTCTTTCAATTCTACTCCTTGTTATTGTTCTCTGGCCCGCTACTTCAAAGTTTGGATTCAATCTCATCGTCCAATTTGCATTTTTATCATCTATTTAAGTGGATAAACTCAGAGTAATACCTGCACAGCAACAAACGGCTGAAAAGTGAATAATCTGCTGGCGAACGTAGTGGATCATTTAGCAACGAGCTAGATATGTCCCTCAGGGTTTGGTGGAAGCAAAACAGTTTCACTTTTTCAATGTTACTCATCTCCTTTTGCTCATCCAGGCTGCCTAATACATTATCTTTTAATACGTCAATTGATCAAGTCATGTTTGACGAGCTAAAGATATATTTCTTGAATCTCGATTATTCTGACACCTCACGGTACGTTGTAATATCCCATCATCGTCTTTCACTCTCCTACTTCCATCTCTCTGCACTGTAATGTCTTTCTAACGTTTTCAATCCAATGTTCTCTCCTCCTGTCCTCTCATTAGAAACAAAGAGGTGCAGGTGGAATGCTAAGGATGTTCAATGAGGCACAGTGTACTGAGATGTGCTGAGATGTGCTGAGATGTGCTGAGATGTGCTGAGATGGGCTGAGATGGGCTGAGATGCATGTTGAGACAGTGTTATTTTTTCAACAACTAATTTGTATTTCTTCATTTACTGTATTTCTGTAAACTCAAGCAATCTTTCTCTGCAGAACCCTCTATGTACAGAGCATAGCCCATAACAGGAAGTGCTTTAGATGATGCTCAGCAGTGTGTAGCTGGGCGGTCAAATCATCTAGTGTTATGAATGAAGTGCTAAAGTTTGCATTTGGTAAGTGTTTCTGTTTTGAGTGCATTTCTTCATTTAGCAGGAGAAATGAGGTGTTTTGCACTTTGGGTCTGGGGTGTGTTAGCAATCGAGAAAAACTGTAATAGTTTGGGGATTTTAGGGAATAGATTTTAAAATTGCTTTTGCATTTGTTCCTGAAAAGGAAGCGACTTCAGCTTGCTTATGGTCATCTTCAACCCAAATGTTGCAGTTGATTTGTTGTGTCTCCAGAGCTCTGAAGTATAGTTGTAGACATGCAGATGTATGTTATGATGACGTGCATGTGATTTACTGAACCAGAGTAGGATTAGCCACTTAGCCATTAGCACGCTGTCAAAGCTTCAATTGAAAGTGTAGTTTTTTAATATTGTTTTGAGGTAAAAGCAAGGTGTTTCAGCTTTTCAGAGAGATAGATTCCTAGCTTTCTATAAAAAGATTTGGAAAAAGCAAGGTGTTATTTTGAGTTGGGGGAACTTGCCAGCTCAGTATTTGCATATCAACTGTAAATATTCTGCAGAAAGTGTTAGCTTTAGGCTCCTCATCCCTCCCTCGGTCTGTCTTTTCTATTTTCTCTTGTCTCTCGTCTCATATAACCTCTGCACACCCTCCTCCCACGCCCCCCCCCCCCCTCTCCCCCTCTCCCAGTCTAACCACTATACTCCCCAGATAAAACTGCACCACAGAGAACACACTCAGCCTGCAGCTGTTTAACCCATCGCTGTGAGGAAGACGAGGAGCCCAGGGGAGCCGTGGAGAGAAACCAGCCATTAAACAAGCTCTTCTTTTAAAGTAGAAACAGCTATATACATAACGGTGTTTACCTCACGGCAGAACAAATACATAACAGCCCAGTGTCACAAAACAACGTGTAATAGCTAGGTTGGTCCACAGGGCAAAACGTAGTATATTCACAAATAACCCTCTCAAGACGTGACATGGATACAATATGTGTTCCTATTCATTTCTAATGACCGGTGTCCAGGTCACGTGATCGCAAACTTTCCCAGTGAGAAAAAAAAAACATGGCGGACACCCGATTTATTGTTAGTGGAAAATCAAAAATTGTAGGATAGTTTGGCGTTAAAATGCTTTTTGATTACATTTCGAGTGAGAAGTGTATATTGTACTTTTAGAATCTACGTCCAGTGGATTTTTAGGATCTATAGTTTGATGTTACCAAGATTATTTGAGCTCCATGTATTCTTTAATACGTCTTGCCCTGTGGACCAACGTAGCTATTACACATTGTTTTGTGAGAGTGGGTTGCACATACCACAGTTGTTATTCAAAGTTACTGTCGGAGCCAAAATGCTTATCTAGCCTGTTGTTTATTATTTTCGTTATTTCTTCATAATTTCTCACTTCCAGAAATTACCATATGTGGTTTTTTGTATTTTTTTGCACTTGGTGTTTGTCAGGGTTTGTGGAAAGACGAAGAAGGTGAGCTAGGTTCACTGGCTGTGGTTATTGTTCGTTTTGCTTTGTTCATAAAACATCTTAAACTTTACCTTAGTTCAAACTTTTATCATTTCAACTCGACAAAGTACTGAGCCTTCTTAGTCTTTCTAGCGACTTAATTTAGTGGAAATGTTTCTGCCACAATTACATCTAACAACAATGGTACATCGTAGTGTTGTTGGATAGTAATGACATCAATGTTCTACACTTTAGTCCAGAGCCATATATCTTTACAATCATTTGATGGATGGACAGATGCCTCCTCAGATGCAGTGGATGCAGGATTATTATGAAAAGCAAATCTGTACTCAAGGTTTAGCTACATGTAGTTTTTCTTTCTTTCTTTACTGCCTAAGACGTTAAATCAGTATTTAATAGAGAAGTAATTCTGGAATATGGCCTGATCAACAAGAGGTTAAAGGTTAACAATGAGTTGGCTTGAAAAAAAGAAAGCCTTAAAGTTCAAAGGGTTTGGTTATAAGTATCTTATTTTAGATTTTGCAATTTCATAGTTAATTATAACATCGGGACTATCTGTATATCTATCTCTGTTTAGTGAGTCTTGATCCATAACATAACACCATCAGTTTGACAAATGAGATCAGTTTTCCTCTACAGACAGCCTCCTTACTTACATTTTAGGATGGTTTGACCGATTAAAACAAATTGGTTTATAGTTTAATTGGTTTGAAATGAAGTGTATGGTTTGTTGCCCCCTAGTGGCCATTTGGTGGCCTAGTGGTGGTTTCTACTAACCAATGAAAGTGTAGTGTTTTGCTAAATAACATTTACACACAATGGATCCAAGTGCAAGTATTATGTTTGATATGCAAATGAGGCATTATGCTAACTGTTGGTGAATTTAGGAGAAATCTCCAGACACAAACAGACAAAGTTAGTTAAATAAATTCATGGATGTGGATTTAGACTTTTTTCACTAGTAAGGAAGACATTTGATTAAAACAAAGAAAAAAAAGCTCTTAAAATGGCTTTAAAACATGCTCCATATAAAATGGTGAAGGTCATTGGACAGTAAAGGTAACTGCCATGATGGATGCCTCCTCTTGCCCCCAGAGGCCGGTTCGAGCCCTGTGGTTACGCCTCATTGACCAGAACCGTTATTGTGGTTTACAACCTAATAAAATACCAATTACTCTGAAAATGGGAAGTACCAAATATCCAAACATCCCCCGAGGACTAAGGCTCATTTCCAGAGTAAAAAAGATAGGAGGAAAAATATTCTGGCTCAACACAGACCAGTCTGTTCCTCACATTAAAACATGGAGGCAACACAAGTCTGATTAACATTTAGATGACAGTGTTATTCACCGTTTAGTTTACGACTGGCTCTCTATTACTGCAATTGCACGTCTTGTTGGACCCTCTTCATCTGCAATATTTTGGACAAACGACCTATCCCCTCGATGAACAACTCTTATTATTGGCATAGTGGGACTGCATGCATAATTTTTTTCGATGGAAAAGAGGTTTATATTCCACTTCGGGTCCAGACTATTGGATTTGGATTTTTGTTCAGACATTCATGTTCCTCAATGAATTGTAATGGCATTGATCGTCTCGTAAATAATTTCAGTTCGTCTAATGCTTTGGTTTGTATGAAAGCCCCTGACATTACCATCTGCATTTAGTGAAGGGCTCATTTGCAAATGCTAACCCACGAAACTAAGATGGTGAACATGCTAAACATCAGCGTGTTGACGTTGAACATGTTAGCATGCTGACATTAGCATTTAGCTTAAAGCCTTAATAAGACAGAATCTAGCATGTAAAGCTGCATTGGTGTATTTATATATTGAATTCCAGTCAAAACTGTAAACAACCATAGCATTTTGCAAACTTTATTACAAAACAAAAATATGCTTTTTACTATGGGAAAATGCTTTAAGTCTATCAGTTTGAAAATACAGTTTAAAGAAGGCATTTATGATATTTGACAGTCAACTTATTGAGCTCTGTCATTTCATCTCAATGACTTCTGTGGCTTTTCTTAATCACTTCTCAAAATAAAATAAATAATAATTAATTTTCATTTTGACTAAAATGTTCTGCATGTTATGTTTTACTGCATGCTGGATGAACACTCTCTAATAGCAGTGCTGTAAGATGCTGCTCCAAAAATTCCTCTAAAATAAGATGTTTTTAAGAGACTTTGATTTAAAAAGATGCCTTATCTAAAAACAAGACTTAAGTTATTAGGTTTTATATCAAGTGTAACGACATATTCTGACTAGAAAATAGAGAAATATACTTGGCAAGATTTTACATTTTTGCTGTGTGGTTAGTGTTTCACGAGGATTTGAAGATGTTTCAGGGGCTGCTGATGACCTCCTGGATCCACTCAGTGAGCCTGGTGATGCGGGTGTAGACGCCGTAGAAGTCTGGACGCCCGCAGCCTTTTCCCCAGCTCACGACCCCGGCCAGGAACCAGCGCCCCGACGGCTCCTGGCAGACCAACGGCCCCCCGGAGTCCCCCTGCAGAGAGGAAAGCAAGGGTGGAAGATTGAAATGTCTCTGCAGGACAAAAGGACCATAATAAATGGCAAGTTAACACTCAGTGCTCTATATCTCCTCACCCTTCAGTAAAGGGAACTGAGAACTTCCACACCAACACTTTGTGCATAATAAATAGCATTAGCATCATTCTTCTTCTTCTTCTCTTTTTTAATGGCGGGTCGCAAACAGCTTTTGGTTGCATACCGCCACCTACTGTACACGAGTGTGTATCATCATGTCAGTCCTCTAATAAACCAGCATATCACAAAGAAAACCATAAAATAAAATAAAATAAAATAAATAAAACAAAACAAAAAAAAAAAAAAAAAATCATCCATGGTCTACTGTTAAATTCTTTTCCCTATCCCAGTTTCCCTCAAAAAGGTGAACAGTGCTTTTCTGATAGCTCTTACTCCTTCTCCTTCTGTTCCCAGAATACCCGCTACATTCCACTCCCTCTTTGCCTCTAAAACTGTATCCCTTAATTTCCCTCTTTCAACTCTATAGGTGACACAATGTAATAAAATATGTTCCACATTTTCCCTAACTCCACAGTTCCCACACTTGTCACTGTCACTTTTCCCCATGACATACAGCGTACCATTTAATGCAGTGTGATTTAGTCTGAGCCTAGCTATCATTACTTCCTCCCTTCTGTTTCTTTCTTTATAAATATTAATTGTAATTGTCTTTTGCACTTGATGGTATTCTTTGCCTTTCTGGTCTTTCTCCCACCTTTTCTGCCAGATCTCCATCCCTTTCTTCTTAATAACTGCTTTTCCTTCTCCTTTTCCAAGTTGAACTGGTAATGTGATTTCCTTTTGTAGTGCACTTTTTGCTAATCTATCAGCACACTCGTTCCCTTTCACCCCCTCATGCGCAGGCACCCAGCAGAACTGCAGATCTATGCCGCTTCTGTGAAGTCTTAACAGGCTGTGATTGATTTCTATGAGTATGTCTTCTCTGGCAGTTGTTGTTGACTGTATGCTTTGTAAACTGGATAATGAATCTGTGCATATCACCACCCTGTCTGGTCTGACCTCTTCCACCCACTGTAATCCTATTACTACTGCCAGCATTTCTGCTGTATACACTGAAAGTTGGTCTGATGCTCTTTTTGATATTGACACTTTAAATTCTGGGATATATATACCAATTCCGACACACTCTTCTTTGTTTTTAGAACCATTTGTATATATTTTGAGGTAATTGTGATAATTATTCCTGAGGTACAAACTTGTTTTGAGTCCTACTTCATTTATTTGCCACTCTCTTTTCTTTTCTACTATACTCACATCTATATTTACTATTGGAAAGAGCCATGGGGGTACACTACTGAATGGATTTGATGGTGAAAACTCTAACTCATGCATGCCGTATGTCCTTATTTTTTCTTTATTTGTCCATCCAAACCCACGCCCCTGAAATTTAGAATATTCCCAGCACTCCTGTAGTATTTTGTTTGTGATATTTCCTTCCCCACTTCCTTTTAACCTGACCCAATAAGCAAGAGCAATTTTCTCTCTTCTTAGCTCCAATGGAGTCTCTCCTGCTTCAACTAATATTGCATTAGTAGGGGTTGACTTAATGGCACCTATACACAACCGTAACGCTTTATATTGTAACCTATCAATTTTTAGTAATGACGTTTTTGCTGCTGCTGCATATATTAAACACCCATAATCCAGTGTTGTCCTCATAATTGCCCGATAGATGTCGATTAATGCCTGTTTGTCTGCCCCCCAGTCACATCCAGCCACTGCTCTTAATAGGTTCAACACTTTTTTGGATTTTGTTTCCAAATGTTTAATATGAGTTTTCCATGTATATTTACTATCTAACCATAGCCCCAGATATTTAAATTCATTGACCTCACTCATCGGCTTTCCATATAATGTAAGCTTCTCAGTCTCCATCTTGCGTTTATTCGTAAATTTCATAAAGCAAGATTTGCTTGCTGACAGCTTGAAACCCCAGTTGTATGACCACGTCTCCACTTTCTTTATAGCTTTCCCTATTTTTTCAAACACATATGGAACATTTCTTCCCCGTATCCATATGGCCCCGTCATCTGCATATAGTGCAGATTTTATGCATCCATCCAAATTACTAAAAATGTCATTTATCATAACATTAAATAATATCGGGCTGATTGAACTCCCTTGAGGAATACCATTTTCTATACTGCACTCTTTTGAAACCTCTGCCCCTACTTTAACTCTGAATGTTCTGTCTGATAAAAAAGCCATGATCCAGTTATACATTCTCCCTCCAACACCCATTCTACTCAATTTGATGAGCAACCCATCCCTCCACATAGAATCATAAGCCTTTTCAATATCAAAATATACTATTGCCATAACCTCTTTCATTTTCACTGTCTTTTCCACCTCATTGCTTACTCTAATCAAAGCATCTATTGTGGATCTTCCTTTACGAAAACCACTCTGAAAATGACTTATTAACCCTCTCTGTTCTAAGACGTGTGATAGTCTATGCACTATCATCTTCTCCATCCATTTACATAAGTGTGATGTTAATGCTATGGGTCTGTAATTATTGGGATTAGCAGGATCCTTCCCTGGCTTATTAAATGGCAATATAACTGCCGTTTTCCAACTCATTGGTAAGACTCCGTTTCTCCAGATTTGATTAAATAGTCTCAGAACTAATTTGAATGTTTCCTCTGGTAGCTGCCGGAACATGGCATAGCATAGCTGGTCTTGTCCTGGTGCTGAGTATCCTGTACCTTGCAAAGCTATTTTAAGTTCTGCTATTGAGAAGTCTACATCAAGAGCTGAATTATCATCCCGTCTCTTTTCCCTCACATTTTCATTTTCTCTTAATACACACTCTTTTTGCTGTCTATGTTTGTCATCAAGGTGTTCCCCACTATGCACCGCAGCAAATGCCCTACCTAAACATTCTGCCTTCTCTTCATTTGACACTGCCACTTTCTCCCCATCAATCAAAGCGGGAATTTTAACCGACTTCCTTTTCCCATTCATCCGTTTAAACATCGACCATACATCCCCTAACTTTACTCCTCTTCCAATGGTGGAACAATACTCTCTCCATGACGTCTTTTTTGTGTATTTTACTGTTTTACGGGCTACTGCCCTTTTCCTTTGATAATCTGAAATATTGTCTTGTGACAAGTTTTTCTTTAAAGACCTAAATGCCTTGTTTCGTTCTTTAATAGCTCTGCTACATTCCTCATTCCACCACGGAACCACTTTCTTCCTACCCTCTGTTGTTCTTTTAGGTATAGTTTTATTTGCTGCTTCTTTAATGTGCATTGTGACTTGATTTGAGCACTCCTCTATACTTCCTTCTAATGTTAACAATTGCGCTGACTCCTTA
Source organism: Notothenia rossii (assembly GCF_949606895.1). Lineage (NCBI taxonomy): Eukaryota > Metazoa > Chordata > Actinopteri > Perciformes > Nototheniidae > Notothenia > Notothenia rossii. Next base: position 2,381,684 of record NC_136912.1, on the reverse strand, counting down.
CAGTAAAGCCTAAATGTTTCCCAGTCAGCTTTACCAAAGCACCACCTGGTAAATACACTCCCTTCCTGTCTACATACCTTTGTATTGATGATTGTGAAAACTGGGTAATGATCACTTCCTATGGTAGAATCACTTTTAACATACCATTCACATGATTTAACTAACCTATCCGTCACCAGTGTGAGGTCCAAACATGATTGTGTCCCCCTATTCACATCTATTCTTGTTTTTTGTCCATCATTAAGGCAAAACAGTGATCTTTCCTCTAGCATTTCTTCTACGACATCCCCATTACTGTCTGTTTGACTGCTTCCCCAAAGGCTGTTGTGAGCATTAAAGTCACCACACCATACTTCCCTTCTATGAGCCGTCCCTGCTATTGTCTGTAAGGTTTCAATGTCCAGATTTTTACACGGGTTATAGAAATTGATAAGCTTTATGTTCCCTTCTTTCCTTGGGCTGCATATTTCTATTATGACACATTCCTTGTCGTCAGGGGATGGGACTACCCTATAGGCCAGCCCATCCTTTATGAAAGTAACACACCCTCCACCATTTTGATTGCTAACTCTATCATATCTGATAGAGCTGAACCCTGGAATCATAAAGTCTAGATGAGGTTTTAACCAAGACTCTTGCACACAAATTACATCTGGCAATGTTTGTAACTCATAGACATATTTTTTAAACTCCTGTCCATTAGCTATGAGGCTTCTAGCATTCCACTGGAGTATGTGAATTACCATTAACAACGTGCTAACCCTCATCCTGGTTGTCCGTTTCTCCCACATCTTTTGTTGCTAGTAATTCATGTATCTGGTCTGCTTTTATATCTCTAATGTTAAGGAATTTCTCCGCTGCCTGCACGATGGTTTTGATTCTGTCACTTTTCTTCTTCATCTGTGCTGCAACATTAATGGTATGGCAGATGAATGTCATAAAGTTGACTTTCTTTACCACGAGAATGCTATCATCTTCTTTAATTTCCACAGGTACTTGGCTTTGATTTGTAACCTGCCTTTCTGAAATGTTGCTACCACTCTGTACTAAGTTTCTTTGAACCCTTCCACTAGAAGCCTGATTGTTTGCTTCCGTTTCCCTAACCTTCTTTAGGGCTTCTGCATATGAGACTTTACTGAGTACTTTGACCCTCTGAGCTTCTCTGGCTTCTCTCTGCACTACACATCCACCAAACGCCGCACTGTGCTCTCCTCCACAATTACAGCATTTCATCTTTGCCTCTTTTTCACATTTCCCATACTCATGTTGGCCTCCACATCTCGCACACCTTAGTTTTCCTTTACACTGCATTGCTGTGTGTCCCATTCTTTGGCATGCATAGCATCTAAGTGGTTTTGGGATGAATTCCCTCACACTGTAGTTCATGTATCCTATTTGCACAGATTTCGGTATATTTTTCTCAAACTGAATAACTACTGAAAGTGTTTCCTTCAATGTGCCATCTCTTTTGCTCATAAGTCTCTTTGCCTCAATAACTTTTCCTCCTTTAATCTCCTTTTTAACATCATCCATAGACATATTAAGTGGAACTCCAGATATGACTCCTCTCAACATTGCCATTGCTCCTGGGATATGAGCCTTTATTTTTTCCCCACTGAGTGTCGTCATTTTAAGTATTTTTCCCTGCTGTTGCTTGCTGGTTGCTTGTATCAAAACTCGTTTGTTGTTCATAAACTTGGCAAATTTGATTTTACCCATTTCTTTCTCAATTGATTTTGTCAGTTGAATCGGGTGGTAATGCCCACCATCCCGGTTGAATTCTATTATAACTTTCCACTCCTGCTCTAGTTCTGTATTCGAAATTGCTTGTTTTCCATTTTGACTGCCTTTTGGTTTTTTGTTTAAGCCTGCTCCACTCGACCAATCCGACCAACTTTGTGTTCTTGGTCTGCTAACTTTTTCCCTCAAAGCCCTTTTCTTCCTCACAGCTTTGGTTTCCTCCCATTCCATATCAGGTCTTTGGGTCCCATCTGAGCTGGTTGACATGATGATACAGTCAATGTACAGTTTATGCTAACCAGTCCAATGCTACCGTTTCTGTATGTTTCGATGATTTCCGACTCTCTCTGAACTTTCTGCAGCGTGTCTCCAACTTCACTTTCTTCTTCCGGCTTCCTCCGTCCGTTTCCGCTCGCTCCTGAGACTCCAAGCCATTAGCATCATTACAAAACACTCGCTGCTATATAACATGTGCAATATTATTGTTACGGCTGATGTTTCTGTCTGCTCGTTAATCTGTCTGGGATTGTTTGCAGCTGTGTGCATGTGTGTGATATGTAAATGAGCTGTGTGGTTGCCCCGACGTCATTGGCTGTCATCTCCTGGTCCGCCTCTGAAGATGGGGATTGGATTGACGTCATCCAATCGAAGTGCACAGCCGGCGCACACCTGCTGGGGAGGAGTACAAAGGCTGGGGACAACTGACACTCTGGAGGCTCTGTTGAGGAACAGACGCCTCTCGCTTCGTTTGGGTACTAAATCTGTAAACTGTGGCTAACTTGTACGAGATTAGCTTTGCTTTGGTTAGCGTAGCATCAATTGGATTGTTGTTTGGTAACGCTGTGTTTGTTCAGTTCCGTTATTAGTTTGTACCACTTTTAAAATTAGGTTTTGTTTCATTTCTTATTTTGTGTAATAGTGTTTATTCCATTGTATGCAACTAGACTCCTTTTTAGAGCCTTCCTTTTGTTGGGTATTTATCTACCTGTGCCCTTTTGGCCTTCTTTGTTTGTTACAGGCTGCATGCCCGCCGTTTTGTTTACCAGCTATTTTAAATAAAAGCTTATAATTTATACCAATTCCACTCTGGTCGTGTTATTTCCCTTTGGTTCCCCTAGCCCAATAGGGAACTTAACAATTACTAATAATGTGCTATGATAATGTACAATTACGTATCTGCCACTACGGTTTCTTGCACTAATAAATACTGGTAATATTTACATTAATGATGGGACCGTCTGTGTTTCCTGTAGTTGTTTAATTGATCTTTTTACTGAACTGTTAGTGTACAGTTTTACTATGATGCTGCTGTGTTTATTGTATTGTATTTTTGTAACTCTGGCACAACAATTTCCTTCGGGATAAATGAAGTCTTATCTTATCTTATGTCTGGCTTTTTAAACTGATTAAATGTTCTGTATTACAGCCAGAAGTCCCACTGCAGAGAGGAGGGTGAGGGGGAAGATTTAAGGCCCAGATACACCGGCCCGAAATCGGCAGTAAATGGGAGTCGGGCCGAACATGAGCGTGGGCACGCCCTATTCGGAGTGGTGTGCGCTGCACCGTCGGGTCTTTTCTGCCGACCTGACGCCTTTGGGAACACCACCGGAAGTCGGACAAAGGGATAACACTGACTGGCCGTTCAGCTAGCGAATCAGTGCATGAGAAGCGTTAACGCATGTGAGGGAGGTAAACAAATGATTTAAAATGGAAGATGGAACACACACGGACGGCTATTTCACCTCATCGGTTTATAGAGCTCCTGTTCGTTCATGTTTTCAATGGACCAGAGTGAACATGGAAAGAAAAACGCTATTTGTTGTTTGTTTATATCACGGAGTCTGTTCTTCTTCTCTGTTTTCCGGTTGTTCCGGTTGTTGCCTCTTTTGAATGATGAATACACACTACCGCCGCCTGCTGGTAAGGAAAGTTATTGCCACTCACGCATACACAGTTCATACGTGCTCGGCTTGGAGTAGCGGTGTGTTCCAGTGTGCGAAGTCGGCAAATACGCAGGAGAGTCCGGCGACGCAACAGTCGGTGTCGGCGACTTCTCAGGTGACTGGCCGGAGTATCTGGGCCTTTAAATGTCTGTGCAGCACAAACATACAATGTAATATGACAAGTTATCACTCACTGCTTGCATGTCTGGCTTTTGTTCAACTGTTGTTCCTTTTGGCAGATATACACGCAGACAAAAAATAAGAAAGTAAATACATTGTGACAAGATTTCCCCATACTGAAATGTTTAATTGAAATGTATTATCCTACTGAATAAAGGAAATGTGCTTGTAGTGCCAAATAAAAACCATCTGAACATGTGCTTTGACTTACACCTGCATGAATAGCTTTGCATTTGTTGCCACATGGGGGCAGCATAGCCCCAGCTCTAAATCAATTGAAGTCGAGTGTGTCAGCAAACAGTTGCTTTGTTAGCCTACACAAAGCCACATTAGCATTTTCAATTACGTTTCTGTGCGCCCAACAAACCTCTCCTTTTTGCTCTGTTTTGTTCTCCACCAACAAGAGAGGGTAACATCTAGCAGCTATAGCTCAACAACGTTCATCAGTTGGTTGTGTTTTTTGGTCCTTGGTGCTATTAAGATATTTTGAAATTAGTTTTTGGAGTTATTTCAGTGTAACGACCAAATCACCAGACAAATTGATCCGGCCGAGTAGGAATGTTGTCAACAGGGTAGTTATGTGGGTTCATTTCCACAGCTAACATTTTTATGCTACCTTGAAATAACCATGATTCCGCTACCTGGGGACAGTTACTGTAAGATATTTAGTTTAGTTGCCTCTTAGCAAAATGTTCCCAAGCCCTAATCACAGTGCAGTTTTACATTCACTTGAAACGAAGAAAAAACTGTGAATTACAACTTTGTTTGTTTCTGTGTACCTGACAGGCGTCTTTGTCTCCACTGCGGTAACCGGCGCAAAGCATTCTGGGAGTGACCATTTGACCGTAGGAGCGAACGCAGGCTTCCTCGCTGACCAGGCGAACGTCCACCTTCTGAAGCACGTTACTGGCACTGCCTGAGGAGGGCGGAGGGCAAAGGTTACCAGACAGACAACAACCCTCGTCCTTCTTCCCCTTACATTTAAAGGTCTCCTATTATGCAAAATCCACTTCTTCATGTCTCTTCTACATCAACATGTGTCCCCTCTTCTTCGTGTCTCTTCTACATCAACATGTGTCCCCTCTTCTTCGTGTCTCTTCTACATCAACATGTGTCCCCTCTTCTTCATGTCTCTTCTACATCAACATGTGTCCCCTCTTCTCCATGTCTCTTCTACATCAACATGTGTCCCCTCTTCTTCATGTCTCTTCTACATCAACATGTGTCCCCTCTTCTTCATGTCTCTTCTACATCAACATGTGTCCCCTCTTCTTCATGTCTCTTCTACATCAACATGTGTCCCCTCTTCTTCATGTCTCTTCTACATCAACATGTGTCCCCTCTTCTTCATGTCTCTTCTACATCAACTTGTGTCCCCTCTTCTTCATGTCTCTTCTACATCAACATGTGTCCCCTCTTCTTCATGTCTCTTCTACATCAACATGTGTCCCCTCTTCTCCATGTCTCTTCTACATCAACATGTGTCCCCTCTTCTTCATGTCTCTTCTACATCAACTTGTGTCCCCTCTTCTTCATGTCTCTTCTACATCAACATTTGTCCCCTCTTCTTCATGTCTCTTCTACATCAACATGTGTCCCCTCTTCTTCATGTCTCTTCTACATCAACATGTGTCCCCTCTTCTTCATGTCTCTTCTACATCAACATGTGTCCCCTCTTCTCCATGTCTCTTCTACATCAACATGTGTCCCCTCTTCTTCATGTCTCTTCTACATCAACATGTGTCCCCTCTTCTTCATGTCTCTTCTACATCAACATGTGTCCCCTCTTCTCCATGTCTCTTCTACATCAACATGTGTCCCCTCTGTTGAAAGAGACTCTGAAAGTTTCAGGAACAAAGATTCTCTCTCTTTTTGATCCATTTCTATAAAAACCTGTCTGAAAATGAGCTGATCAGATTTTGGCCACTTTATGATGTCATAACGATGTTTTGTCTTGTGTAACCATTAGCCAATCAGCAACCAAGGTAACCCCCCCCCCCCCCCTTATCACCTCCCCTTATCACCTGAATCTCCTCCTAGAGCTCCATTGAGTTCTTTGTAACCAAAAGTCTCTCAGAGGGGCGTGGGGAGGGGCTCCTTATTTTCATCTAAAGTAACAGACAGAGAATCAGCACTTTGGAAACAGGGCTGAAACAGAGGGGATTATGGGTAATGCTGAATGATCTGTTTGGTGTTGCAGCCAATCAGAGACAGGCTCCAGATATATCTGAGACCTGTGATGTGATGTATTGATGACAAACAGTTTAATAGGGGATCTTTAATATCTCCCACTAATCAACAACGTGACATTTGGTTCCCTAACCCTAAATGGACTTGCTCAGTTTAGATTACCAAGTCTTATCGATTCCTCAACTTGAGCAGAAATAATTAAACAAATATATTTTTAAATAGCAGAATAAATAGCCTGAACATATTCTATATGTCAGTAATTGCAGTTTTTGATGTGAACACACTAACCAACTAGCAGTTAATGAAGTTATGTTTCCATCCTTACAATGAAGGGAAACCACTTCACTGGAAACAAAATGTTGAAACCAAACTTTAACAAAATCTACATCCTCTTGTAGTCACATCTTGACCATGTTATGAAACTGCGCCTGGCGAGAGACGGTTTCTTTCTCCGTCAAACACCAACTTCCTTAGAAACCACAACCCACATCTCCTCCTGCCTCTTTTTTTCAAACGGGTTGATTTCATGTGTTTTCTCCCTGTTATCAAAATAGCACTTTCCATCAAATCACCAATACTCTCCACATCCTGTGAGCTACTTCTAAGTGCCACTGAAGAAATGGGGGTTTTACAGGCTGCATAAAACCTGCATAATACCTGTTCCAACGGAAAAAGGTTTAACTGTGAGAAATAAAAATACCTTAGCAACAAAACAAGTCCTGCAAATGCACACTAGCATGTATCAAATAACTCTCAAGTCCAAAGCACCAAATAAAAGTCTGCCGTAAGTCAGGCGTACCAAAGTCTGACGTCAAATGGAAATAAGAATGAATAACAATTCCTTAATTGGAAGCCATCAGAAAAACGTACATTTCGTGGGCAGTTGAGCAAAATTACAAGTCCTTAAAAAACAGCTGATTGATTGATCGTTGTTTTTCAAGAGAGGGTTGTCGTTAAATGTTTTTTTCAACCTCTGAAATAAAGAGAGTTGCTGATTTTCTGTGTTTTAGTTAAAGATATCACCTTGGCCTTCGAAAAACTTAGATGTACCGTACATTTTTACTATTTTTAAAGACACCATCAATTAAATCTAGAAAATATTCTTCATCATGACCGGCAGTAACCCATTTCCTGCCTTTTCCATCACCTGTATAAAGTAGCATAACATAGAAATACTTAGTAAAGAAAAGTACATCAAAACTACTTAAAGCTCACCTATTATTTTACACTGAACAAAATTATAAACGCAACACTTTTGTTTTTGCTCCCATTTTTCATGAGATGAACTCAAAGATCTAAAACATTTTCTAAATACACAAAATAACCATTTTTCTCAAATATTGTTCACAAATCTGAAAGAATCTGTGATAGTGAGCACTTCACCTTTGCTGAGATAATCCATCCCACCTCACAGGTGTGGCATATCAAGATGCTGATTAGACAGCATGATTATTGCACAGGTGTGCCTTAGGCTGGCCACAATAAAAGGCCACTCTGAAACGTGCAGTTTTGCTTTATTGGGGGGGTCTGGGGGGGTCCGGAAACCAGTCAGTATCTGGTGTTAGGGTTAGGGTTAGGGTTATGTTGTGAATCGAGTGGCCCATGGTGGTGGTGGGGTTATGGTATGGGCAGGCGTATGTTATGGACGATGAACACAGGCCACTCGATTCACAACATTACCCTAACCCTAACCCTCACACCAGATACTGACTAGTTTTCGGACCCCCCCAGACCCCCCCAATAAAGCAAAACTGCACGTTTCAGAGTGGCCTTTTATTGTGGCCAGCCTAAGGCACACCTGTGCAATAATCATGCTGTCTAATCAGCATCTTGATATGCCACACCTGTGAGGTGGGATGGATTATCTCGGCAAAGGAGAAGTGCTCACTATCACAGATTTTTTCAGATTTGTGAACAATATTTGAGAGAAATGGTTATTTTGTGTGTATAGAAAATGTTTTAGATCTTTGAGTTCATCTCATGAAAAATGGGAGCAAAAACAAAAGTGTTGCGTTTATATTTTTGTTCGGTGTATATTTGAACGATATATATTACAGGACCATATCTATAAAAAACATGTCTATGAAGTGAACAGATCACCCATTGTAGCCTCATACCCCTCTATTTCAGCCCTGTTTCTAAAGTGCTGATTCTGGGTCCTTAGCTTTAAATGTAACCGAGCTGCTGCTGACCCCTTTGGAGCAGATACTCAGCTAAATGCTGATTAAACACCATCATGTTCTAAACCACATCAAGGATTCTCTCTGAAACAGTATGGAGCTCAACGTTTTTTTCTCTCTCTGTTTTACCACAAGGTGAGTTTCTTTTTATTTCCTGCTTCTTCACACACACTCTCTCCAGTACAGGTTAGCTCTGAGTGTTAGCGATGCTTGCTAATGTGAACTAGGACCATATTACTTCTGACGTTTGTGATGGACGATAGGATGGGGCGGAACATTGCCAGGAGTTCAATGTAAAGCCCGCCCACATTTGAGTAATTTCGTCATGACACACTGGGGACACATATTTATGTAGAAAAGACATCAAAAAAGTGCATTTTGCTTGATCAGTGACCTTTAAGTACAATGCTTGAGTCAATGTACTTCATTACACTCCACCAATTTAACTATTAACAACACTCCCCTCCCTCTCCCGTTCCTCACCCCCCTCTCTGAGCGACCCCCACCCGGTGACCCAGCAGAGCAACCCGGGCTCCAGCCGGTGTGCGGGGGGAGGCAGGCAAGCGGGTCGGTTGTGTCCGGCCAGCAGAGCGGAGGCGGGTCGGTCCAGCTGCAGCAGCGCCAGGTCGTAGTCGTGGGACTCGGAGTCGTAGTACGGGTGGAGCTGGATCCGTAAAACTCGAGCCACTTCTTCAGTGGAGCTGCTGGGGTTCAGAAGGAGCTTCCCCAGGTGCACCGTCCACACCGAGGGGGCGTACAGACTGCAGGAGGAAGATTATTAACATTAATCGGTGTAGGACTACATATAGCAAGTTACTCCTCTATGCACCATTGGCCTTCGTGGAAGTATAGCGCTTTTCCAAGAGCTATTGTATATTTGTTCAGCTTTAGAGGAAGTTGTTAACTGTTGCCAAGAAACACTTGAGCAACTGTTTCCCTCAGAACGCACTTTTTCATTCAAAATGTCTACAGGAATATCAACACTTCCAGAACACTATGCAAGCTTTTAACCACTGTTTGAGGAACGCTGAGAGAGATGAATTGTTAACCCTCGAGTCTACAGGATGTTAAAGCTAGAGTTTTTGGCCGTGGTCCAGCCAGCTGAGCCTGCATGGCTTTGAAAGATGCGAGTGTATGTGAATACATTAGTACGCTGGCTTTGAGTCACACAGGCTGTTGCAGCAAAGACACAACAGACAAAACGTTTGGTGGAAACAGAAAGGTAAACCAAAGTTGTCTGAACAGTTCTAACATGCTAAAAAGGCTTTATCCACTTAATTGAATAAACATTTTGAAATGGGGACGGTCGCAACTCTTTTTGAATTGCTCTCAATTACTCAGAGACTCTTCGGTGTAGACCAACCTTTTTTTTATATATATTAAACTTGCGTATCTGTGCTAATTATCCATATGGATTATAACATATGACAGATCACTCAGAATGTATCAGAAAGTAAAAAAGTAAATTCTGTAAAAGTTAGTCAGCTAATTTCACTTTTTGTCTCAATAAGCATGCAGCTATGGACATTATTATTAAAATAATATTATAGATTTATTTATAAAATAATATTAAAGTGTCATTCAGGCAACATTTTAATATAAAGACAACTGGTTGCAGCATTGAAAGCTGGGCACTGTTTGTTCATTAAAAAGCTGCTTAGTGGCACGAAAAAATTCAAATACCAGGTTTAAAATTACCCGGATCTCAAGCATCCTGCACTTACCTGTCGTCATAGAAACAGTGGGCGGCGGACACCACCCATTGGCTGGAGATGAGCGCCCCCCCGCAGATGTGGTTGCCCCGCACCTGGAGGCTGGCCTGCCATGGCCACTCCCCCTCCGTGGCGTTAGCCCCGCCCACAATACGACTGGAGAACTCCCTCAGGCCGCAGTCTGAACACACAGGAGTGTTAGAACAGGTATATATGCAGAGCAAGTTCAATAGGCACTGTAAAAACTGTAAGAAATGTTACTCAAAGTAATTAGTTTATCTTAGCAAAATGACAACGTTTTCAAAAATGACCTCACTTAAAAAAAGGCTTACCCAGGAAAAAAAATCTCATGACTTTTTTCTGAGAAAATCCTGACTTTTTCTTAACATTTCAGAAATATGACTTTTTCTCAAAGTTCTGATATTTTTCCAGAAAGTCTCTAAATCGGGATTTTTAAAAAAATCTCCAAATCCTGACTTTTCTCCTGAAAGGTCAACATTTTTGAAAAATTCTGAGATTTTTCAGAAATTCCTGACATTTAAAAAAAAAATCAGAATCCTGACATTTAAAAAAAAAACAAGATTTTTCTTCAGTTCAAATACACAGTGCCACTTTAATATTCACTCTAACAAACCGTAAAACCTGTTACTGAGCGTGAACTTTTTAAAATGAGGCAACAATTTCAAAGCTGTTTGCTGAACTTCTGCATTTTCTGAGTTGGTTAAATTTACTAATTTTGTTTGCCTGTTAATATAATCATTATGGTACAAAAACAAATGGCTGTCATCCCGTGCAAGCATTCAAAGTTTCAACCTCAAAACACTTGAGCTCTTAATCACCTCATTTTGAAAAGAACTACTTTCCAAATAATTCGTTTCAAAAATGATATTGATAAGTTTTGTTCTCAAAATCGCTAAATTTTAAAACTGTTGTCTGTAAATCTCAGAATTCTGACTTTTTTTCTCCAAATTCTGACCTTTTTCTCAAAGTTATTACCTGATGTCGAAGTGTTAAAAATAGGAGCCGGGGACCCTATCGAAGTGTTAAAAATAGGAGTCGGGGACACTATCGAAGTGTTAAAAATAGGAGTCGGGGACCCTGTCGAAGTGTTAAAAATAGGAGTCGGGGACCCTGTCGAAGTGTTAAAAATAGGAGTCGGGGACCCCATCGAAGTGTTAAAAATAGGAGTCGGGGACCCTGTCGAAGTGTTAAAAATAGGAGTCGGGGACACTATCGAAGTGTTAAAAATAGGAGTTGGGGACCCCATCGAAGTGTTAAAAATAGGAGTCGGGGACCCCATCGAAGTGTTAAAAATAGGAGTCGGGGACCCTGTCGGAAAGGAGAAAAACGAAGAATAGGGCAATAAATGAGTGTCCAGAGCAAAGGATCAGATCTTAAACTGCACTGTAACTTTTATTCATGTATTTTTTTTTTTAATGTTTATTTTATTATCTGTGCTTTTTAATGAATGTTTTTAAATGCCATTTTCTGAATGTCTTTCATTTTTGTAATGCACTTTGAATTGCCTTGTGTTGAAAAGGTGTTATATAAATAAACTTGCCTTGCCTTGATGAGAAATTTCAAATCCTGACTTTTTTCTGATAATTTCAGAATTTCCCCGAAAATATCGGAATTCTGACTTTTTTCAGAACATTTCAAAATGTTGACTTTTTTCAGAAAATTTCAGAATTCTAAATTGTTTTTGACTTGTTCTCAAAATTCTCACTTTTTTTTTAAAATATCCAAACCTTACTATTCTCCTTAACATGTCAGAATTCTGCCTTTTTCCAAATTCAGATTTTTTTCCCATATATCCTGATTTTTAAAACATTTTAAGACATTTTTCAAAATCCTGACTTTTTACTCCCAACAAATGAAGTCTAATAGCATCTTTAGAAACCTGTCAAAGAAAGTATGAAACATATCAGAAAGTAAATTACTAATAATATACTAATAAAACATTTATTAATTAAGTGTGTTATTAAATGTGTGTATCTGCTCACCACAGTGCTTCTCATCGGAGGCATCGGGGCAGTCGGTCACAAAGTCACACTCGGGGTTCGGCTTCTTCAGACACGTTCCATCAGCACACACATAGGTCATATCTGAACACTGCACACCTGCACACACACACACACACACACACACACACACACACACACACACACACACACACACACACACACACCAGAAATCAGTTCTTCTAAGAGGTCAAATAAAGCCCCGAAAAATATTAAAATGAAGGAAGTAGATTTAGCAAAAGGCTGGCAGGTGATTTAGTGTGTGTGTGTGTGTGTGTGTGTGTGTGTGTGTGTGTGTGTGTGTGTGTGTGTGTGTGTGTGTGTGTGTGTGTGTGTGTGTGTGTGTGTGTGTGTGTGTGTGTGTGTGTGTGTGTGTGTGTGTGTGTGTGTGTGTGTGTGTGTGTGTGTGTGTGTGTGTTACCTTCAGTACAGTTCATCTCGTCTGATGCTGCGGGGCAGTCTGGGAGTTGGTCACACACCTTGTAGTAGTCCACACACTGACTGTCCTCTGGACACTGGTACTGCGCCACACACACTTTGCCACACACACACACACATACACACACACACACACACACACACAAAAACATTTACCCATGTGCAGAAGCTTTCAATCATGGCGTCTTGTGTTTTCTCTCTCTTTTTTATTAAATCACCAATAAATAAATAAATACCACAGTTTCTCTCGTCAAGTCCGTTGGGACAGTCTTTGATTCCATCACAGGCGGGAACACACAGGCCGTTAATGGTGCACAGAAACTGACCAGGGCACGCTGTAAAAAACACACACACACACACACACACACACACACACACACAAAACACACAAAACACACAAAGGTTACTTAGCAATGAATTTCTTGGTTGAGTTTACTGCATGCACAACTCACGATCTGATTGGTTGAAGACTCTGTATCGCAGCTGAAGTCCCGGCCCTGTGATTGACACCTCTGACGTCATGACAACCGTGGTCGTCGTGGAGATTAGGAAGAGACGCTCGGTGTAGGGCTGCAGACCCCGAGTTCCGCACAGTCTGAGGAGAGGACAGACACTTTTTATTGATTTGTTCTGAGAGAATGTTAATAACTCTGAACCAAAAGCATGAATACATTGCAAAAACGAAAGTGCAAAAAACGTTTAAGAGACACAAAACTGAATTAAATATATTTATCGCCAGAGTTAGCCAACAGGCAGTTTGTTTCGGTAGTCCGAGTGTGTCAGTCACCCTAGGAAACCATTTATTATACTTACAAACATGCAACATTGAGACTCACAATACAGAATAGTAATATTACATGCCAAAATAATAAGATAAATGATTCTCAACAAATGGACCTTATTGTGATCTCTTATTTGACAGTGTTTCAAGATCACGCACAGCAGAAATACAGAGATGGAAACATACTGTAAATACAAATATAACATGCTCTTGACTCTCAGTTTATCCACGGCACAAATAACAAAAAATGTCAGCCTTGATTGTGGTTTCAAAATCACAAGATGTAATTAGACAGGTTAAATTGAACAGAAATGTGAAACACCTCTAAAATGACAATGTCCTTGTCTTAAAAGTGTGTATATAGCTCTAACAGGACACTGCTGCCCCCTGTTGGTCAGAACAGATCATGACCTGTATGAAGACCTTTCAACATGCACAAGCACTTCCTGTTTGCCACTGAACCAGACATAGCTGGCCATTATAAATAGAAAGAGGACATTTCTGGGATCTCTTGATTATTTAGCAAAGGGGTGTCCAAAACTTTTCACCGAGGGCCACATTAAGAAAAATATACGAAGGGCTGGGCCACTTATGGAGGTTAGGTATACTGCCTCGTAAGTTAAGTTATGCAACATGTCGGTAAATTAGGCTTGATGCATGAATATACTTTAAGAAAAAAATAGCCTACATCACAGCTCTCTATGGGGTTTCATTTATCTTTTTAGCAACTTGTCCCTCAAAACAGAAGCCTCAGATTGATTATAATAAGAGGAAATATGAAGGATGTATTTCAAGCTTGTTATTGGGCTTTTTTTTATCAACTAAGACTTGTTAAAAAAAAAAATTTCAACATTAATTGACTGAATGTATTTTAAAAATGGGTTCATTAACGCATGAATGCTACTGTGTAATATATTTTTACATATTTAAGAAGAACAATATAAGACAATCACAAGTTTCATTGGTGGGCCAT
>NC_136912.1:2330250-2367326 GCF_949606895.1 Notothenia rossii | reverse complement strand
CCAACTGCTGCTTACAGTCCTTTCAAAATAAACGTCCTCTTTACAGGAAAATAAGAACTTGGTGAGCTGTAGTTTGGGTTTAAATAACTACGAATGATGCGTTACTCAAATACATGACAAATAAATACAAATCAGGTTTCACACGGGACACTAACAGCCGTCTCTTAAATAAGAGTCAGGTGTTTGTAGATCCATCGATTCAACCTGACCTCTAGGCTTCAAGTCTCTTTATACTCACTGATTCACAATAACGTGGAATACATACGGATTGATTTCGTGGGATTTACACTAAACTAAAGCGCTACGACAATGGCGTTGTGTCTCTTTGTTGTTGTTATGAATCTATTTTCCAAACATACCCTCAAATAGAAAAGTACTTCCACACTTTTGGAGCATTTTCCAACAAATGTCCACCAACACGAGCAAACTACTGCTTACAGTCCTCTCAAAATAAAATTCCTCTTCACAGGAAAGAAGAACTTGGTTAGCTTTAGGAGAAGGCTGTGGTTTGGGTTTCAATAACCACCAATGTGGCGTTACTGAAATACAGAAGACGACACATTAAAACCAGGTTTCACACGGGTCACGAACAGCCGTTTCTTGAGAGTCAGGTGTTTTTAGACCCATCGATCCACCTGACCTCGAGGCTCCATCTCCCTGTCCATCTTGCTGGTTGTTCATTCTGTGATTCTGTGTTGTGTGTCTTTGTGGTCTTTTTGTGACTCGTCCAGCTGCTTCTGACCACCTGACCCCTGAGGCCCCCAGAAATGCAATGACCCATCCTCTACCCTAACATATTCAGTAAACATAATGCAGATCACATATCCGGGACCACGAAAATATCCGATCAGCACCGAGAGAGGACACAGTCTCTTTCCAGCCATCTACATGAATAGCAACTTCATACACACACACACGCACACACACCACCTCCTCTACATTGCAGTCTTCAACTGTGCGATGGGGTCTTCACGTCACAAGCCTCCACTCCCTCCCCCCTGCACAGCCTCCATATATATCCCATTATGATAATAAAATACACACACACACACACACACACACACACACACGCACACACACACACACACACACACACACATCTTACCCATCTGTGCCTGTGTCGGATGTCTTTCAGAGGTTCATGGTGGAGGATCGGGTGGAGCTGCTCGTGTTTCTGCTCGTGTTTCTGCCGCTAAGCCATAATGCTGGTGATGCCGGGGGTCTTTTCGGGGTATTTTCGGTGTCCTCGCGGTGTGTTTTGAGGACCAGCAGAGGGTCTGCACGGTGCTGTTTCACCCCCAGGATCGGTACCTGCAGTGGGATGTCTCTCCTCCTCTCTCTCCCTCCTCCTCCTCCCTTCAATCCGACCGCGACAGAAAGCGGAAACGCGTCGTGCGTCAAAGGGATGGAGATGGAGACGGTGATGGAGGGGCTCGGTTCGATCGGTGCTTTTCTCCCGTTTTTCGGTCGTGTTTACGAGCTTCTGCCTGTCGCCTCCCTCATCTCTCTCTCTCCCTCTCTCTCTGCGTGATGCCCCCCCCTCTTTCTCTTCCTCTGTGACGCCTTTTCCGCTCCGAGCAAAAATAAGACCCCCCCCCTTTATTCCCTGATCTCTCCTTCACTGCTTCTTCCTCATCATCCTCCCCTCTCTCCCTTTTGATCAGACACAGCGAGCGAGCAAGCGTGTGTGTGTGTGTGTGTGGGGGGGTGTGTGTGTTTGCGTGCGTGCGTGCGTGCGTGCGTGCGTGTGTGTGTGTGTGAGAGAGAGAGAGTAGCCTCGCTAACTCCTCCCCGTTATGCTGCTTATCAGAGGAGAACAGGGAGGAAATATGAGAGCGAACGAGGGTGGGGGGTCTTTATAAAGCTTGCTATAATATAATATCCATGCATGCACTATAACCCAGTTTGAGATGCTGCACATTACTGCATGTCTGTGTTTAGTTGTGCATGCTTGAAATATGTAGAGACAAAAGTGCTATTTTGAGATAAAGGGGGTGGAGGGGGGGTACACATTGGGAAGTGTGGCCTGAGGGGGGCGCCAAAGAATCTGGTTTTCATCATTGATATCTTCATGTATGTATTGTACTATTTGTTGTTATACGTTCCTAAATTAATATAAATATTTTAATTATATCTTTCTTGTTTTATGTACAACAGCATATTATGACTGTGTGTGTGTCTGTGTGTGTGCGTACGTACGTGCGTGTGAATAAAAAAAAACTCATTCCCCTCATTAACAAAGATTTAGGTATAGGCTTAAGAGGTATTTTTGTACAAAAGCTGTTGCCCCAACTAACTCTACAGGATGCTCAAAACTAATAATAATAATAATAATAATACATTTCATTTATATAGCACACTTTCAAAAAAACGTCATCTCAAGGTGCTTACTACGTACATTTCAAAATGAAAGCCCCAGAAAGTAGTTAGGGCGCATTTTCACCTTTCTTATAACATAGTATTTTGACGAACTGAGACGTTTTATAGGTTGTTTCATTCAAAATCAGCTGACACTGAAATGAAACTCTAATATCTAAGCCTTTAGAGCAGGGGTGTCAAACTCAAGGCCCGGGGGCTAAATCCGGCCCGTGACTTCACTTCATGCGGCCCCACAAGAGCTTGCAAAAAAAATATTACGTTTATTATACGGTTACAGGCCGATTTACCTTTTGCCCATAAACTACATGTCCCACAATGCATCTCAAATTTGACTTTCCTCAAAATTTGACTTTTTTTCTCCAAATGTCACTTCTTTTTTTTCATTGACTTTTTTTTCCAGAATTTTGCTTTTCTCTTTAAACTATTTTGTGACATTCTCACTGATGAGATTTGCAATTATTTGCCCTAGACTTCTGCTTTCAGACGTAGTTAATTATGAAGTTATTACCTTATCCGATAATAATCCAATGCAGAGGAAATAATGGAATATACATTATTTTATATATTAAACATTTATATATGTATTTTTATATAGTCTTGAAGTTACAACTGGCCCTTTGAATGCAACCATAATGCGAATATGGCCCGCGATGAAATTGAGTTTGACACCCCTGCTTTAGAGTGTAAGTGTATCTTCAGAGGAGGAAGGAAGCGTGGAGCTTTGAGAGGACGTTTTTGATGATGTTGAAACACCATTTGAAAGAAGACCTCACCAAATACCAAATGTGACGATAATACATCCAATAATCAGAGGCATGTCAATCAAAATGAATATATCACCTACACTCTTCCTTATTGGTTTAATTAACTAACACACAATATGACGTTATTTAAATGGTCCGATGTTACGTAAAGTCGGTAAATATCCTACATTTGAAAAGCAGTTTGAGTGCAATGTGAAGTAAACCCATGATCTCCTTCCAGTTGAGGTCATTGATGCATCACTTTAAAAATCAATACTTCATCAAGCCACTCATTACACTGGTGTGTCTACTGGGATATTACCAGTAACGTTGGGCTAATAAAAACAGATCTCACTGATGAATTATGCAGAATAAACTCCATCACTGCACTTACTGTACGTTTGTATTTTTAGGAAGTTAAAGTGTTCCTGTTTCAGAGCTCAACGCACTCACACATTCCTTCCCTTTGTTACTGTCTATCTGACACAGAGAAACACGTGTAATACATGTTTGTGTTACATGAGCTGCAGGTAGGTAAACACACACACGAACACACACACACACACACACACACACACACACACACACACACACACACACACACACACACACACACACACACACACACACACACACACACACACACACACACACACACACACACACACACACACACACACACACACACACACACACACACACTGCAAAATATTCAGCTAAAGAGCCTTCTCTGATCACACTGGAGATAAGAAGGACTTTTATCCGAGTCCAGACCATCTGAACCGGTGCTGTCGGAGTCAGATTTCAACTCAACGACCACCGAGCTTTCCTCAGATTAAATTCCAGAGTGACGGGAGAGAAACGTGGAGACAGACTCAAGGCAAGGTTAAAGAGATGCTGTGAGGATAAAAGGCAAGGAGACGAAACCAAACCATGGATCAAAAAGAGAACTGGATACAGCGTTGGAGGCGGGGCCCCGATTATTACTATGAAGGTTGCTCAGTGCTTGAAGCCTAAAAAGCTTGACTTCCAGGTAAGAAATGACCTGTACATTCTGAATAAATGACACCATAGAGTAAGTAAGCACATTAGCGAGCTCAACATTAGCTTAGCTGTGGTGACGTGAAGTCATGTGACCGTGCTGTAGTTCCTTTATAGCCCAACATTAGCCACCTTTAGCTTAGCGGTGGTGACGTGAAGTCATGTGACCGTGCTGTTCCTTTAGAGTCCAGCATTAGGCACCTTTATGTAGTACCTCTATTCCTATATCATACCAAGAACAGAGGCGCTAACATCTTCCTAGGTTCGTAAAGTGGTATGCCGTGAATAACTCTGGGAAAAGTTCGATTTTAGTTGAATATTTTACATTTTATTGCCAGCAGTGTTCAACAACATTTACATTAAATTGTGCCAAAAGTATGAAAAGGAATGAAAATAAAAAATAGAGCTCTTTACCAGTGGCGCAAAAAGTGGGTATGCACTATATGCGACGCATAGGGGCGCCACACCAGTGGCCCAACAAGCGATGGTAAAAAAAAAAAATTAAATTAAATTAAAATAAAAGGGTATTTTCTTTATGTTTCTAAATAGTTTCTGCATTTCCTTAAGGTTTTAAAACATTTTAGAGGAGTAATATGCTAGAGAAGGGCGCCCTATCTCATAAGATTCCATCATAGAATTTTGACATAGAGGAGGGAGCACGAGCAGGGACGCCGTGAACACTGAGGAGCAGGCGCTCGTTGTGAGTTAACGTCAAAAAGAAATCATGGATAAACCAAAAAAGCGGTCGGGGGCAGAAAATAGAAAAAGAAAGAGGGAAAAGGAGACGGCGTGTCAAGGGATGCGACAACAGCTAAATAAGTGGATGTTGAAAGGCAACAGGTAGGAATAGGATGATTTAAAGTGTGACGTCTGTCTGTGCTTGGAAATATTGACTGGCTAGCGTATGCTAACACTGGGCATGTAGCAGCCAAAGGTGGGTGGGTTTATGGCTAGCTTAGAATATGCAAACCAATGTTGCTGCGCCAGCGCTGACATGGAAAGTATGAGGTAGCATGTACAATAAATGACAAGAATCTGGAAAACATAACTAATGCAATAACTCTGGTTTATCATGGAATCATGCACACATTTGCTACCAAATAAGAGGCTTGCAAATGTCAGTTCATGTTAACAGACTGTTCTCAGATTGGCTAGTGTTTGCTAACACTAGCAGCTGAAGTGTGGTTTACGGCTAGCTTTAATGCAAACCGATGTTTCTGATAGCTACATTTAGATTTTGGTTAAACCCCATGCATGTCACGTCCAAATTGTATTAAGGTAAAATAACAACTGGTAAATATAAGGTAGCATGCACAATAAATGTCAAGAAGCTGGAAAACATAGCTAACCATGGAATCATTTAAATATGTTGTGCTGCCATTAGCTGTCTATGTTAGCTGTGCTGTCAGACATACAGGCTATACATCTGTTTGGTGACACAGAAGCTGTTATTACAGGGTCACATCTCTTTACAGGTCTGTGCTAAGTAGCTCTCCGTATTTGTTCTTTTAAAATTCAAAATGTGAATGTACTTTCAACAGCAGCACAACCTTACACGGCATAATGGTGTTTTTTATTTGTTCTTTTAAAATCCAAAATGTGAATGTACTTTCAACAGCAGCACAACCTTACACGGCATAATAGTGTTGTTTTTTTTATTATTAAGTTGCCTTATCACTGGGCTGATATAATAATTTAATTTAGACAGCTGCTTTAACAGTGAATTCATTTTATTCAGGTGTGAGGATGGTGGCTCAGGAAAGACAGGGGAAGGCAACAGGTAGGTCTAACATTAGGTGTAAGTGTAGGGGTCTTGATACCAACAGATTCATTTCGTAATATTATTTTAATATTATTAATAAGGAAAAACTAATATGGAAAATCTATTTCATAATGTTTGTTTGACAATATATCTTAGTGGAAAAGAACACAGGCAAGGAGTGAATGAGACAGACATGAGGTCGGCGATGGCATCAAGTAGAGATGAGACCAGTGATGATGTCAGGTAGTAGGAGTTCTATTAGTTTGACCACACAAAACTCAATGTCCAGTATGGTTTGAAGTTCTGTTGACCAACCTATTCACTGTGTCCTTTTTGGGGATAATAGTGCAGACGGAGATGGAGAGCCACTCACCACAGAGGTGGAATTTGAGGAGATTGTCGAACCGAGAGGTGACGATGAGGTGGAAGAGAATGTCGAACCGAGAGGTGAAGATGAGGTGGAAGAGAATGTGGAACAGAGAGGTGAAGATGAGGTGGAAGAGAATGTCGAACCGAGAGGTGAAGATGAGGTGGAAGAGAATGTGGAACAGAGAGGTGAAGATGAGGTGGAAGAGAATGTCGAACAGAGAGGTGAAGATGAGGTTGTGGAACAGAGAGGTGAAGAGGAGAGGGCTGAGTCAAGGCCTTACTCAGAAGATCCATCAGACTGGCCACCACCACATCAGATTGGGGACTCATTTAGGCAGTGTGTTGTTGAAAATGGCCCACACAAATGTCCTGATGGGCCATATCCAAGATCAGAGAAGTCTAGAAGGTGTTTTTCGAAAGCGTATTGTTTTCGCACAATGTCAAATGGAGAGAAAGTTGCACGAGATTGGTTACTGTATTCTAAAAGTACGAATAAGGTGTATTGTTTTGCGTGTAAACTTTTCGGTGGAGCTAGCGTTGTTGACACACGCTTTGTGGTGGGATATAATAACTGGCAGAGTCTTTCAAAAACGCTGCAGCACCATGAAACCAGTGGTTTACACATCAACGCGTATCTTTTGTGGAAAGAATTAACATCTCGCTTACGCCTTGGTAAGACAATTGACAGTACCTTGCAAAAAGCCATAGAAGCTGAAAAGGCACACTGGAGAAGCGTGTTAACGAGAGTGATCGATTGCATACTCTTTCTCGCAGAAAGGAACTTGCCACTGAGGGGGAAGAATGCTACATTAGGAGATCCTAAAAATGGAAATTTTCTGGGTGTCCTTGAGGTCATAGCACGATATGATGTCACACTAGCAGAGCATCTTAGAAAGGTAGCGGCTAAA
Source organism: Notothenia rossii (assembly GCF_949606895.1). Classification (NCBI taxonomy): domain Eukaryota; kingdom Metazoa; phylum Chordata; class Actinopteri; order Perciformes; family Nototheniidae; genus Notothenia; species Notothenia rossii. The sequence continues at coordinate 2,360,124 of NC_136912.1, read as the reverse complement.
AAAACCACAGGATATCTTTCCTGGTGCACTCAGAATGAATTTTTAGATTCAATTGCAGACTGTGTACTTGGTAAAATGTGTGCCCAGGTCAAAGCCTCCAAGTACTTTGCTGTGGAGTTGGATTGCACTCCTGACATTTCAAAGCAGGAGCAGGCCTCAGTCATAATCCGGTATGTTCATACGGACGACAAAAAGAAAGCCACCATCAATGAGTCTTTTGTTGGCTTCATAGTTGTGAAGGACACAACTGGTAAAGGTCTCACAGAAACACTGACTGGGGTGCTGGATAGCCTGGGGTTGGAGTTGAAGAATTGTAGGGGACAGAGTTATGACAATGGCTCGAATATGAGAGGTATACACAAAGGTGTTCAAGCCTTGGTGCAGCAGAAGTGTCCAGAGGCACTATTCATCCCCTGCTGTAGCCACAGTCTCAACCTTCTCCTATGTGATGCTGCATCATCAAACAGAGTGTGTCTTACCTTTTTTGGCACTATCCAGAGACTGTACACCATTTTTTCAGCTTCGGTGAAGAGGTGGGATATCCTCAAAGAGTTTGTGGACATTACTCTAAAGCCTCTCAGTGAAACCAGGTGGGAGGCGAAAATAGACTCTGTCAATGCTGTGCGTTTCCAGTTAGGGGGGATTCTTGACGCTTTGGAAAAGCTTGAGGAAGTGGAAAAAGACGGCAAAACAGTCTCAGAGGCAAAGTCGCCCTCTGGCGAGATTGTTACCATGGAGTTTCTGATGTGCCTCTTGATTTGGTATGATCTATTGTCAGAGATCAAGTTTGTTAGCAAGGCAATGCAAGCAGTGAACATTTCGATGGACACTGCCATAAGGATGATCGATTCTCTGAAAGAATTCTTCTGTAAGTATAGAGAGGAGGGGTTTCAGAAATCCCTTGACATTGCACGCAGACTAGCCATTGAGATGGATGCTTCCCCTGACTTTAAGGAAAGACGTTGCAGAAAGCAAAAGAGATTTCATGGAGATGATTCAAGCACTGGCCATTTTGAACAGGAACCTGAGACCCATTTTAGGTGCATGGTTTTTAATGTTATTGTTGACACTGTAATTCAGGAGTTGTCTGACAGATTTTGCAATCTTCAGCTTGTGTCCGAAAAGTTTAAGTTCATTTACAAAATGGAACACATGACAAAAGCTGAGTTGGAGGAATCAGTGACAAGATATGCACTGGCTACCGATGATGTTTCAAGGGATATCATTCAGGAAATGTACCCAGCAAGCCGTCTACTTAGGGGGCATGAAAAGGCTCTGGATAAACTAAATGTCCTCCTACAGGAGAACCTTGATTTGGTTTTCCCAAATCTGACAGTAGCCCTGAGAGTTTTCCTGACAATGCCTATGACAGTTGCCTCTGCCGAGAGATCATTCAGCAAGCTAAAGCTGATTAAAACATACCTTCATTCCAACATGAGCAATGATCGCTTAACCCAATTAGCAGTCATTTCAATTGAAAACAGTGTGGCACGAACTGTTTCATTCGATGCAATACTAGATAAATGGGCAAGTGCAAAGGCACGCCATGTTACGATTTAGTAGCAACTAAAGAGTGCTCTACTACAATCTCAGGTAGCAACATTGTTACATAAGCTACATCATTTTTTAATTTTTTTTATTTATTAGCTTATTTGTCAGGGGCCGTGTACAAGACAGTTCAGGTACCAGAGTTAGCTATAAAGTGATTTACATCTGTGGTTGTTGTTAACAGAGTGTGTTCTAATGGATCTTTGTAAGCTTACTTTTGCATTTTAATGTTTTAATGTTTTATGTTGCATTGATTATAATGATTGTAAATGTGTAAATGTGTTTATTATTTAATGATGGTAGACCTACAGTGGCTGATATGCTTTAAAATAAACCCTTATTATTTAAAGGCCATGTCCAGCAGACTTATTTATTTATTATTACTATATATATATATATATAATATATATATAAAAAATTTTTTTTGGGGGGGGGGGCGCATACCCCCCTGACACAGGGCAGCTGCGCCCCTGCTCTTTACTACACAAATAGAAATAGTCTCTTCCCTTTGATCAAGAGAATTCAAATCAGTTCAGTTTGGTGTGTGTGTGTGTGTGTGTGTGTGTGTGTGTGTGTGTGTGTGTGTGTGTGTGTGTGTGTGTGTGTGTGTGTGTGTGTGTGTGTGTGTACTGCTATGGCTCTTCCACTCGGGTAGGGCAGGTCACGCGTCCTCTGTAGGCAGGTCCAACGGTAGGCCACACCGCTTCCAACAACCGCTCACAGATTCACTGGGCTTGGCTCGCCATCAATCCAAAGTCAGATTGGATCTGGCTTGCTGACATCAATAAAAAACCAACCGGAGTTTCTACACTTATAAGACGACACAGGCTGTCGTCTTCTAGTTCGGGTTCACACAGGGGTTCTTGCAGGTCAGAGTTTGTCAACTGATATAGTTGAGAGTACAAATAACACTTTTTAAATACTATTACTACACTAGGAGCTGCTCAACTTATGTCTCTGCGTCTTCAGGGTGTTCACAGGGAAAAAGAGAGAGAGAGAGGTGGAGTGATTCGCACCACTTATTACCCTGGGTGAACATTCTAGAGTGCTCCGTGCGGAAACAACATGTATTCATACATCTAAATGACATAAAGGAGTTTAGTAGCCCTATATTTCATATGGGTTACATTTAGCTTAGCGGTGGTGACGTGAAGTCATGTGACCGTGCTGTAGTTCCTTTATAGCCCAACATTAGCCTCCTTTAGCTTAGCGGTGGTGACGTGAAGTCATGTGACCGTGCTGTAGTTCCTTTATAGCCCAACATTAGCCTCCTTTAGCTTAGCGGTGGTGTTGTGAAGTCATGTGACCGTGCTGTAGTTCCTTTATAGCCCAACATTAGCCTCCTTTAGCTTAGCGATGGTGACGTGAAGTCATGTGACCGTGCTGTAGTTCCTTTATAGCCCAACATTAGCCTCCTTTAGCTTAGCGATGGTGACGTGAAGTCATGTGACCGTGCTGTAGTTCCTTTATAGCCCAACATTAGCCTCCTTTAGCTTAGCGGTGGTGTTGTGAAGTCATGTGACCGTGCTGTAGTTCCTTTATAGCCCAACATTAGCCTCCTTTAGCTTAGCGGTGGTGACGTGAAGTCATGTGACCGTGCTGTAGTTCCTTTATAGCCCAACATTAGCCTCCTTTAGCTTAGCAGTGGTGACGTGAAGTCATGTGACCGTGCTGTAGTTCCTTTATAGCCCAACATTAGCCTCCTTTAGCTTAGCGGTGGTGTTGTGAAGTCATGTGACCGTGCTGTAGTTCCTTTATAGCCCAACATTAGCCTCCTTTAGCTTAGCGATGGTGACGTGAAGTCATGTGACCGTGCTGTAGTTCCTTTATAGCCCAACATTAGCCTCCTTTAGCTTAGCGGTGGTGACGTGAAGTCATGTGACCGTGCTGTAGTTCCTTTATAGCCCAACATTAGCCTCCTTTAGCTTAGCGGTGGTGTTGTGAAGTCATGTGACCGTGCTGTAGTTCCTTTATAGCCCAACATTAGCCTCCTTTAGCTTAGCAGTGGTGACGTGAAGTCATGTGACCGTGCTGTAGTTCCTTTATAGCCCAACATTAGCCTCCTTTAGCTTAGCGGTGGTGTTGTGAAGTCATGTGACCGTGCTGTAGTTCCTTTATAGCCCAACATTAGCCTCCTTTAGCTTAGCGATGGTGACGTGAAGTCATGTGACCGTGCTGTAGTTCCTTTATAGCCCAACATTAGCCTCCTTTAGCTTAGCGGTGGTGACGTGAAGTCATGTGACCGTGCTGTAGTTCCTTTATAGCCCAACATTAGCCTCCTTTAGCTTAGCGGTGGTGACGTGAAGTCATGTGACCGTGCTGTAGTTCCTTTATAGCCCAACATTAGCCTCCTTTAGCTTAGCGGTGGTGACGTGAAGTCATGTGACCGTGCTGTAGTTCCTTTATAGCCCAACATTAGCCTCCTTTAGCTTAGCAGTGGTGACGTGAAGTCATGTGACCGTGCTGTAGTTCCTTTATAGCTCAACATTAGCCTCCTTTAGCTTAGCAGTGGTGATGTGAAGTCATGTGACCGTGCTGTAGTTCCTTTATAGCCTAACCTTAGCCTCCTTTAGCTTAGCGGTGGTGACGTGAAGTCATGTGACCGTGCTGTAGTTCCTTTATAGCCCAACATTAGCCTCCTTTAGCTTAGCGGTGGTGATGTGAAGTCATGTGACCGTGCTGTAGTTCCTTTATAGCCTAACCTTAGCGTTTTACTTCAGAAAACATAAAGTGATATTAATGGAGATTATCCTCCTGAATTTAATGTGTAAATACCAACATCTGACCAATGCGGTCATTTGATTTACATGCAGTTAGATAAGAAGACCAATATTACGCTATGAATTTACACCGCCACAAAACGGCTAGCTCAAGTTAGCATTAAGAAAAATAAGCAGCCTAACTCAGTCCTGAATCTAAAAAAACATAAAAATCTACCCAATATAGCACCTTAAGAAAGGAAATCATGTCCAAATGAGAAACAAAACACCTTTTCTGTTATTGTGCTAAACTAAGCTAACTGCCTCTAGCTATATATTCAACAAACATGATCATGACATGAATATTTATCAAATGTTATTTGCCTAAAAAAGCTCATCAGTGTTTCCCAAAAGACTCTTCCTTTCACACAATGCCTCACTTTTCTATACACTTCCTGATCAAATCTCTTATTTATCAAACAGTTCCCATGACCTCTGCTGTACATTCAAAGGGTGAGAGATTATTGCTAATATGCATGTGTTACTTCCTGTTGGTGTTTTTGCAAGACGATACTTTAATACATCTCAAAGGGTGTGTGAGGAAGCTGCAGGTGAACAAATGTCTGGACAAAAAATCAAACAATGACTTCTTCATAAGAGAAATTACTCATTACAGCTCCTTAAACAAACAAATCTTTCCACTTTAATCTCAGACACACACATTTCTTTTCGCAAGCATAAGCGATAGTAGCGTGTGAACTTACCTTCAAATCTGTCTCATGTTCTCCCCTGATCCTCCCAGGTGAGAAGCAGCAGGTGAGTGTGGGCTGAAACAACAACTCACCTGTGTGAACCTGAACACACCCTTCTGTTGAGATTGGTTCATCTTTAACTCTGATCCAATTCATCATTAGCAGAGGTGGGAAGTAGTGGAGTACAAATACTTAGTTACTGTACTTAACTTCATTTTCTGGTATCAGTACTTTACTCCACTACTTATCTTCTGACAACTTTTTACTTTGACTTCTTATATTTTGAACCCAAATACCTGTACTTTCTACTTCTTACATGTTGAACTCAAATACCTGTACTTTCTACTTCTTACATGTTGAACTCAAATACCTGTACTTTCTACTTCTTACATGTTGAACACAAATACCTGTACTTTCTACTTCTTACATGTTGAACCCAAATACCTGTACTTTCTACTTCTTACATGTTGAACACAAATACCTGTACTTTCTACTTCTTACATGTTGAACACAAATACCTGTACTTTCTACTTCTTACATGTTGAACACAAATACCTGTACTTTCTACTTCTTACATGTTGAACACAAATACCTGTACTTTCTACTTCTTACATGTTGAACCCAAATACCTGTACTTTCTACTTCTTACATGTTGAACACAAATACCTGTACTTTCTACTTCTTACATGCTGAACCCAAATACCTGTACTTTCTACTTCTTACATGTTGAACCCAAATACCTGTACTTTCTACTTCTTACATGTTGAACCCAAATACCTGTACTTTCTACTTCTTACATGTTGAACCCAAATACCTGTACTTTCTACTTCTTACATGTTGAACTCAAATACCTGTACTTTCTACTTCTTACATGTTGAACCCAAATACCTGTACTTTCTACTTCTTACATGTTGAACCCAAATACCTGTACTTTCTACTTCTTACATGTTGAACCCAAATACCTGTACTTTCTACTTCTCACATGTTGAACACAAATACCTGTACTTTCTACTTCTTACATGTTGAACACAAATACCTGTACTTTCTACTTCTTACATGTTGAACACAAATACCTGTACTTTCTACTTCTCACATGTTGAACCCAAATACCTGTACTTTCTACTTCTCTCATTTCCCAAACAGGCTGGTTCCTTTAGTCTGAATGTGTGTTTGGTGGCGTGATCATTATTATTTAGAGTCATTGCGTGCTATTGATTTGAACATGATCCGTGTATCCATCATTTCCTGGTCTTCTCTAAAGAAGAGGGACCAATGGAAACGTTGTCATGTTGTCGTTGGTCACCATGGAAACATTCATTAGCTAACAATGACATTATTGTTCTTTTAATATAAAGGGAGGTCAGGTACTCTTTAAAACAGCTGCTAGTTATGGGAACTTTTTACTGAAGTACATTTCAAAGCCCTTTTTACTTTTACTTGAGTAAAGAAGTTTAGTCAGTACTTCTACTTTCACCAGAGTATTTTTAAACACAAGTATCTGTACTTCTACTTGAGTAAAGGATGTGTGTACTTTTGCCATCTCTGATCACAATACATATTATTTTCAAGCGTTTGTCGACAGCTCTATTAAAATCCTAAAGTCTAACAGACGGAAATAAATCAATTTGAAAGCTTTCAATGAAGTAACAGTACATGTTGGTTACTCTTGAACTCTGATCCAATGAATCATAATAAAGGAAGATATCAGATTTTATCCAGCGACAGTTTGCTTCCTTTTCTTGTTTTGATATGAAAGTGATTACTCTGCGGGAGGAGAAGGATTTGCATGGCGCTGCACAACATGTCTCGGTGTCATGGTGAATAATCAGGTTACAGGATCAGCCGTTTGTGCTGCTAAAAGTCAGATAGAGCGAGAACATAAAGAGACCGGTTGGTGTTGGAAGATATATTCTTTGATGGATTCAAGTAGCTCTACATTGCCCTCTGATGGACTGAAACACACACCAAAACAAGGCAGAGAGAACACGTGGGCTGGGTTCCTCTGTCAGAGAGGAACAATGATTCATCACACGTTTCAAAGCAGAGTATTTACTTGTATTTCGTTGGAGATAAAGGGAATACCCTGATAAACAAAAATGCATGACAAACTGTGGTGTAAAGTAACTCTGTACGTTTACTCAAGTACTGTACTGAGGTACAAATATTTTCTACCGTCTGAGTACTTCTACTCAAGTACAAGATTTGAGTACTTCTACTTCTACTCAAGTACAAGATCTGAGTACTTCTACTTTTACTCAAGTACAAGATCTGAGTGCTTCTACTTTTACTCAAGTACAAGATCTGAGTACTTCTACTTTTACTCAAGATCTGAGTACTTCTACTTTTACTCAAGTACAAGATCTGAGTACTTCTACTTTTACTCAAGATCTGAGTACTTCTACTTTTACTCAAGTACAAGATCTGAGTACTTCTACTTTTACTCAAGATCTGAGTACTTCTACTTTTACTCAAGTACAAGATCTGAGTACTTCTACTTTTACTCAAGAACAAGATCTGAGTACTTCTACTTTTACTCAAGTACAAGATCTGAGTACTTCTACTTTTACTAAAGAACAAGATCTGAGTACTTCTACTTTTACTCAAGAACAAGATCTGAGTACTTCTACTTTTACTCAAGTACAAGATCTGAGTGCTTCTACTTTTACTCAAGTACAAGATCTGAGTACTTCTACTTTTACTCAAGTACAAGATCTGAGTACTTCTACTTTTACTCAAGTACAAGATCTGAGTACTTCTACTTTTACTCTAGTACAAGATCTGAGTACTTCTACTTTTACTCAAGTACATGATCTGAGTACTTCTACTTTTACTCAAGTACATGATCTGAGTACTTCTACTTTTACTCAAGTACATGATCTGAGTACTTCTACTTTTACTCAAGTACATGATCTGAGTACTTCTACTTTTACGCAAGTACAATATCTGAGTGCTTCTACTTTTACTCAAGTACAAGATCTGAGTACTTCTACTTTTACTCTAGAACAAGATCTGAGTACTTCTACTTTTACTCAAGATCTGAGTACTTCTACTTTTACTCAAGTACAAGATCTGAGTACTTCTACTTTTACTCAAGTACAAGATCTGAGTACTTCTACTTTTACTCTAGAACAAGATCTGAGTACTTCTACTTTTACTCAAGATCTGAGTACTTCTACTTTTACTCAAGTACATGATCTGAGTACTTCTACTTTTACTCTAGTACAAGATCTGAGTACTTCTACTTTTACTCAAGTACATGATCTGAGTACTTCTACTTTTACTCAAGTACATGATCTGAGTACTTCTACTTTTACGCAAGTACAATATCTGAGTGCTTCTACTTTTACTCAAGTACAAGATCTGAGTACTTCTACTTTTGTGTGTAGTATTCATCCACAGAGCCTTTTCTATAAACTAAGTGCAGTTGTGCTTCATTCGTCTAAAACATGTTTTGCAATTGATGATAAACCGTGCTTGCATTATGGAAACGTGGCGATGTGATTCATTTGCGTTAATATTTCTCTCAGGTTTCCATATTATTTGGAAGCGTTAAAGTTTCAAAGGAGGTGAAGAGGATGCACGTCACCGTCTAGTATCTGCACTTCAACACCCTCTTTACCATCAGATTAGAAAGGGCGTGTTTCAAGTCAAGCACCATTTGTATTTTTGGAAACAGGATCAGTCTGGTGTTGCAGAATGCCTCCAGAGCGTTGTTCATATACAAATATCTTGTTATAAATAAGACGAGTTCATTAAAGAAGCTCCAGGCGTGACTCTTCTTTAATGCGGTGCAATGAAAGAGACTATTATTAAAACATAAATGTGACAATTTGGTGAAAATCAAGACATAAAACTGGCATTTTTCACAAGTTCTCAGATCCAATGTTATCACCACGAGTCTTTTGGGGTTAAACTTTCATTACAAATACAAAAGTACTTTGAAACACATCCATAGAGTCCTTATAAGGCCTTGCAGTACATTGTGTCATCTGATTACTTTATGCATGTTCATGTTTACAATCTGGAGTTTTCACAATCACTAATAACCGGCATCGAGAACAGAAACATGTGTATTCACCAGTTCCTCCCAGCCTCATGGTGGTTATGGGCCCACTGGTTCCATGTGTCCTCGTGCACTTGAGTCCTTTACAATCCACGTGCCAGGAAGCCCTTTCTTTGCATCTTGTTTCCTCCGAGTCCTCCTCACGGTAAAACCAATTAACGCTCCACGCACACGCAATATTAAACGTAATATGTTTTAAAAAGGTAATTAAAAAAAAAAAGGGAAAATGGCTTAAATTGCTTTGAGTGTCTTCCATGCATGTTGGTGACTGATAGCGAGGTGCAGGAAGGAGTCCTAAAACATCGGAATTAGTCAGTTGTTCTGCATTTTGGTTCGCTTACCACAAAGTCAATGGGTTTCTGGATGTGTTTTTGGTTCGAAGCCTCAAATAATGTCTTAAAACCGGGACGACGAAGAAACACCACATCCTGCACCTCTCTATTAACGGTGATGAATACAAAATCTGAAGTGAGAATGAAAAATGTTCTGTTGCATCTCCTTCCCGTTAGGAAAGTTATTCTTTACACATTAAAAGCGTTTCGTCGCTCGTCCCAACCCCCGTTTTAAAGTCTTTTTTTCACTCCGTGTCCCTGAGAACGCAGTCTGTCTCTTTGCTTCTGGTTTCCTCCGAGTCTTCCTCACGGTCAAACGAATTAACGCTCCACGAACCGAGATATTTTACATATTATTCAACGGTACAAGTAAAATGGCTTGAATTGCTTTGAGTTTCTTCCATGCATGTCGGTGACGGATAGCGAGGTGCAGGAAGGAGTCCGAAAACATCGGAATTATTCAGTTTTTCTCCATTTTGGTTCGCTTACCACGAAGTCAATGGGTTTCTGGAAGTGTTTTTGGTTCGAAGCCTCAAATAACGTCTTAAAAAACTGAGTGTCTAAATGAGACGACGAAGAAACACCACATCCTGCACCTCTCTATCAAGGGTGATGAATACAAAATCTGAAGTGAGAATGAAAAACGTTCTGTTGCATCTCCTTCCCGTTACGACGGTTATTTTAAACATTAAAAGCGTTTCATCGCTCGTCCCAACCCCCGTTTAAAATATTAGTCTTTTTTTTCAATCCGTGTCCCCGATTCTTCCACCTCTTACTCTTCTTCCTCCTCAGGACACTTATTTGTGAGACGGGGAGAGTTGCTCCGTACGTCGTAAATAAAAATAAAAACATCAAAAGCATATTCATCGGTCGTCCCAACCCCCGTTTAAAATCGCTCATCCCAACCCCCGCTTTAAAATATTAGTCTTTTTTTTCAATCCGTGTCCGTGAGAACAGTCTGTATCTCCCCTCCTCTTCCTCCTCACTGGGGTCCCAGTCCCCCCCCCTCGCTGTGGTCGCTCCCCCACAGCCGGTAGAACTGGGTGAAGTCGACGTACGGAGGGACCCTCCCCGTCTCATCGGGCTGAGCCGCCTGACTGCCTCTCTGCCGGAAGAGGCTGCCGTCCCCCGAGCTGGAGCTGGAGCTCTGGGTCTGAGTGTTGGTGGACTGGAGGGTGGCTGTGGGACTCTGACTGCTGGGGAGGAAGAGGAGGGAGGAAGAGGAGGGGAGAGGGAGAGGAGGAGGGGGGGAGGTGGGGAAGGAGAACAGGGAGGTGGAGATGGGGAGAGGAGAAAAGACAGGGGAGAAAGGGAGTTCAATTATAGGCTGCAGGATGTCAACGGAGGTGTGAAGGGTGGGGGGGGGGAACGAGCTGGAGGAGGAAGGGCGGAGAGGAAGAGGAGAAGATATGAAGACGGGGGAAAGTCGTGGACGACGGGAAACGGTAGGGAGAAGGAGAAGGAGAAGGAGAAGGAGAAGAAGGGATAAATGAGAGAAACAGGAAAGAAAAAGGGAATTACAGAGTCAAACAAAAACACAGAAATGAAAACGGAGGGAAAAGTTAAGATAAAAAGGGGGATGGAAATACAGAGGAGAAGATATAAAAACAGAGGGAAACCAAGAGAGTAACGAGGGAGACGTCGTGGAAATCGGGAAATGGTAAGGAGAAGGAATAAGTGAGAGAAAACAGGAAAAGAAACGGTAGAACAAAGGAGAGGAAAACGGTGAAACGGTGGAGGAAAAGGGAATTACAGAGACGGGAAAAGATAAGGTAAAAAGGGAAGGAAAGGGTAAAGGAGAAAGGAAAGGAAAAGGTAGAGGAGAAAGGAAAGGAAAAGATAGAGAGGAAAGGAAAAGGTAGAGGAGAAAGGAAAGGAAAGGGTAAAGAGGAGAGGAAAGGAAAAGGTAGAGGAGAAAGGAAAGGAAAAGGTAGAGAGGAAAGGAAAAGGTAGAGAGGAAAGGAAAGGAAAAGGTAGAGGAGAAAGGAAAGGAAAAGGTAGAGGAGAAAGGAAAGGAAAAGGTAGAGAGGAAAGGAAAAGGTAGAGGAGAAAGGAAAGGAAAAGGTAGATGAGAGACGAAAGGAAAAGGTAGAGGAGAAAGGAAAGGAAAAGGTAGAGAGGAAAGGAAAAGGTAGAGGAGAGAGGAAAGGAAAAGGTAGAAGAGAAAGGAAAGGAAAAGGTAGAGAGGAAAGGAAAGGAGAAAGGGAGGAAAACAGAGGTAAAATGGAAAAGAGGCCGGAGAGAATAACAAAGAGGTAGAGGATACCGGAGAGGAGAGGAGGATTGTAAAAACAGGAACAAGAGAAACAGATGAGTGGGACAGAAACACGACGGAGAGAAAGAGAAGTGATCTGTGCAGACGGAGAGAAAGAGAAGTGATCTGTGCAGACGGAGAGCAAGAGAAGTGATCTGTGCAGACGGAGAGAAAGAGAAGTGATCTGTGCAGACGGAGAGAAAGAGAAGTGATCTGTGCAGACGGAGAGAAAGAGAAGTGATCTGAGCAGACGGAGAGCAAGAGAAGTGATCTGTGCAGACGGAGAGAAAGAGAAGTGATCTGTGCAGACAGAGAGAAAGAGAAGTGATCTGTGCAGACGGAGAGCAAGAGAAGTGATCTGTGCAGACGGAGAGAAAGAGAAGTGATCTGTGCAGACGGAGAGACAGAGAAGTGATCTGTGCAGACGGAGAGAAAGAGAGTGATCTGTGCAGACGGAGAGAAAGAGAAGTGATCTGTGCAGACGGAGAGAAAGAGAAGTGATCTGTGCAGAAGGAGAGAAAGAGAGTGATTTGTGCAGACAGAGAGAAAGAGAAGTGATCTGTGCAGACGGAGAGAAAGAGAAGTGATCTGTGCAGACGGAGAGAAAGAGAAGTGATCTAAGCAGACGGAGAGAAAGAGAAGTGATCTGTGCAGACGGAGAGCAAGAGAAGTGATCTGTGCAGACGGAGAGAAAGAGAATGGATCTGTGCAGACGGAGAGAAAGAGAAGTGATCTGTGCAGACGGAGAGAAAGAGAATGGATCTGTGCAGACGGAGAGAAAGAGAAGTGATCTGTGCAGACGGAGAGAAAGAGAAGTGATCTGTGCAGACGGAGAGAAAGAGAATGGATCTGTGCAGACGGAGAGAAAGAGAAGTGATCTGTGCAGACGGAGAGAAAGAGAAGTGATCTGTGCAGACGGAGAGAAAGAGAAGTGATCTAAGCAGACGGAGAGAAAGAGAAGTGATCTGTGCAGACGGAGAGCAAGAGAAGTGATCTGTGCAGACGGAGAGAAAGAGAAGTGATCTGTGCAGACGGAGAGCAAAACAAAAGGTGCTCCTGCAGCTTAATGAAGGTCTTTGAATGACTGAATGTAAGACAAACGTTTTAAAATCTAAAGAAGCCAAACACACCACATGAATGACCTGATGAGCTGTTTCTGCTCATCGTGGATGCAGAGCCATTTGCACTCATTGTTCATTTTGTTTAGATTTGTAATTTTGTTAATTACGATTTGCGTGTCATTCTGTAAATCATCGTTAAGGCGAGACACTCCAGGTGAATAGGGTACTTTTTTAAACTTAAAGATATCAGCTAGACATTTCTCCAGTTAAAGACTTACATTAAGACAATTGATTTTTGTATTACAACTTAGCATGTTTAAATATGCAAATGAGCCATCATCTCATTAAATATGCGCATATTTTAATACATTTCCGGAACTGAAATCTGAACATTGGATAAAGCCAGGATCAAAATTCTTGTTTCATTTTGTAGTCAAATTAGAATCTAAAGTTTTTACAGAAGGGATTTTGGATATCTCTTTTTATCACTCCATTAATTTAGAAAATATTGTCAACAGCCCTAAAATATCAATTCTCGCCATGTTTTTAGGTATAAAATGTTATATAATTCAGGCTGTGAATGATATATGAACAAACCCTTCTGTAAAAGCCTTCATAATATTGATAGGAATATAACTGGAAGGTTTGGTACGTGCTACGGAAGTGGACATTTCTCAGAGTAGGAGAAAAAACTCATTTTGAGAAAACGACCTTTAAAGATTTTAAAGCCTCCTGTTCTCTGGATGACAGCTTGCGTTGTTTGATTTAAGACCCCTTTGTGCTTTCACGATTGGTTGCTGATACAAAGGAAATGACCATATTTGGATCCGATGAGATTGTGCAGGAGAGACTGAGCTTTCCAAACGATACCTCTGATGACACGGTGCAGACAGCGGTGTCTGTACTTTATGTTACGTTAGAAAGCTAACTTTTGGTGAATTTAGGAGACATCTACAAACGCAAAGAGACAAGCTATAGTCAGATAAACACTTAAATGTCTATTTTTCCTTCCAAAGGCCTGAAAGAAAACATGCTATGGACTCAAAATAGCACAAAATCTAAAAATGTACCAGCTCATGAAAAAACATGTTTTTTTCGGCCGTGTCTCGCCTTAAAACTGATATTTTGAGATTTGCACAAAAAACCAAAGTTAGAAAAATGTAGGAATTAAATCCTTCTTCCCATTTTCTAATAACATTTTAATATGAACACTACATTTCAAATTGTGTCTAAGAAAACCTCGTTCTTTTGACTCGGAAATTATTATTTTTTTAGATGCAATAAAAGGGAATTATGTTGCTGTTCTGAAAGAATAAGCATTAATGATTGCCACGGTGAGCAGCATCTGATACGATCCGGTCCCAAATCAGAGTTAAACGGCCCCCCGGGGGGTCTACAGGTTTAATTGAAGCCATATGTTAACATTACAGTGTGTGGAGTACGACGTTAGAATTTTCTATCAGCTGTAGATCGGCAGGAAACACAACGGGAGAGTGAAAACGCTGCCTAGGCATAAATACACACTCACCCAACATAAAAACAGCCAGAATAAACTCTACAGACGGGTAAGAACTAAACTCACAACAGCAGAGAAGAGGGAGGGAAGATTTAAAGCTAAACTACAGGAGCCTAAAGGGTCAAAAAGGAGACAGAAATCTGTGTAGATTTAACAGCTTTTTGAGTCGTCGGAACAATTCCAAACCGCCCCCTACACCCTTTTGTATTTGAAATGTAAAAGTACATTGGCTTCAAGCTGAGAGAAGTTCTTTGTGGTCAGAATCACAGTGTGGCGTTGATTAATAATTGCATTTTGTTTTACAGTTCTGCAGCAGTCTGTTGACGGGACGTGTTATTTGCGATAGCTTAAGAAATATAAAATAGACATTGCCTTGATGATGTGATTCTTTTTGATCAGATCAAATTTGACCGAGATATTGAAAAATCTTCTTTAGACTTTAGACTATTTTGCAGTAATCATGTAGTGCTTGTCTATAAACTAGCTTCTGTTTAAAACTAGGGAACATGACCCATGCGTGCACAGAAGTTGATGAGCTGTTTGTGGCTAACACTGGAGCTAGCATTGATAAAACCTTTACTGCTAACTGAGTATTTTGTGTAAAATTCTAGTACGAGCAAAATTCAGAGTCATAGTTGGATCAGTTTGCGTTATTTACTGTATCTTAGGGGAGATTAGGTGTCGTCATTATTGCTATTTCTTATACACAAAGGCTAAAATGATGCATTCAAGGGCACATCAAGTGTTTATGTTCAAGCAAAAAAAAGACTGTGAAAATGTGTCTGATTTAGAGCATGCAATGGAGTACAAATCAAGCTATTTAACAGCACAAATAGGAGTAAAAGGGGACCAGGAGTGAAAAACAAGCTTACCCAGGGGTGGGGGTGCCCTCCTCCAGCGTGGAGGCGGTGTTGGTGCCGTTGGTGAGAGTATTCTGGGATGGCATGACGAGTGAGAGCATGACGCTAGTCTTACTGGTGCTCAGACTGTTGGAGTACGGCACCGACACCGGGTAGATACGCCCACCTGAGGGGAGGACACGTGGAATCATTAAAGGGGACCTATCATGCAAAATGCACTTTCTGATGTCTTCTCTTCATCACCATGTGTCCCCGGTGTGTCCCGGTGTGTCAGGAGACTCACAGCGTCAGAAAACAAACCCCTCTCTCTTCTCCTCCGTACCCACATCTCTAAAAACGGGGGGACAACGGAGCTGATCCAGATTTGCTGCGTCATGACGATATTACTAAAATGTGGGCGGGCTTTACACCCACGGGCCAATCAGAAACGTTGCTGTCAGAAACAATGAGACGTGTTCTGGAAGTAATATTGTCTGTGTTTACATTAGCATGCTAACACTCAGAGCTAACCTGTACTGGAGAGCATGTGTGTGAAGAAGCAGGAAGTAGAAAGGAAGTCACCTTGTGGTAAACCTGAGAGAGAGAAAGAGTTTGAGCTCCATACTGTTTCAGAGAGAATCCTTGATGTGGTTTGGAACATGATCTGACATGATATCTGTTTGGTATTTTGAGCAAAACACATAGTAGACGTGTTTTTTATATATTTGTATATATCTGAGACCTATAATATATTCCTAAAAATAGCATGATATGAGACCTTTGAGACGGACTAGAGATGATATCTGACTGTCTCAGCTCCTTCTGTACATTCTTGTTGATGTATTGTGATTTAAAAAGGTGTGTATTATCATCTGGACAACAGCTGGAAATGAGAAATGTTGGCTAAAGCTTTCCCATTTACTGTCTTTTGTGACAGTCCATTAACGGGGACTGTCCACGACACTATACACAAATAAACTAAACTAGTATATTTTCCTGCTCTGAGTGGGGGGGCTTCCTCACACATTTTTTGTAATGTCATCATGACGCAGCAAATCTGGATCAGCTCCGTTGTTCCCCCGTTTTCAGAGATGTGGGTACGGAGGAGAAGAGAGAGGGTTTCAATTTCTGACACTTTGTCAAAGTCAACTTTATTGTCAATCTTTTAGTTTGTGTGTACAGACAGTACCGTTTCCCACAATCCAGAATACAAACATACAAATATAAAAATATGTATATCATTACATATGTGTGAGTCTCCTTACACACAGGCAGTGTTAATCTTGGCAGCTGTTTTTGATTTAGTCTTAAGACGAAAATGGTTATTAGTTTTAGTCACATTTTAGTCATTCCTATCCTTCGTAGTTTTAGTCTAGGTTTAGTCGACGAAAACTCAAAACGTTTTAGTCAACTTTTAGTCGATGAAAAATTACATTTTAGTCAACTTTTAGTCAAAATGTGTCTCTATACTCTCTGAACGCTCCGTCCCCGGCAGATCTCTGTGTGCCGCTGCAGCATGTCTGTTAGGCCCCGCCCCCCGCACACAGAGAGACACAGGGAGATCGCTCTTCTGGAGTGAAGAGAGCGGAAATAATGATATTGCAAGTTAGAAACGTAAGATGCATTTTGACAGACAAGACGGACACTTTTGATTGTCCGATAGTCCACCATTAACACCTTAGTCCCGTCTCGTCTCGTCAACGAAAACTAAATATACATTTCGTCATAGTTTTCGTTATCAATAATCTATTTTTAGCTCGTCATCGTCTCGTCTTAATCATGTAAAAAAGGTCGTTGACGAACATTTTTCGTCATCATTTTCGTTGACGAAATGAACACTGCACACAGGGGACACATATGTATTTATAAAAGAGGTAAAAAAGTGCATTTTGCTCACAATAGTTGACCTTTAAGTGAGGATGAAGTGATTCGGTAGAAACTACCTTCTCAAAGATATTGAAGTGACCGTTCTTTTGTGTATATTGATTATTGTGCTAAAAGCATTTAGGTCTTAATGTGTGCATGTGTATAAATGTGTCTGTTGATTGTGAATATACATATATATATATTTGTTTTTATATAAGGTATTTGGATCTCTCTGTCTGTACACACAAACAGTCGATTAATGGGGACTGTCCACAACACTATCCCTAAATAAACTAAATTAGTATATTTTCCTACTGGGATTAGTGGGGGTTCCTCCCTCGGCCAGCGGGTAGTCGAGCGTTCGGATCAGCAGCGTCATGTCTTCGTGTCGGCTGCAGAAAGTCGCTCTCTGTCGTCCGGACACGTAGACGTCGTGATGGAGACGTTTGATTCGCTCCACCACGGACTGAGCCACCGCCTCCAAACTGTTCTGCAACGCCAGCTCTGCCGCCACCATCGCCACGATCTCCTGAGAGAGAAGGGACGGGGAGAGGAAGAGAGGTGTTAGGAGAACTAAAGGAGAGCATGAGGAGAAGGATATAGAGGAATGAATACAACATGGAGGGGAAAGAAAACCAAAATGGTGAAGAAATCAAGACGGAAGTTACAAAAAACATCATGTTAAAGGTCCCATGTCATGCTTCTCTGGTTATCACCCGTCCCCTTGTGTGTTCTGAAGGTTGTTCTGCATGTAAACGGTCTGCAAAGTCACAAACCCTCAGAGTACACCCTGTAGGGAGTAAAACTCTAACACAGAGAAGACCTGTCTGTGCTGCCCCAGAACGCCTCGTTGGACATTTCTCTTTTTTTTTATATTGTTTATTTCTTAGGTATAGTGAAGTATTTCGGGTATAGTGACGCAACGTCCAAATGGATCAATCTGCGGAGCCGTTACGTTTGAACCACTCTGCGGACTTCCTCACACACACACACTTGGCGGGACGTTGCGAGGCTCGCTGCGAGGAGCGGACACGGTGAGCTGGCTTCACTGGTGTGGGGTCGGTGAGACACCACGGAACTCAGCCTGGGCACACACACAAACTCCCAGCCAGGCTGCGGGTGTGTGTGTGTGTGTGTTCGGGCTGGGTGTCGCTGTGTCTCGCCGACAGCCACTGGGCGCACAGGGAGGGGGGGGGGGGGGGAAGGACCTCCAACAAGCCGTTTAGGACAGAGAGTGAATACACAGACTACACAGAGATGCTGTTTGAGAAACCAATGTGAGTTTGGAACATTGAACAATGTAAATCTATTCTAGTAGACCTCAACAATGGAATTATGATCAGTAGAGATGGTCATGGGACCTTTAAGATGTAAAGTAAGGTTTCAATTTGGAAAAAAAGTCAGCTTGTTTAAAACCAAACATGGCTTTGCTTTGTAGTCACATTTGTTTCTCTTAGTTTGATGAGAATATGAATCTAAAGAACTTAAGACGACGTGGATGATAAGAAAATAAACCACAGGAGGGAAACTGTTTAAAAGCTGAAGAGAAAGCAAGATCTTTTAGTACAAAAGGGAAATTAATAGAACCGATTAACCACGAAAAGAGTAGGTTAAGTCGAGTCACTTTATGAGTCCCCTCTCTCCCCCTCTCTAAAAAACGTATTTTATGTAAGGCATTAAAATAATCTGTTAGACCCTGCTTTAATAAAGAACCTGAATACTGTACCAGGAAAGACCAAAAAAAATGGGTTAGTACAAGAAGTGTCTCGATGTCATGACGACTTGAAGTAAACGGTTATTTTGTGTTTTTTTGTGTTCTTGTATTTTAATGTGTGAGTTTTTTTTATACCTCGGGACTATGGGAAACAGTATTTCGATCTTTCTGTGTGTACAAAGATATTTTGAGATTGACAATAAAGTTGACGTCAATGTGAAGAAGAAAATAGGAGGAGATGTTTCTGAAGTTATGAGTAGTTGGTGGAGAGACATCAATGCAGGATTGTAACGAATGTATAAAAAAGGCAGCAGGGGAGGGCGAGTGTTCAGGGTGCGTTGGATTCCCTCACCTGGTTGGCCTGTTCGGGGCCGTGTGCAGACTCCAGAGCGTTGATGAGTCCTTCAGACATCAGCAGCAGGAAGCCCGTCACGTTCTCCAGACTCTGAACGCCGTGGATCTCCGGCTCCGAGATCACCGGCTTACCCTTCGCCACACTGAAGATACAAATCAATAATTCAACTTTATTCAAGAGTCAAGGCTTTTATTGTCATGTGTGCATAGCTACTAGGGACGGGGGAAATCATCGATAAGCAGAGTATCGCGATACTTTGCGTGGCGATTTTGTATCGATACACGGACACCAAGTATGGATATTTTATTATATAAACTGGAGCATATCCCTCCGAAAGATGGTCGTACGCTTGACTGATGGTTTTTAATTTATTGAAAACTCCAAAAAGCAACGTAAGAGCTACACAAAGACGCAAAACAACAAATGAAGCTCAGCGGAAGTTCAACCAGGAAGACCGTCTTTTCTCATTCATTTACTTTGTCTATGTAACTACTCTCTCCCCTCTCAATAAGTGATCGGGGGCGTCACTCCCCAGCTTAACCAATCACTTTGCTCTATTCTCACGAGCCTATCACAGCGCTCCGCTAACCCTTTTAAATCTGCTCTCTTCCCTCTTTCAGCTGTCATTTCCGGTGACTCGACGCAACCCTCCTCCCCCCCTTTTCACCTCCTGTCCCTCTGAATCCAGGGTCACGCTAAGCCCCTCCCCTTCAGACCGACCCCAACTATCCATTCACTACCACCAGGGTCAAGCTAAGCCCCTCCCCTTCAGAACGAACCCAACCATCCATTCACCACCACCAGGGTCAAGCTAAGCCCCTCCCCTTCAGACCGACCCCAACTATCCATTCATCACCACCAGGGTCAAGCTAAGCCCCTCCCCTTCAGACCGACGCCAACTATCCATTCATCACCACCAGGGTCAAGCTAAGCCACTCCCCTTCAGACCGACCCCAACTATCCATTCATCACCACCAGGGTCAAGCTAAGCCACTCCCCTTCAGACCGACCCCAACTATCCATTCATCACCACCAGGGTCAAGCTAAGCCCCTCCCCTTCAGACCGACGCCAACTATCCATTCATCACCACCAGGGTCAAGCTAAGCCACTCCCCTTCAGACCGACCCCAACTATCCATTCACCACCACCAGGGTCAAGCTAAGCCACTCCCCTTCAGACCGACCACAACTATCCATTCACCACCACCAGGGTGAAGCTAAGCCACTCCCCATCAGACCGACCCCAACTATCCATTCACCACCACCAGGGTCAAGCTAAGCCCCTCCCCTTCAGACCGACCCCAACCATCCATTCACCACCACCACCACCAGGGTCAAGCTAAGCCACTCCCCTTCAGACCGACCACAACTATCCATTCACCACCACCAGGGTGAAGCTAAGCCACTCCCCTTCAGACCGACCACAACTATCCATTCACCACCACCAGGGTCAAGCTAAGCCACTCCCCTTCAGACCGACCCCAACTATCCATTCACCACCACCAGGGTCAAGGTAGGCCACTCCCCTTCAGACCGACCCCAACCATCCATTCACCACCACCAGGGTCAAGCTAAGTCACTCCCCTTCAGACCGACCACAACCATCCATTCACCACCACCACCAGGGTCAAGCTAAGCCCCTCCCCTTCAGAACGAACCCAACCATCCATTCACCACCACCAGGGTCAAGCTAAGCCCCTCCCCTTCAGACCGACCCCAACCATCCATTCACCACCACCACCAGGGTCAAGCTAAGCCACTCCCCTTCAGACCGACCACAACTATCCATTCACCACCACCAGGGTCAAGCTAAGCCACTCCCCTTCAGACCGACCCCAACTATCCATTCACCACCACCAGGGTCAAGGTAGGCCACTCCCCTTCAGACCGACCACAACTATCCATTCACCACCACCAGGGTCAAGCTAAGCCACTCCCCTTCAGACCGACCACAACTATCCATTCACCACCACCAGGGTCAAGCTAAGCCACTCCCCTTCAGACCGACCCCAACTATCCATTCACCACCACCAGGGTCAAGGTAGGCCACTCCCCTTCAGACCGACCCCAACCATCCATTCACCACCACCAGGGTCAAGCTAAGCCACTCCCCTTCAGACCGACCACAACCATCCATTCACCACCACCACCAGGGTCAAGCTAAGCCACTCCCCTTCAGACCGAACCCAACTATCCATTCACCACAACCAGGGTCAAGCTAAGCCCCTCCCCTTCAGACCGACCCCAACTATCCATTCACCACCACCACCAGGGTCAAGCTAAGCCACTCCCCTTCAGACCGACCCCAACTATCCATTCACCACCGCCAGGGTAAAGCTAAGCCCCTCCCCTTCAGACCGACCCCAACCATCCATTCACCACCACCAGGGTCAAGCTAAGCCACTCCCCTTCAGACCGACCACAACCATCCATTCACCACCACCAGGGTCAAGCTAAGCCACTCCCCTTCAGACCGACCACAACCATCCATTCACCACCACCACCAGGGTCACGCTAAGCCCCTCCCCTTCAAACCGACCCCAACTATCCATTCACTACCACCAGGGTCAAGCTAAGCCCCTCCCCTTCAGACCGACGCCAACTATCCATTCATCACCACCAGGGTCAAGCTAAGCCACTCCCCTTCAGACCGACCCCAACTATCCATTCACCACCACCAGGGTCAAGCTAAGCCACTCCCCTTCAGACCGACCACAACTATCCATTCACCACCACCAGGGTGAAGCTAAGCCACTCCCCATCAGACCGACCCCAACTATCCATTCACCACCACCAGGGTCAAGCTAAGCCCCTCCCCTTCAGACCGACCCCAACCATCCATTCACCACCACCACCAGGGTCAAGCTAAGCCACTCCCCTTCAGACCGACCACAACTATCCATTCACCACCACCACCAGGGTGAAGCTAAGCCACTCCCCTTCAGACCGACCACAACTATCCATTCACCACCACCAGGGTCAAGCTAAGCCACTCCCCTTCAGACCGACCCCAACTATCCATTCACCACCACCAGGGTCAAGGTAGGCCACTCCCCTTCAGACCGACCCCAACCATCCATTCACCACCACCAGGGTCAAGCTAAGTCACTCCCCTTCAGACCGACCACAACCATCCATTCACCACCACCACCAGGGTCAAGCTAAGCCCCTCCCCTTCAGAACGAACCCAACCATCCATTCACCACCACCAGGGTCAAGCTAAGCCCCTCCCCTTCAGACCGACCCCAACCATCCATTCACCACCACCACCAGGGTCAAGCTAAGCCACTCCCCTTCAGACCGACCACAACTATCCATTCACCACCACCAGGGTCAAGCTAAGCCACTCCCCTTCAGACCGACCACAACTATCCATTCACCACCACCAGGGTCAAGCTAAGCCACTCCCCTTCAGACCGACCCCAACTATCCATTCACCACCACCAGGGTCAAGGTAGGCCACTCCCCTTCAGACCGACCCCAACCATCCATTCACCACCACCAGGGTCAAGCTAAGCCACTTCCCTTCAGACCGACCACAACCATCCATTCACCACCACCACCAGGGTCAAGCTAAGCCACTCCCCTTCAGACCGAACCCAACTATCCATTCACCACAACCTGGGTCAAGCTAAGCCCCTCCCCTTCAGACCGACCCCAACTATCCATTCACCACCACCACCAGGGTCAAGCTAAGCCACTCCCCTTCAGACCGACCCCAACTATCCATTCACCACCGCCAGGGTAAAGCTAAGCCCCTCCCCTTCAGACCGACCCCAACCATCCATTCACCACCACCAGGGTCAAGCTAAGCCACTCCCCTTCAGACCGACCACAACCATCCATTCACCACCACCAGGGTCAAGCTAAGCCACTCCCCTTCAGACCGACCACAACCATCCATTCACCACCACCACCAGGGTCAAGCTAAGCCACTCCCCTTCAGACCGAACCCAACTATCCATTCACCACCACCAGGGTCAAGCTAAGCCACTCCCCTTCAGACCGACCCCAACTATCCATTCACCACCGCCAGGGTCAAGCTAAGCCCCTCCCCTTCAGACCGACCCCAACTATCCATTCACCACCACCAGGATCAAGCTAGGCCACTCCCCTTCAGACCGACCCCAACTATCCATTCACCACCACCAGGGTCAACCTAAGCCCCTCCCATTCAGACCGACCCCAACTATCCATTCACCACAACCAGGGTCAAGCTAAGCCACTCCCCTTCAGACCCACCCCAACTATCCATTCACCACCACCAGGGTCAAGCTAAGCCACTCCCCTTCAGACCGACCCCAACTATCCATTCACCACCGCCAGGGTAAAGCTAAGCCCCTCCCCTTCAGACCGACCCCAACCATCCATTCACCACCACCAGGGTCAAGCTAAGCCACTCCCCTTCAGACCGACCACAACCATCCATTCACCACCACCAGGGTCAAGCTAAGCCACTCCCCTTCAGACCGACCACAACCATCCATTCACCACCACCACCAGGGTCAAGCTAAGCCACTCCCCTTCAGACCGAACCCAACTATCCATTCACCACCACCAGGGTCAAGCTAAGCCACTCCCCTTCAGACCGACCCCAACTATCCATTCACCACCGCCAGGGTCAAGCTAAGCCCCTCCCCTTCAGACCGACCCCAACTATCCATTCACCACTACCAGGGTCAAGCTAAGCCACTCCCCTTCAGACCGACCCCAACTATCCATTCACCACCACCAGGGTCAAGCTAAGCCACTCCCCTTCAGACCGACCACAACTATCCATTCACCACCACCAGGGTCAAGCTAAGCCACTCCCCTTCAGACCGACCACAACTATCCATTCACCACCACCAGGGTGAAGCTAAGCCACTCCCCATCAGACCGACCCCAACTATCCATTCACCACCACCAGGGTGAAGCTAAGCCACTCCCCATCAGACCGACCCCAACTATCCATTCACCACCACCAGGGTCAAGCTAAGCCACTCCCCTTCAGACCGACCCCAACTATCCATTCACCACCACCAGGGTCAAGCTAAGCCACTCCCCTTCAGACCGACCCCAACTATCCATTCACCACCACCAGGGTGAAGCTAAGCCACTCCCCATCAGACCGACCCCAACTATCCATTCACCACCACCAGGGTCAAGCTAAGCCACTCCCCTTCAGACCGACCCCAACTATCCATTCACTACCACCAGGGTCAAGCTAAGCCCCTCGCCTTCAGACCGACCCCAACTATCCATTCACCACCACCAGTGTCTAGACCCCGGGGGGTTTCATCGGATCTCCCCTCCCGAATGATACTCCCGCACAACGGGGCCTAATCGCCAAAACTCCATTACATTCATTTGTGTACTCCTGGCAATAAATATGTATTCTTTCATCAAAACCGTCTCTCCTGATTGAACTGCATTTAAGCTTCATCCATATGAGCATTACTTTAGCAGTCCATTCAAGTGAACTTGAAATAGTTAGTTATAATACAGTATATAAACGAATTAAGACTCAAACCACGTGTTTATATAACAGTTAACACTAACCTCGTGCCTCTTGCTAACACTTGAACGTAGACGTTATCTATTGATATCGCCGTATTTAAATGTTGATATCTGCGTTAATATCTTTACTTTACCTCCGGAACAGTAACTTACTGCTAACAGGGCAAAGTCGCCTTTCAAATAAAAGCATGTCTAAATAAAACAGGAAGTTAAGACATGTATACAATTGCAATGAAAGTAACAAACACATCTCCTTTTCAGGTTCAAAAACACACATTGGGTTATTTACATAAACTATTCATATTGCAAATACATGTTTAAACCAGGAAGGGAGACGGACATGGATATGAGCCATGTGATCTGCAATATATCGTATCGCAATACATAGCATATTGTAGAATCACAATACTATCGTATCGTGGCTCAAGTATCGCGATAGTATCGTGTCGTGGGGAGCCTGGTGAATCCCACCCCTAGCAGCTACAGTCTAGTTATATCAATGAAAATCTGAGGCTCCTTCAACAGAGCAACACTATCACACATATAAAATAGAGCAAGAACGTTTTTTAATGCACTCTATAAAACGATCTGCTATTGGTATCGCCTCTCTGCAGCAAATGTATGTATGTATATGTGTATGTGTATGTGTATGTGTATGTGTGTGTGTGTGTGTGTGTGTCTGTGTTTCTGTGTGTGTGTGTGTGTGTGTGTGTGTGTGTGTGTGTGTGTGTGTGTGTGTGTGTGTGTGTGTGTGTGTGTGTGTGTGTGTGTGTGTGTGTGTGTGTGTGTGTGTGTGTGTGTTTGCTGCATGTATGTATAAATAAATTCTTTAAATTGCAGTTTGAGCTTTGCTATGTTACCTGAGCAGGTCGATATCGGTGTAGTTGAATTTAACTCGATAATCTCCAAGTCTCCGGGTGCTGCTCTGACCTGAGATCAGTCCTGCCTGCCTCACACGGGCCGAATCCACACCTGGAACAGAGAGGAAGAGGAGGAGGAAGAAGAGGAGGCATTAAAGAGAGGAGGAGGCAGGGTTCCTGCAGGTTTCACCAACTCAAATGTAAGACTTTTTAAGAACACTTTGAATAGAATTTAAGAACTATTTCACGGCAAGAAAGCATGAAGAAATACGTCCCATAATTACTTTCAAAGTAAAAGTATTCACGTTCAACATAAGAACGATAACTGAACATAACAGCTCACAGAACCGTGTTAGCCAAAAACCAGAACAACAAGAACTGCCTAACCGTGAAAGTGTGTGTGAGAGAGAGAGAGAGAGAGAGAGAGAGAGAGAGAGAGAGAGAGAGAGAGAGAGAGAGAGAGAGAGAGAGAGAGAGAGAGAGAGAGTGTGTGTGTGTGTGTGTGTGTGTGTGTGTGTGTGTGTGTGTGTGTGTGTGTGTGTGTGTGTGTGTGTGTGTGTGTGTGTGTGTGTGTGTGTGTGTGTGTGTGTGTGTGTGTGTGTGTGTGTGTGTGAGCTCTGTTCCCTTGGCTACAATCTTTCATCGTTGCTGTTGTAGGATTGGTATTTAGCGTCCACAGCACCTCCGCTTTTAGGGTTGAGTTAGACCCAAACGTAGCCCGGAGGCAGAGTTCGCGTTAACCGAAGCTTGGTTGCTAGGTTACTAGCTGGGTGTTCTCCGATAAGGGGCCGAAAGTTAGTGATTACTGGTCCCATGTTGATTTAATTCAATGCAGATTGTTGGGGGAACTGAAAGGTTACTTCGCAGCCCGGACATTTCTCCCAAAACACATTTAGACGTGATCGCTACACAGAAGTACCTTTCAAATCCCATCATTTTTAAGACCTTTCTAAAAATGTTTATCATATTTAAGACTTGTTAAGACCCCGCGGGAACCCTGGGAGGAGGAAGAGAGGAAGAGGAGGTGAGGACAAACAGAGGATGACAGCAGAGGAAGAGGAGGAGATTTAGAGAGAGGAAGGAGAGGATAACGCAATAAGTGGAAGGAAATAGGAGTGAATATATCAGAGAGAGGTCACCTTCAGATGATAATGGAGTCACTGCCATTTCATTTAGATCAGGTGTGTGTGCAGCATGGAGGCTGAAGCTACATTAGATCAGGTGTGTGTGCAGCATGGAGGCTGAAACTACATTAGATCAGGTGTGTGTGCAGCATGGAGGCTGAAGCTACAGACCAGGTGTGTGTGCAGCATGGAGGCTGAAGCTACAGACCAGGTGTGTGTGCAGCATGGAGGCTGAAGCTACAGATCAGGTGTGTGCAGCATGGAGGCTGAAGCTACAGACCAGGTGTGTGTGCAGCATGGAGGCTGAAGCTACAGACCAGGTGTGTGCAGCATGGAGGCTGAAGCTACAGACCAGGTGTGTATGCAGCATGGAGGCTGAAGCTACAGATCAGGTGTGTGTGCAGCATGGAGGCTGAAGCTACAGATCAGGTGTGTGTGCAGCATGGAGGCTGAAGCTACAGACCAGGTGTGTGTGCAGCATGGAGGCTGAAGCTACAGATCAGGTGTGTGTGCAGCATGGAGGCTGAAGCTACAGATCAGGTGTGTGTGCAGCATGGAGGCTGAAGCTACAGATCAGGTGTGTATGCAGCATGGAGGCTGAAGCTACAGATCAGGTGTGTGTGCAGCATGGAGGCTGAAGCTACATTAGATCAGGTGTGTGCAGCATGGAGGCTGAAGCTACAGATCAGGTGTGTGTGCAGCATGGAGGCTGAAGCTACAGATCAGGTGTGTGTGCAGCATGGAGGCTGAAGCTACAGATCAGGTGTGTATGCAGCATGGAGGCTGAAGCTACAGACCAGGTGTGTTTGCAGCATGGAGGCTGAAGCTACAGATCAGGTGTGTATGCAGCATGGAGGCTGAAGCTACAGACCAGGTGTGTTTGCAGCATGGAGGCTGAAGCTACAGATCAGGTGTGTGCAGCATGGAGGCTGAAGCTATAGATCAGGTGTGTGTGCAGCATGGAGGCTGAAGCTACAGATCAGGTGTGTGTGCAGCATGGAGGCTGAAGCTACAGATCAGGTGTTTGCAGCATGGAGGCTGAAGCTACAGACCAGGTGTGTGTGCAGCATGGAGGCTGAAGCTACAGATCAGGTGTGTGTGCAGCATGGAGGCTGAAGCTACAGATCAGGTGTGTGTGCAGCATGGAGGCTGAAGCTACAGATCAGGTGTGTGTGCAGCATGGAGGCTGAAGCTATAGATCAGGTGTGTGCAGCATGGAGGCTGAAGCTACAGATCAGGTGTGTGTGCAGCATGGAGGCTGAAGCTACAGATCAGGTGTGTGTGCAGCATGGAGGCTGAAGCTACAGATCAGGTGTGTGTGCAGCATGGAGGCTGAAGCTACAGATCAGGTGTGTGTGCAGCATGGAGGCTGAAGCTATAGATCAGGTGTGTGCAGCATGGAGGCTGAAGCTACATGGTGTTATATAAGGTCACTGATTAGCCCTCCATATGATCTGTAGCTCCTGAGGTCTCACCCAGAGCAGCGAGTCTCTGCAGCTCCTCCTCGTTCTCCGTGTTGTGCGCGCGTCCGATCTGAAGAACCTGGTTCTGCCCGTCGCTGCTCGACTTACACAGAAGAGCCCGGTTGGTTCCTGAAGACACGGGGACACATGCAGACAGTCACAAAACAGGAGGGAGGAGGACTGTTAAAGGGTTACCTATTCCAAAATCCACTCATACAAGTTGAATCGGCCGCGGGAGGTGTGAACATGTGCCGTAAAGAGACGACGGTGCGGGACACACCAACCTGAGTAGGGCGCCGCGAACGCCCGACTGCCTCTGACTCCCAACATCGGGTTGGTGTGTCACGGCCTTAAGATAAGAGGAGGAATGTCTTCATATAAATCAGTGGTTCCCAACCTTTTTTCCCAAGAGCCCCCTCAAATGACTCCTGTTGGAGATCGCAGTTTTTTTTTTGTGTGTGTGTGAGTGACTCACCCCATGTAACCCTGAATGACACCACTGTTGTGCAGATGTTCTTCATTATGATTATTATTACTGTCTGCTGCTTCTTATTGGCACTATTTACTGTAACATACTGTACATCTGTAAAATAAAACTAAGTATATATACACACTTTTAATACTGTTATCTGTACGCTATCTATCTATCTACATGTTCCACTTATTTTTTATAATACTGCTGCTTGTGGTGTCTTCCTTGTATTGATTTGTATTATTTATAATGTGCGTTCCTCTGTGTGACCCATTAAAAC
Organism: Notothenia rossii; assembly: GCF_949606895.1. Lineage (NCBI taxonomy): Eukaryota > Metazoa > Chordata > Actinopteri > Perciformes > Nototheniidae > Notothenia > Notothenia rossii. The sequence continues at coordinate 2,331,427 of NC_136912.1, read as the reverse complement.
CTGTTAAGCCCCATGCCCCCTCGGGCGGGAAAATATTAGTATCGTCACTGAGCGATCCAAACTCGCGACAGGGGAAACGAAAACAGACATCACAACACGTAGCTTCACGGAGGAAGCTTTTTACCTGAGCTGTTGTTCTGATCAAAAGTCATGTTCAATGGCATTAAAACGATAAAAACGCTGCTGAAGGTTAATCCAATGTGTCTGTGTCACTTTGAAATTATTCCTGATAATCCATCTTCATATTTACTAGCTTGAGCCTAGGTTTCAGGTTTCAGGTTTCAGTTTACAGAGCATAACATAGCTTTCGACTTTCTGCGCGTAAATCTCACTCCTCCTCAATGGTAACGTGTGTGTGTATGTGGAACTTCCCCTTTGATTCTATCGTCTCCGGCACACGTGACACGTCCCAACCTATCGTCTCCGGCACACGTCCCAACCTATCGTCTCCGGCACACGTGACACGTCCCAACCTATCGTCTCCGGCACACGTGACACGTCCCAACCTATCGTCTCCGGCACACGTCCCAACCTATCGTCTCCGGCACACGTGACACGTCCCAACCTATCGTCTCCGGCACACGTGACACGTCCCAACCTATCGTCTCCGGCACACGTGACACGTTCCAACCCATCGTCTCCGGCACACGTGACACGTCCCAACCTATCGTCTCCGGCACACGTGACACGTCCCAACCTATCGTCTCCGGCACACTTGACACGTCCCAACCTATCGTCTCCGGTACACGTCCCACCCTTTCGTCTCCGGCACACGTGACACATTCCAACCTATCGTCTCCGGCACACGTCCCAACCTATCGTCTCCGACACACGTGACACGTCCCAACCCATCGTCTCCGGCACACGTGACACGTTCCAACCTATCGTCTCCGGCACACGTGACACGTCCCAACCCATCGTCTCCGGCACACGTGACACGTCCCAACCTATTGTCTCCGGCACACCTTCCAACCTATCGTCTCCGGCACACGTGACACGTTCCAAACTATCGTCTCCGGCACACATGACACGTCCCAAACTATCGTCTACGGCACACGTCCCAACCTATCGTCTCCGGCACACGTGACACGTTCCAACCTATCGTCTCCGGCACACGTGACACGTCCCAACCTATCGTCTCCGGCACACGTCCCAACCTATCGTCTCCGGCACACGT
>NC_136912.1:2272750-2325250 GCF_949606895.1 Notothenia rossii | reverse complement strand
GAAGAGACCGAGGGGTAGACCTAGGACCAGGTGGAGGGATTATATCTCTTCTCTGGCCTGGGAGCGCCTTGGGACCCCCCAGTCAGAGCTGGTTGATGTGGCCAGGGAAAGGAACGTTTGGGGCTCTCTGCTGGAACTGCTACCTCCACGACCCGACCACGGATAAGCGGGAGAAGATGGATGGATGGATGGATGGAATATGTTGTGTCCGTGTCCTCCTTCTCTAAAAACGTAGTGCCACATCATGAGCATGCAACCAACCAGTGGACATTTTGAAACGCCTGCTAAAGACACATCTTTTTAGATTAGCTTTTTATGAGCAACCCCCCACTTCGAGCTGCATGTGATGTATTTCATTACATCACATGTCACTTGTTAGACACTTTTATCCAAAGAGACTTCCATACTCAATACTGAGGGCAATCCCCACAGGAGCACTTTGGGGTGAAGTGTCTCAGGGACACAACGACATGCTGACTGCAGTGGGGTTTGAACCTGTGACCTCCTGATCCCAACACCAAGGCCCTATCCACTGCGCCACACGCCTCATGTATGGAAAGTGCTATACGAAAAAGGAACATGTTTCTGTTGTGAGCGCAGCGACTACTGTCGGAGCCTGAATACGCACGTGATCTCAGCAACTTCAACATTTCATAGATGGAGTATTTTGTCTTTGTTTGCAGTGATTTTGCATCAGGGTTTCCCACACATAGACTATACTTGGGCGGGCCGTCCAGGTATATTAACGGCCGCCCAAGTATATTTCGCGACCCATTTAGGTTTTTTTTTTTATTCGTCTGCGACCATGACGCCATCCGCGATCGATTAATTTGTGGACAATGATCCCTCGCTCTACGCCTCCTGTACCCAGTCCCGGACGGGCCATTGGGAGGACCGGGGGGTTTCCCGATGGCCTGGCCTGTTAAGTGGCCTGCCTCACACAGGGTGACTGGCTGTCTACATGATGTGGCCTGCCGACATGGCCACTATACAGATCATAAATCAAAGCCCTTGATTGGTCTCTGTGTGTCATTGAAGCTCGGGATAACCTCAGCTCAGGTGAGGTAGAGGACTCTCTGAGTGTTTAGATAGTTAACTTAGTCTAAGTTCTCAGTGGGACTCCAACGGTTTGGTCACCATTTATGTAAACACATATTTCCATTTGAGGGTGTGAGTGTTTTTTCATATTGGATATGTTATTGGTTATGGCCCTGATTTTATGATTATTGAAATGCATACAGTCTGTTTCATATGGGTGTTTCCATAGATCCAGTCTCTTTATATTCCCCTCAAAGCACACCAGATTGATGCATTTAACGCCAACATTTAAAAATGCCCCTGGACCCCCCTAGAGAATTTGAGGTCCACCCCCACTCAAAATCACATTGATAGGTTCCTAAATACATTTACTATTTCAAAAAAAAAATAGTAACCCATGTCCATCTGTTTATTTGTGGGTAGTAGATTTAAACTATAGGGCTATCACTATGGGCCCTGCCTGTACCTGTTCGCTCTGCCATCATGTGACGGGTCTGCTAACAAGCGACTAACAGAAAGGTTCATTTTGTTGCACGTCACCTCAACCCCACCCCCCCGCTACCACCACCCCCCCAAGTATATTTCAAATCTGTGGGAAACACTGTGCATCGTGCTGTTCGTCCCCCTGACAAGATGGGGCATGACGTCATTCTGTTAGATGAGTGTCGTAGGAGCCTTTCCCTTTATGTGTATTATTTATTTCATTGGAGTGTGTTACTCCAGCTATAGCGTGGTTGATTGAAGCATACGGTCATTAGACCTTGATTTGTTGGCAGCGTGTGACACTATAGCTTGGTTCCTTATTTCTCTTTTTCGTATTTTAAGTACCAGTTTAAGTCGGGAAAAGTTTGTTTGAAAACGTTTGCATGACCTGTTGGAATACACAGTCATTATTTTATTTTTCAATCGTTAGAAAAGTGTCAAAATAACTATAATTTCACGGGAAATGGTTAGAGATATTTACAAATATCTGACTACCTTTAAATCCAGGCTGAAGACGCACTACTCACATCTCACACTGCGCTGTAACCTTTATTCATGTCCCTGTGTTATTCTTTGCTTTTGAATGTTTCTAATGTATTTGATGCTCTTAATGTCTTTCATTTCTGTAAAGCACTTTGATTGCCTTGTGTTGAAAAGTGCTCTATAAATAAACTTTTCTTTTCTCTCAACAACAAGCATCTTATCATCTGTCAGAAATGGATATTGAGGTCACTAAAAGTGTGTAACTGCCGGTCCCTGGTGGGTAGATTAAGCTTTTCTCTGTCGAGTCTCAGAGCTTCGTGTCTCAGAGCTTCGAGTCTCAGAGCTTCGTGTCTCAGAGCTTCGTGTCTCAGAGCTTCGGGTCTCAGAGCTTCGAGTCTCAGAGCTTCGAGTCTCAGAGCTTCGAGTCTCAGAGCTTCGTGTCTCAGAGCTTCGTGTCTCAGAGCTTCGTGTCTCAGAGCTTCGAGTCTCAGAGCTTCGGGTCTCAGAGCTTCGAGTCTCAGAGCTTCGAGTCTCAGAGCTTCGTGTCTCAGAGCTTCGTGTCTCAGAGCTTCGAGTCTCAGAGCTTCGAGTCTCAGAGCTTCGAGTCTCAGAGCTTCGAGTCTCAGAGCTTCGTGTCTCAGAGCTTCGAGTCTCAGAGCTTCGTGTCTCAGAGCTTCGTGTCTCAGAGCTTCGAGTCTCAGAGCTTCGAGTCTCAGAGCTTCGTGTCTCAGAGCTTCGTGTCTCAGAACGTCTCACCTGAAGCGCAGGTGTCCGTCCTCGTTGGGATGGATCTGACTTCCTTTCCCGTCCGAGCCGTACACACAGTTTGTTGCTGTCCCGACGCCACACATCTCACACAGCGGCAGGTCGTCTGTCCAGCTCTGATGCTGAGAGGGGAAGATATATAATATAAATATTAAAAAGGTCAACAGATTCTAAGTCTCAGAACTGAGTAAAACATATACCGAGCGACAGAGGTGGGAAGTAGTGGAGTACAAATACTTTGTTTCTGTACTTGAGTACATGTTTCTGCTATCAGTACTTTACTCCACTACTTATTTTTCTGATGACTTCTTACTTTCTACTTCTAACATGTTGAACACAAATACCTGTACTTTATACTTCTAACATGTTGAACACAAATACCTGTACTTTCTACTTCTAACATGTTGAACTCAAATACCTGTACTTTCTACTTCTTACATGTTGAACTCAAATACCTGTACTTTCTACTTCTCACATGTTGAACACAAATACCTGTACTTTCTACTTCTTACATGTTGAACTCAAATACCTGTACTTTCTACTTCTTACATGTTGAACACAAATACCTGTACTTTCTACTTCTTACATGTTGAACTCAAATACCTGTACTTTCTACTTCTAACATGTTGAACACAAATACCTGTACTTTCTACTTCTTACATGTTGAACTCAAATACCTGTACTTTCTACTTCTTACATGTTGAACACAAATACCTGTACTTTCTACTTCTCACATGTTGAACACAAATACCTGTACTTTCTACTTCTAACATGTTGAACACAAATACCTGTACTTTCTACTTCTTACATGTTGAACACAAATACCTGTACTTTCTACTTCTCACATGTTGAACTCAAATACCTGTACTTTCTACTTCTTACATGTTGAACACAAATACCTGTACTTTCTACTTCTTACATGTTGAACACAAATACCTGTACTTTCTACTTCTTACATGTTGAACACAAATACCTGTACTTTCTACTTCTCTCATTTTCCAAACAGGCTGGTTCCTTTAGTCTGAATGTGTGTTTGGTGGCGTGATCATTATTATTTAGAGTCATTGCGTGCCTATTGATTTGAACACGATCCGTGTATCCATCATTTCCTGGTCTTCTCTAAAGAAGAGGGACCAATGAAAACGCTGTCATGTTGCCGTTGTTCAGCATGGAAACATTCATTAGCTAACAATGACATTATTGTTCTTCTGTACTTCTACTTGAGTAAAGGATTTGTGGACTTTAGCCACCTCTGCCGAGCTATGAACAGTCAACTCCCGTAACGTATTCAGTTTATTCATCCTATTACTAGTAAGTTGAGCCGACTTCTCCTGGTTTTGCATTTTTAAATTATGATTCATTATTGTAGGTTAAGCTACCTAAATAAAAACTTCACCAAATGAGACATTTTGGTGAATATTCAAACAACCTAATACTTTGGTTCTGTAATGCAGGACATGTACACTGTAGTATTTCTAATTGTACTTAAGTAAAATGATATTTTTGCACTTTGTGATTGTTTGTGTTCCTTATTGACAGAGGTGTAAAATATGCACAATGACTACTTTTACTTTTGGTACTTTCACTATATTTTGATAATAATACTTTTCTACTTTTACTTGAGGAACATTTTGAATGCAGGACTTTTACTGTAACAGAGTATTCCTACACTCTGGTACTTCTACTTTTACTCAAGTACAAGATCTGAGTACTTTTACTTTTACTCAAGTACAATATCTGAATACTTCTACTTTTACTCAAGTACAAGGTCTGAGTACTTCTACTTTTACTCAATTACAAGATCTGAGTACTTCTACTTTTACTCAATTACAAGATCTGAGTACTTCTACTTTTACTCAAGTACAGGATCTGAGTACTTCTACTTTTACTCAAGTACCAGATCTGAGTACTTCTACTTTTACTCAATTACAAGGTCTGAGTACTTCTACTTTTACTCAAGTACAAGATCTGAGTACTTCTACTTTTACTCAAGTACAAGATCTGAGTACTTCTACTTTTACTAAAGAACAAGATCTGAGTACTTCTACTTTTACTAAAGAACAAGATCTGAGTACTTCTACTTTTACTCAAGTACAAGATCTGAGTACTTCTACTTTTACTCAATAACAAGATCTGAGTACTTCTACTTTTACTCAAGTACAAGATCTGAGTACTTCTACTTTTACTCAAGTACAAGATCTGAGTACTTCTACTTTTACTCAAGTACAAGATCTGAGTACTTCTAATTTTACTCAAGTACACGATCTGAGTAATTCTCCCTCTGATACTTTCTCTCTCAGTGTCAGGTATCTGGTTCTATACTCAATGGACAGACAAAGAAGTGAAATATCATTTAATTAAAGCCTCGTTATGAACTGATCCATTATAGTCCTGTATGTACCCTAATATGAAAAATACTTTAAAATGCAATCATAATCCTTAGAAAAAGAGCCATTACACAGGAAATAGACAAACCTCCTACTACTGTTCATCGCTCGGTAAATGTGTTACACCGATCTGAGGCTCACAATCTCTTTAAAAGTTTAAAAGTTTCTTCCTCATAATCTTTGCACTTTGTGATTGTTTATGGGACTATAAAGAATCACTACGGTTTACAACGAGGTTTATTTAAAGGATATTTCACCTAATATCGTTGACATTGTCTCTACATTGAGTAGTTAGATCCACAGCCCTCAGACTGATAGAGGGAGTTTCAATACCGAACACAATCACAAAGTGCAGAGTTTAGGAGGAAAAAGCCTCAAAGGTAAACCGATTAGCAGTCTCAGAAATGAATAAAACATACACCGAGATGTGGACAGTTAAACCCCGTAACATAATCAGTTTATTCATCCTATTTCTAGTTATATAAGTCGACTTTTCCTGGGTTTTAGACACTAATAAATCCCATTAAAGTTAGCAAAGCTAGCTAACTGTTAGCAAACCACAAGAAAAACTCATCTAAACTAGCTGTCATTAGCATCCTTAAACACCGACAAACAGAAGAAGACCAACCCAGCCGACCACATAGGGAGATAAGGGAGACTTAAGCACTCTTTATGGGTATTTTAACATCAACATTTATGTAATAAAGAAGGTTTAAAAGGAGGTTTTTCTCACGCTTTGCATCAAATTCCTCCGCTGGGCCGCCATGTTGAACTCGTTGCGTTCACGGACTTATTTGAAAGTCTGAACTTCCAACTTCAATGCAGAAAAAAACCTAACTTCCTTCTTTTAAGTGCAAAACAATATAATTTGATTTGATTTGTTTGTTCAGGTGTTGGCAAGTACTTCTACATGCCTTTTGTGTTGTGTTCATCTCGTTTATGTATCGTTGTATACAAGATTACTAAACAATAATCATCTTTTCCCTAATTTCCGATAGCCCTTTAACGCAGCATCCTTGTAATTTCGTAAAACTTGGTATTTTATGTTTTTTATTTCCGTGTGTTTTCTCTACATTTAATATTTTAAAAGGTTACATGATGACACCGACTGAGTTCATTTAAAAAAAAAAAAGGTTCAAAGAAACAAACAGCCATCACTTCCGTGTTGTTGTCACGCTGGATTTATTTGACAATACCGCCACCCAATGGGATTGTTATAAATGACAATAATAAACCACATGTATGGCATTATATTACATTCCATGTTACTTGTTACATGCTGTTATCCAAAGCGACTTACATACATTCACCAAAACCAGAATATGGCCACTCTGGTTTAAACTGTCTTTTTTTTATCATGAAAATGTCAGTAATGGACTCAGCATCCTCAATAACCCCCAAGAACCATTGCAAGATTGCACAAAAAGGCCACGCCGTTTTATAAACAATAGCCCCAACATATGCAATTTAGCAACCATTACATTACATATCATTTAGCTGATGCTTTTATGCAAAGCGACTAACAATAAGTGCAAAAACCATAAATAATCAAACTCCGAACAAGAAGGGAAGTGCAGATCTATTCACTTCAAGCAAGATCATACCATAGTAAGTGCTGCTGAATTAGTTAGAGGGCCTGAATTAACTCAATAAGTGCTTTTTGTTGTTGTTGCAATAACTTAATTGCTAAGGTACAGTCATGATAGATGCGTTTTCAGTTTGCTGCGGAAGATATGCAGAGTTTCTGCTGTCCTGATGTCAACGGGAGCTCATTCCATCCTTTAGGAGCCAGGACAGCAAACAGGTGTGTTTGTGAGGGGAGTCCAACTCCCAGAGATGGAGTAGTTGTTCACAGCTTCGATGTGCTGGGGACCCGTACATATCATAACACTTTGGGGTACTCAACATTTCAGGGTACACAACAGGACTCAATGAGAAGCTAACTTTAATGTATTTATTTTTGGAATGCTCTAATATGACTAAACTGTATTCTGAGTCATTTGAGAGTCAGAGTGTGCCATGAGTTTCTTACGGGGGATTTAAAAGAGGGTCGGGGGGGAGGAAGTCACCAGCGGATTGAGGTTGAGAACCACTGGAGTACACCATTTTATAGAGAGAGGCATCATATTAAACATGTCTGCTGGAAAGAGATGGTACCCAACACCTCATGGTGAAACTCAACATTAAAAAATATAAAATACCCTCATACTGGGGACCCGCTTTACATTTATATCATAACACTTTGGGGTACTCAACATTTCCGGGTTCACAGCAGGAATCTCTGAGCTGCACATTTTAATGCATTGCTTTTGGGAATATGCTCTAATCCAGGGACGTGCACAGGTACGGGCTAATGTTGCCCAGGCAACAGCCCGTTTGCCATTTTTGTCTGACCTGCCCATCCGGAGAGAGCAGTTTTTATTTTGTTTCTATTGTGGCCGAATCAACATGATAAACCCACAATTAGTAGCCTATTGTAGCGTCTCACTGCGGAAACACACCTTTTCAGCGATGTCATCTGCCCCCAGTCACGTGACTTTGTTTACAATCTGACAGCTGGAAGCAAAGGAAAGCACTCCGGCCTCATATGGCTATGGTGATCATACCAAATGCCTGCCTGGCGTTAGAGTATAAGGGACAAATCAGGGGACTTTACTTCCTCTTGACACCGTCGGTTATTTACCAAAAAAACACCTACATATAGTTGTTAGTGTGCTTCTGTCTTTCTGTGTATTTTACTCTGCTCCGTAAACTCCCTCGGTGGGGCCGCTCACTCTCTTTTCTTGATCACCCTTTCACGGAGAACACTTCACCGTCCCGCTTCATTGTAGGATTTCTGCCACTTCAGTTTGACCATCTCTGTTATTAAATTATGGAATACTCAATAAATAAGTAATTAGATACCTTACGGTTACTGCGCTCATAAAGAATGATAAGAATAAGGTGAATTGAACTGGTTTCATTAGTGATTTTATTTAAGGCAATTAGCCTAGTTAGAAGCCCTATTTCATCAGTATGTCTGCACAGCAGTTACAATGGTCAAACTACATTAAAACAGAATTGTCCCCATTTTTTCTTTAATAGTTACCAACATTAGATATGTTAATGAGATATGGACCGCACAACTAAAAATGTGCCTGAATAACGAATTTAGCAGTGGACATAAAAGTCAACTGAGTGTCACTTGCAATGACAGTGTTGTGTTTTTATGTTATGAACCTTTTACATTAAAAACAAGTTAGAATTTTAAAAAGGTCTTGTGTGTTTTTTCCAGGGGGGGGGGGGGGGGGGGGGGAGGCCCTTTTTCCAGTTTAGAGCAATAGCCCCTCCAAATGTCTGTGCACGTCCCTGCTCTAATCGGATCTTCACTGCAGAATGCAACCTTTCTTTAGGACATTTCCCCTCGTGGACCTGAAAGACAAACAGGAAAACACTTTTATTATATAACCAACAATCACTCTAAAGTTTAAACAGAGGTCTTGTAAGAAAATCCTCTAGTTAAGAATAAATAAATATCTACTTTTTTGAAGTAGTTGTAACAGTGTCTGCTCATGTTATAGGATTACCTGTATGAAGATGTAGGGGTGTGTTCGGGTGAGAAGGAAATGGAGCCTGGAATTATGAAAGCTCAAGTTATTTATTTTAATAGAACCAGCCAATCGCAGCACATTAGGGCTGGTATGAAATATATTTGTTAATTTTTGGTTTTAAATATATTTATGTTTCTTCTCTACATATTTATTTTAAAGAAAAGCTTTAAGTGAAATTGACTGTTTGTTTTTTATGGAGAATATACCGTCAGTTCATCCAATTTTCACTTCCTGTTTGACACCCGAGTCTCCTGAAAGAATAATGATAATCAAACATCAAGAGAGAGAAACATTAGCAGCTAAAATGTTTGAAGAGAGCTGAAACAAGATGGATTAGATACATTTTAAGATCAGACTTTAATGTTGAATAGTCTGATGAATGGAGGATATGGTTTCAATACTCACATCTCTTCTGCTTCTTGGCTTGGATCGTCTCGTCATTGATCCTGTAGGGATGAACACAACCCGACAGTTATGGATTAAAATAAGTGTTTGTGCTTTGAGTCAGCTTCAGAGTCCTGACTGATCTCATGCTTTACATCCCATCATATCTTCTCTGCAAACACTACGACTGACTGCCTCAGCTCTCAGCTAACAGGAAATAACTGCTCTTTAGTCTAGAAACAAAAGCATGACAGGAGAACCAAGCAGACTCACTCCTCTGTACAATCCTGTACATCCATTAAAAAGTAGCTTACCTACTAAAATGTGGGTTTGCACTTAAAGCTCACATAATGTTTGTGGAAGAATTAAAGAAAATAAATGAGAAACTGCAGGTAGCAAGATGAGTTGTGCTAAGCTAGGCTACGTCTGGAAAGAAGAACTGGAGGGATTACTCAGTGTGAGAACACATCAACCCCTGAATACAAAACGAGAGAGTCGACCCCTCACTGACCTGAGAGTCTCCAGTCTGCAGTCTGGACTCTCCAGAAGATCTCTCAGCAGCTTCACTCCTGAATCCTGCAGATTGTTGAGATGCAGGTCCAGATCTCTCAGATGGGAGGGGTTGGACTTCAGAGCTGAGTCCAGAGCAGCACAGCTGATCTCTGACATCTTGCAGTTACTCAGTCTGAATAAAGAAAACATGATGTAAGTTTAAACTAATTAGTCAGCATCATGGAGCTTCATACAGGACTGTCTCAGAAAATTAGAATATTGTGATAAAGTTCTTTATTTTCTGTAATGCAATTAAAAAAACAAAAATGTCATACATTCTGGATTCATTACAAATCAACTGAAATATTGCAAGCCTTTTATTATTTTAATATTGCTGATTATGGCATACAGCTTAAGAAAACTCAAATATCCTATCTCTAAATATTAGAATATCATGAAAAAGTATACTAGTAGGGTGTTCAACGAATCACTTGAATCGTCTAATTAACTCGAAACACCTGCAAGGGTTTCCTGAGCCTTGAAAAACACTCAGCTTGGTTCAGTAAACTAAATCACAAGTATGGGGAAGACTGCTGATCTGACTGCTGTCCAGAGGACCGTCATTGACACCCTCCATCAGGAGGGTAAGACACAAAAAGAAATTTCTCAAAGAGCAAGCTGTTCACAGAGTGCAGTTTCAAAGCACATCCACAAAAAGTCTGTTGGAAGGGGGAAATGTGGCAGGAAACGCTGCACAACCAAGAGAGATGACCGCAGCCTTAACAGCATTGTGAAGAAGAGTCGCTTCCAGAATTTGGGGGAGCTTCAAAGACAGTGGACTGAAGCTGGAGTCCAGGTATCAAAAGTCACTGTTCACAGACGTGTCCGGGAAATGGGCTACAATAGCCGTATTCCCATGGTCAAGCCACTTCTGAACTCAAGACAACGGAAGAGGCGTCTGACTTGGGCTAAGGAAAAGAAGCACTGGACAGTTGCACAGTGGTCCAAAGTGCTCTTTTCAGACGAAAGCAAGTTTTGTATTTCATTTGGAAGTCAAGGCGCCAGAGTCTGGAGAAAGGCTGGAGAGGAGCAAAATCCAAGTTGCTTGAAATCCAGTGTGAAGTTCCCACAGTCAGCGATGGTTTGGGGAGCCATGTCAGCTGCTGGTGTTGGTCCACTGTGTTTCATCAAGCCCAGAGTAAATGCAGCTGTGTACCAAGAGATTTTAGAGCACTACATGCTTCCGTCTGCTGAAAAGCTCTATGGAGATGAGGAATTCATTTTCCAGCATGATCTGGCACCTGCCCACAGTGCCAAAACCACCAGTAACTGGTGTACTGACCATGGCATTACTGTCCTCGATTGGCCTGCAAATTCCCCTGACCTGAACCCCATAGAGAATATGTGGGGTATTGTGAAGAAGAAGCTGAAAGACACCAGACCCAACAATGCTAATGAGCTAAAGGCCGCTATTGAAGCATCCTGGGCATCCATAACACCTCAGCAATGCCACAGGCTGATTGCCTCCATGCCACGCCGCATTGATGCAGTAATCCGTGCAAAAGGATTCCCAACCAAGTACTGAGTGCATTAATGGACATTTTCAAATGTTTGATTGTGTTTTGCTGTTATAAATCTTTTTTTTTTTACTTGGTCTGAGGAACTATTCTAATTTTTAGAGATAGGATTTTTGAGTTTTCTTAAGCTGTATGCCATAATCAGCAATATTAAAATAATAAAAGGCTTGCAATATTTCAGTTGATTTGTAATGAATCCAGAATGTATGACATTTTAGTTTTTTTAAATTGCATTACAGAAAATAAAGAACTTTATCACAATATTCTAATTTTCTGAGACAGTCCTGTAGACATGTAGAAAAGGCAAATACTGAATATAATCTAAGTTATGTTTGATAGTTTTAATAGAAACATTTATTAATTAGTCTTTTATATAATTTATTACAAAACACGATGGAGACTGAGATTAATTTCAGGTGTTTAAGAGGTTCAGAGTGAATTATACAGTGAAGGGTTTTTCTTGTTATATTTAAATGTATAGATCAACATGGCTGTAACGTACACTTCAAATACCCGAGAACCTGCAGAAATGTATGGGAAGTGTAAAGGCCTATACCTCAATATTGCAAGGGGCCAGGAAGCTGATACTTGAACTGTGTCATGCCCCCAGCCCATTAATTGAGTGTCTCGAATTTGGAGATGATTGGAGAACCTTAGATTTGTTGACCTTTTCAAACTCACTCGTTTTTTCCTGAAAAATATGTCAAAAATAAAGTTGCTCCGATTTGCATGAAAGTTGGTGTACTTGGAAAAATGGCATCACATAAATTCAAAGCCCTTGGCATCTTTAAGATATGACCTTGTGTATTTCAAATACGTCAAGTCATGTAGTGAGGAAGGGTATTTCACATCGCCTCAAATGGAGATCAGTGAGGTCTCAGAAGTTACGTGATAAGTGATTTTGGAACAACAACGTCCATCCGACACCCCTTTCTCTGCCTCTGCTTTCCCCCTGGGCCATCCTCCCGGATAACTCACGTAACTTATTTAGTTGGACAACATTTTTTTTAAACAAGTATATATAAATGTTATCATTTCATCATGATTTTCATTTTAAAAACATTTTATGCTACAAATATAACAATAAAACAACAGGTTGGTAATACTTGAACACCATTGCAACAAAGCCATTGACTGATCATCCTTAATTAAGGATTAATTGTACTGTAAAAACAAATTGAATAAAGGTCACTGTGTTTCTTTACTGTTCTGCATTTTAACTGTAATTTAACTTTTACTGTAATCTGCTTTGCTTCTTTACTGACTTCAAATGTGTTTCTTTGCTCTCTAAACAACTGTGATTATTACTGGGTGCGTGTCACGATTCTTATGTTATGTCACGTTTTTGTTTTGTATGTCTAGGTTTGGGTTTATTTTGCTGTTCTGTTCTCCCTGTTTCATGTTTTCCTCCTGGTTTCTTGTCTGGTCCTTCTCCCTGTGTTTTCCTCCCTGTCGTTAGTTTCCCTGGTGTGTCTGATTGTCTGATTGTGTTCACCTGTTTCCCCTGTGTTTCTCCCTCCTTTACCCAGCTGTTTCTTGTTCCTTGATTACCCCTCCCTGTATTTAGTCTTGTCCTTTCTTGTGTTTCCTGGTCGGTTCATTGTTTGTTTGTCCTCCCTTCGAGTCACGTGTCATGTTTTTCTCTCCGGTTTTCCTCCATGTTTTTCACGGTCAGTTTTTGTGTTATTGTTTTCCTGAGCTACCGTTTTGATTCATGCCATGTTTTGTTATCAGCTTTTAAATAAAGCTCGTTTTTTGTTTCTAAACCTTTTTCCGTTTTTGTAGTCTGCATTTGTGTCCTACCTTTTCCGCGATCTTACGGAGATCATAACTGTGCGCTCATGTAGTTAATAAAGAACAGGTTGGATTATCAGGTAACATAAACTGAATCCTCTTCAGGTCAGTTTACAGTAGAAACAGACTCTTACTCTGTGTCTGAGGGTCCAGGTTCATTACTGAAGTTCATGGGTAACACTTTAGACCGGTCACTCTTCAGAGACAGACAGCTGGAGAATGGAGACTCTGCTCTCTGTCTGTGGAAACAACACATGTTTTACACACATCATTAGTTCATTTAAAGAGCAGCTTTTGTCCTCTGTCTGTTCACCTGATTAAACATGGTTAGACTGTTTGAGTCGTGCTTGTGGGTTTCTGCTGTTACAATTCATGTTTGAAATGTTTTACAAAGTCGTATCTTCACTATTATTTACTATCATTGATGGATGGAGCAAGAGTTCAATTGAACTTTGTTGCTGTACTCTACTAAGTTTCTTTACTGCGATCATTAAAACAAGTTTAGATTATGAGATAATATAAAAACTGAATCCTCTTCAGGTCAGTTTACAGAAACAGACTCTTACTTTGTGTCTGAGGGTCCAGGTTCATCACTGAAGACTAGAGGTGTTCCCATAGACCGGTCACTCTTCAGAGACAGACAGCTGGAGACTGGAGATCTGTCCTCTTCCTCATCTTTTAAATCACTCATCTTCTCCAGTCTGAGAGATACACCAGTAACACTGGACACACACACACACGCACACACACACACACACACACACACACACACACACACACACACACACACACACACACACACACACAGATACACACACACACACACACACACACACACACACACACACACACACACACACACACACACACACACACACACACACACAGACACACACACACACACACACACACACACACACACACACACACACACACACACACACACACACACACACACACACACACACACACAGATACACACACACACACACAGACAGACAGACAGACAGACAGACAGACAGACAGACACACACACACACACAGACAGACAGACGCACACACACACACACACACACACACACACACACACACACACATTATAATAACACACTTGTTTCAATCAAAACCATCATAATAATAAACTTGGTTAAAACACAACAGTCAGTCAGACTTCAGACAGGCTGCTACATGTTGACTGTGCTGGGCGGTTACACGTTATGTAACTCAGATGAATCAGAAACCAGGTAATTGAAAACACTTTTGCAGAAGTCTCATTGGACTCTAGGGCGCTGATTTTTTATCAAGAAGTTATGCTCTGACATCAGTTTAACAGAGTAAATAATGTGTTAAAAGCAGAGCCTGGTGTTAACACTCTCCCTGTTGTCCTCCTCCTCTCGGTCGAAGTGTAAAATGGCGTCTGGCAGTCTGACTTAATTCTTTAACTTGAACACCCTCACCTGTCTGCAGCTCCTCCTCCCTTTGATTCATGACCAGCCTCATCAGAGGAATGTGAACATACAGGTATTATATTCAGTAAGATAGAAATAGACATCCTGCAAGTAAACATCCTGCATTAAAACCCTTTCTAAAGTTAAAGTGTGTAGGTATTTAAGAGCTCTACTGTTAAATGTGCATTACATTATTCCCTATTATATATACAGGACTGTCTCAGAAAATTAGAATATTGTGATAAAGTTCTTTATTTTCTGTAATGCAATTAAAAAAACAAAAATGTCATACATTCTGGATTCATTACAAATCAACTGAAATATTGCAAGCCTTTTATTATTTTAATATTGCTGATTATGGCATACAGCTTAAGAAAACTCAAAAATCCTATCTCTAAAAATTAGAATAGTTCCTCAGACCAAGTAAAAAAAAAAGATTTATAACAGCAAAACACAATCAAACATTTGAAAATGTCCATGAATGCACTCAGTACTTGGTTGGGAATCCTTTTGCATGGATTACTGCATCAATGCGGCGTGGCATGGAGGCAATCAGCCTGTGGCATTGCTGAGGTGTTATGGATGCCCAGGATGCTTCAATAGCGGCCTTTAGCTCATTAGCATTGTTGGGTCTGGTGTCTTTCAGCTTCTTCTTCACAATACCCCACATATTCTCTATGGGGTTCAGGTCAGGGGAATTTGCAGGCCAATCGAGGACAGTAATGCCATGGTCAGTACACCAGTTACTGGTGGTTTTGGCACTGTGGGCAGGTGCCAGATCATGCTGGAAAATGAATTCCTCATCTCCATAGAGCTTTTCAGCAGACGGAAGCATGTAGTGCTCTAAAATCTCTTGGTACACAGCTGCATTTACTCTGGGCTTGATGAAACACAGTGGACCAACACCAGCAGCTGACATGGCTCCCCAAACCATCGCTGACTGTGGGAACTTCACACTGGATTTCAAGCAACTTGGATTTTGCTCCTCTCCAGCCTTTCTCCAGACTCTGGCGCCTTGACTTCCAAATGAAATACAAAACTTGCTTTCGTCTGAAAAGAGGACTTTGGACCACTGTGCAACTGTCCAGTGCTTCTTTTCCTTAGCCCAAGTCAGACGCCTCTTCCGTTGTCTTGAGTTCAGAAGTGGCTTGACCATGGGAATACGGCTATTGTAGCCCATTTCCCGGACACGTCTGTGAACAGTGACTTTTGATACCTGGACTCCAGCTTCAGTCCACTGTCTTTGAAGCTCCCCCAAATTCTGGAAGCGACTCTTCTTCACAATGCTGTTAAGGCTGCGGTCATCTCTCTTGGTTGTGCAGCGTTTCCTGCCACATTTCCCCCTTCCAACAGACTTTTTGTGGATGTGCTTTGAAACTGCACTCTGTGAACAGCTTGCTCTTTGAGAAATTTCTTTTTGTGTCTTACCCTCCTGATGGAGGGTGTCAATGACGGTCCTCTGGACAGCAGTCAGATCAGCAGTCTTCCCCATACTTGTGATTTAGTTTACTGAACCAAGCTGAGTGTTTTTCAAGGCTCAGGAAACCCTTGCAGGTGTTTCGAGTTAATTAGACGATTCAAGTGATTCGTTAAACACCCTACTAGTATACTTTTTCATGATATTCTAATATTTAGAGATAGGATATTTGAGTTTTCTTAAGCTGTATGCCATAATCAGCAATATTAAAATAATAAAAGGCTTGCAATATTTCAGTTGATTTGTAATGAATCCAGAATGTATGACATTTTTGTTTTTTTAATTGCATTACAGAAAATAAAGAACTTTATCACAATATTCTAATTTTCTGAGACAGTCCTGTATAATGCAATTTTTTGTAATTATTTGAATAGAAATATAAAAGTTTTTTTTTTTCTCAATTTACATTTAATTATATATCGTTTTTCAAATTTGTTTTTATTTATTATTTTTCATGTTTTTATTATATATTTTTTTAAATATTTGTTTAATATTATTATTGTAATATATTCTGTATTACCTTCGTTTCAAATGTCATTCGTTCGTACAGTAATTCAGTGGCGGCTGGTGGAATTTTTTCACTACCTGATATCTCTTGTCAAAGCATATCATAGTCATACCTTCACAAGTTCCTGACTTGTTCAGGCAAATGGAGCTTGCCTGAACAAGTCAGGAGTGAAATCAATCTGTTCCCTCTGCCAAGGACAAGCAACAAGAGGAATCAAAACAAGAGAAAGACACAACACATCGCTCAGACACACACACACACACACACACACACACACACACACACACACACACACACACACCTTCACAGACACTGTGTGAGACTCCATCCCATCCCCTAAAGTACTTCAACATTAGTTAACAGTCTCCCCAAAACCTTAAAAATCATTATGAATCATAGTGCTAATACACAATAAAGAGGTTGTTTAACACGCAACATACAACATTTAATAATTATATGAAGTACTTACCAGAGTTTTTCAGGATCAGATCCAGGTCAGGAAAACGCAGAGAAGAAATGCCAGGGTGGTTCATCATCACCTTTCTCTTGCTGTAGAAACTAGATATCCTTATAAACCCTTAGCCAGGTCAATGGCTCAAAAAATCAATCAATCAATCAATCAATGTTTATTTATATAGCCCAATATCACAAATGTTACATTTGTCTCAGTGGACTTCACAGTT
The DNA here is from genome assembly GCF_949606895.1 of Notothenia rossii. Taxonomy (NCBI): domain Eukaryota; kingdom Metazoa; phylum Chordata; class Actinopteri; order Perciformes; family Nototheniidae; genus Notothenia; species Notothenia rossii. Next base: position 2,308,141 of record NC_136912.1, on the reverse strand, counting down.
TGTACAGAATATCAGTATGACAATACGACACCCTCTGTCCTTAGACCCTCACATCGTACAAGGAAAAACTTCCAGAGAAAACCCCACAGTTTAAAGGGAAAAATGGGAGAAACCTCAGGGAGAGCAACAGAGGAGGGATCCCTCTCCCAGGACGGACAGACGTGCAATAGATGCCGTGTGTAAATTGAAAAGATAATACATTTGCAACATAGGTAGTCCAAATGTTTTGAAATGCATGTGTGTATAATAAGAAGATGAATCCACGAGGATATCCATCCAGGACTTATGATCCAGGACCACAGCCACGACTCAAGATCCAGGACTCGCAATCCATGACACAGGACTGCAGGATCATCCATGACTCCGGATCCCGGCGTATATAGACACCAAAAAGAAAGAAATTTGGGGAAGCTGGGTTAATCGGACCATGAGAGTACACAGGTATAGACAGAGAGAAGGAAGAAGTAAGATGTCCCCCGACAAACTAAGCCTATATCAGCAAAACTAGGGTCTGAATCTAATCAGCCCTAACTATAAGCTTTATCAAAAAGGAAGGTCTTAAGCGCACTCTTAAAAACGGATAGGGTGTCTGCCGTCCGAACACAAACTGGAAGCTGATTCCACAAAAGTGGAGCTTGATAAGAAAAGGCTCTGGCTCCCATTGTACTTTTAGAGACTCTAGGAACAACCAACAACCCTGCATTCTTGGAACGCAATGCCCTAGTAGGACAGTAGGGTATAATGAGTTCTTTAAGGTAAGATGGCGCCTGCCCATTAAGGGCTTTGTAGGCGAGAAGAAGAATTTTAAATTCTATCCTGTGTTCTATAGGGAGCCAGTGTAAGGCAGCCAGAACAGGAGTAATGTGGTCCCTTTTCCTAACTCTGGTTAGTACACGAGCTGCAGCATTTTGAATCAGCTGAAGCGACTTGACTGACTTCTTGATACACCCTGATAATAAGGAGTTACAATAATCCAGCCTTGAAGTAACAAATGCATGGACTAGTTCCTCTGCATCGTTTTGAGGCAAGATATGCCTGATTTTTGCAATGTTACGTAGATGGAAGTAGGCGGTCCTTGAAATTGATTTTATGTGGGCGTTAAAGGATAAATCCTGATCAAATATAACACCAAGATTCCTTACAGTCTCACTGGAGGCCAAATTAATGCCATCCATAGTTAATATATCTTTAGATAATTTGTTTCGTAGATTCTTCGGGCCAAGTACAATAACTTCAGTTTTGGTCGTGTTTAACATCAAAAAATGTAAGGTCATCCACGTTTTTAAGTCCTTGAGGCAGTCTTGAATTTTATTTAAAAAAGATTACAACCATCAGTCTAATCCTTGCAATGTAGACAGAGACTTCCTCATAGCTAGTAAACTAATTAACACAAATCATATTAAAACCTTAATCTAATTTAGATAGGACAATAAAGTTTGTATGGTGACTTTAGTATAGTAGAGAGGGGCAGCATTTGCCTGCATCACCGCAGAAGGAAGGAGGCTTTGAGACGAGAGTAGATGTTAGCCCCTTTCTAACGGGAATCTAAGCTGTCTGATGAAGAAGGAAAGTGGTAACATACATCAATACTATTTTTAATTATTATGTTTATGGTGGGCTTTTCTTTAGGGGCTAAAATAAGATTTGATGTATCCCCTGGTCCACAGCAGGGGTTAGGGGAGACCGTCACACACACACACACACACACACGCACGCACACACACACACACACACACACACACACACACACACACACACACACACACACACACACACACACACACACACACACACACACACACACACACACACACACACACACACACACACACACAGACACACACACTAGAGGTGTTCCCATAGACCGGTCACTCTTCAGAGACAGACAGCTGGAGACTGGAGATCTGTCCTCTTCCTAATCTTTTAAATCACTCATCTTCTCCAGTCTGAGAGATAAACCAGTAACACTGGAGACACACACACACACACACACACACACACACACACACACACACACACTCACACACACACACACACACACACACACACACACACACACACACACACTTGGGGGCGGGCCCACCTGTCACTTTTTGTGCATACTAATGTGATTGAAACAGCATTTTTTTAATTTAATTTTTTTTTTTTTTTCTAATTTGTTTATTATACACCATAAGGCACAACAGTGTGGGCTTTTCACACCTGTGAATACACATCACCCCCCTCCTATCGACGGATCTCACACCTACTTGGGATCTCACATCTCGAACAAAGGGAGGCGGGACTTAGCTCATTTGCATAATTGGGGGAGGTGTGACCAGTCACTTTTGTATGCATACTAATGAGACGAATGCGGCATCATTATTACTACTCTAGTCTTATCAGTAAAGTCTCTGAGAGGGAATTACAGCCTGTCTCTACGGCCTCTCTTGTAATTCACACGACATCTTACAATATTTTGCTATTGTAGTGCCGAGAGAAGGGAGTCGGAGGCGGTGCATCGAAGGTGCAAAAGTGAACTTTATTGCGGAGCAGAAAAGGACATGTTGCCGGCCTGCAGTCCGAGTAGACAAGAGGAAGAAGCCAGGAGGGCACACAATACATATAGTTAGCAACACATACTGTATGTCCGTGCGGAAACAATACCCCTACCCCATAGTTCCGTGGTGAATTATGTCAAACAGTGATCACTACACTATCATCAAGTGTTGTTTGTTCGCTAAATATATCCATGCTTTTAACAGACGAGGCCTTTTATTTTTAAATGATTTCCTAGCCAGTAAGCTTTAAGGTAAAAAACTAAAACCAAAGAAATATTGCAGTTGCTTTTCCGATTACTGGTATCAGAAAGAAAGACGATTGAAACGAAGGTACTTCAGAATATATTAAAATAATAATATTAAACAAATGTTTTTTTTAATTGAATAGAAAACTTGAAAAATATATTAAAAAATGTAAAAAATTAAATGTCAATAAATTAATTTGTATACATTCAAATAATAAAATATATAAAGAAATGTACTTTGACAAAAAATACGACTTTTACATTTTTATTCAAATAATTACAAGAAATTGCAATATATATAATTGTAATGCTCAGATAACAGTAGAGTTCTTAAATACCAACACTCTTTAACTGAAGAAAGGGTTTAATGCAGGATGTTTACTTGCTGCATGTCTATTTCTATCTTACTGAATATAATACCTGTATGTTCACATTTCTCTGATGAGGCTGCTCATGAAGCAAGAGGAGGAGCTGCAGACAGGTGAGGGCGTTCAAGTTAAAGAATTAAGTCAAACTGCCAGATGCCATTTTACACTTCGACAGAGAGGAGGAGGACAACAGGGTGAGTGTTTACACCAGGCTCTGCTTTTAAACACATTATTTACTCTGTTAAACTGATGTCAGAACATCAATTATTGATAAAAAATCTGCATCCTAGAGTCCAATGAGACTTCTGCAAATGATGTAAAGTGTTTTCAATTATCTGGTTTCTGATTCATCTGAGTTACATAACATGTAACAGCCCAGCACAGTCAACATGTAGCGGCCTGTCTGAAGTCTGACTGATTGTTATATTTTGTGTGTCTCCATTGTTACTGGTTTATCTCTCAGACTGGAGAAGATGAGTGATTTAAAAGATGAGGAAGAGGACAGATCTTCTGTCTCCAGCTGTCTGTCTCTGAAGAGTGACCGGTCTAAAGAGTTACCTATAACCTTCAGTAATGAACCTGGACCCTCAGACACAGAGTAAGGTCGCATTCACACCTATTATTCCGCTTCTCTGGTGCACCAGACCACAGTTGGTTGCATTGTTTCATTTTTCAGAAGGTTCGGTTCTCAAACGGACTATAAACTTTAAACACAAGTCATGTGCACGGAAATGCTGTTCAACCATTGGTCGGACATTAAGGGGGTAATAATGCAAATCCCAGCAATTTCTACCTGAGCCTCCGCTATGGAGCATTGGGAGGTTATTTTCATGCTGCTGTTAATCTGGAGAGCATATCAACAGATCTAGTGGACGGCTCATATGATTATATAATCAGACGACGTGCGTTAAAAAACACTATAACTCATATACTGAGAGACGTTCTGCAGTCAGGAGGAGGTTTCACCGACGACAGGTGGCTCTGACTTTTATGTATAGTTGAAGGAGCATTTTTACTTTACACGACACCCTTCAACACTTAATTCTGCTTCACTCTTTCGATAAAGATTTTTGAAGACATCCGCGTTCTTATGACTCGTACGCTTCCTGTGTTTTGGTGCGGACCGCGTTCACACCAGCGATGAACCGCTCCAGAGTTCACTTGAAAGCGGTCCGAGACCACCTCTTCTAGGCGGACCTGAGTCCGGTTGTTTAGTTCACATCAGTGGTCTCAGACTGCGTTCACACCGACCCAAACGAACCGCACCAAGCGGCTAAACGCACCAGGGTTATTTTCTTTAATGATCACAGTAAAGCAACTCGGTAGAGTACAGTAACAAAGTTCAATTGAACTCTTGCTCCATCCATCAATGATAGTAAATAATAGTGAAGATACGACTTTGTAAAACATTTCAAACATGAATTGTAACAGCAGAAACCCACAAGCATGACTCAAACACTCTAAACATGTTTAATCAGGTGAACAGACAGAGGACAAAAGCTGCTCTTTAAATGAACTAATGATGTGTGTAAAACATGTGTTGTTTCCACAGACGGAGAGCAGAGTCTCCATTCTCTGGCTGTCTGTCTCTGAAGAGTGACTTTTCCAAAGAGACCCCTCCATACTTCAGTAATGAACCTGGACCCTCAGACACAGAGTAAGAGTCTGTTTCTACTGTAAACTGACCTGAAGAGGATTCAGTGTTAATGTTTCCTGATAATCTAACCTGTTCTTTATTAACTACATGAGCGCAGTTCAGTAATAATCACAGTTGTTTAGAGCAAAGAAACACATTTAAAGTCAGTAAAGAAGCAAAGCAGATTACAGTAAAAGTCAAATACAGTTAAAACGCAGCACAGTAAAGAAACACAGTGACCATCATTTGTTTTCACATTGCAATGAACCTTAAGGATGATGATGAAGTGTACTGGATAAATTTGGTAAGCCCAAATGTGTAGTGCGGGTAAACAAGCGGCTGACATGGGTTTTCTCTGGAGGGTGGCTGGCATCTCCCTTAGGGATAAGGTGAGAAGTTAGCTGATCCGGGAGGGTGACTATAGCTTATCCTTCGTGTAGAAAAGAGCCAATTGAAGAGGTTCGGGCAGTAGGGAAGCCACCTGACCGACTCCCTATGGAGGTGTTCAGCTAGCAGGAGACCAAGGGACAGTTCCAGGACCTGGTGGAGCGATTTAACTCCAAACTGGCTTGGGAACTTAACTTTGAATAAGCGGCGGAAAAAGCATTAAAACCTTTTAATAATATCAAACCAGAACTTGCCTCCTTATTGTACCATTGGTTAAAATCGTCCACGACTAATGTAAAGTGCTATAAAGGATGTGTTTATCTCCACAGAGAGAAGAGGAAACGTCCTGTTCCTGTGGAGGAGCAGCTGTCCAGCTGTGCTCTGTGTCAGGACGTCCTGAAGGATCCAGTCTCTACCAGCTGTGGACACTGGATCTGCAGAAAGTGCATCACCTCATGCTGGGAGCAGAAACCTCCACCAGGAGACCCCTCCTGTCCCCAGTGTGGAGAAAGATGCAGTATTATACAAAGTAAGTCTTGTAGTGCCGAGAGACGGGAGTCGGAGGCGGGGTATCAAAGGTACAAGCTAGACTTTTATTTAGCATGAGAACAACATAAACAGCTTCAAGCCCGGGAAGCGAAGACCGGCGGAAACAGGAAGTCCGGTTAACTAAAATATCCGTGCGGAACAATACCCCAACCCATGGATCCTTGGGTGAATAATGTCAATCACCACACAAGCCCCCCCAGAATTGACCCATAGTCAAAATCCTCGTGCCTGGGAGGAAGTACCACCCGACCCCGGCGCGTACGGACCACAGGGGCCGAGGAGGGCGGGGCTGCAGGCGGGGGCAGGGGCGCCAACGAGGCCGAGGGCATCCCCACAGGGGCCAGGGGGCAGGACATGGGAGGGCGGTCAGAGGAGAGGTCAGACGGGGTCCCGAAGCGCGCCACCCACGTGCCGATGAAAGCGCGGGCGACGTCGGAAGCTGACATCGAGGTGAGGGGAACGGCCTCGGGCCAGCGGGTTGTCCTGTCCACCATCGTAAACGGGTAGGTGAAACCATGAGAGGGGGGAAGCGGACCTACAAGGTCGACAATGGCATGGTCAAAACTCCTCTCAGGAACCGCAAAAAGTTCAAAAGGGGCCCTAGTATGGCGGTGGACCTTAGCCCGTTGACAGGCCACACATGAGTCGACCCAGGACCTCACGTCCTTCTTAAGCCCCAGCCACACCAACTTCTGCGACACCAACTTCACGGACGGCTTCCTACCGGGGTGGGAAAGATTGTGAACCGCCTCAAAAACGGGTCGGCGCCAGTCCGCAGGGACTAGCGGTCAAGGCTGGCCTGTGGAGATGTCACACCACCGACCGTGACCTCCTCCAGTCGTAAGCCCGTGACCGCTCTGGAGAGGCAGTCCGCGACCACTTTAGCCTTGCCAGCGATGTTTCGTATGTCCGTGGTGTACTCGGAGATGTACGAAAGCTGGCGTTGCTGTCGGGCAGAACACGGCTCAATCACCTTGGACATGCAGAAAGTAAGAGGCTTGTGATCCACGAAACGCCGCAAACTCCCGGCATTCCAGCAGGAAATGGAAGTGGCAAACCTCCAAATAGAGACCAAGGAGTTCCCTGTCGAAAGCGCTGTACTTGAGCTCCCTGGGAGTCAACTGGTGGCTGAAAAAGGCGAGCGGCTGCCAGGTGCCGTCGACCCATTGCTCATGCACCGCGCACACAGCGTAGTTAGACACGTCAGTGGTGATAGCGATGGGGGTGACGTGTGTGACGGGTGAGCCAACATGGCTGGCTTCGCTCAGGGCGGCTTTGGTGGCATCCAAAACGGCCTCCCTTTCAGCCGTCCAGTCTATGGCCTCGCCGGGGGACTTGTCTTCGAGGGCCTCGTACAGCGGGCGCATGGCGGATGAACCGGTGATAAAACGTGACCATCCCGAGGAACTCTCGGAGCGCTCGAGCTGTAGGAGGTCGTGGAAAGGCGGACACAGCCTCCATTCTTGCTGATGAGATGCCCGAAGAAATGGATGGAGGACAACCCGAACTGACACTTTGCCGGGTTGAGAATCAGGCCGTGTTGGTTGAGCCTCGTGAAAAGGACACGGAGATGTGCCTGGTGCTCTTCGGAGGAGGAGCGACCAGGATGTCGTCTAAATAGACGAAGATGAATGGCATGTCTCTGAGCGCTGAATCCATCAGCCGCTGAAACACTGAGCTGCGTTCTTAAGTCCAAACGGCATACGCAGGAACTCGAAAAGCCCGAACGGCGTAATCACCGCAGTTTTGTGGACGTCCGAGGGGGGCACCGGAAGCCCCGCACCAGATTCACCTTGGAGAAGATCAACTTGCCCGCCAGGTGTGCAGAGAAGTCCTGGATGTGAGAGACCGGGTAGTGGTCTGGCGTAGTTTCCCGTTGCCTTGTAGGTGCAGGGGGAAGGCATATCCTCGCTTTCGCCCCGAAGCATGCATGGTAAAAACACAGGCCAGGGCTGGAGTCGCTGACGTCGGCTCCGGAGCTTCTGCTAGGTGGCATGCCTCTACCAGGGAAGGTGCCTCTGCGTGTCGGGGCTAGCCCCTCAGGGGCAAAATGCTGGGTGGCCATGAAGAACCGGTCAGCTTCTTCGGTTAAAGCGCGGGGCTCAGTGATAGCCATGTTAGCGAGCGCCGTCTGAACATGCGGCCGCATGTGACGAAGAAACAGTTCTATGAACAAAAAAATGGGTTCTTCCGTACCCAGCAGGCTGAGCATCATTTTCAGGGAATAAACGGTAACGGTGAAAGAACTAGTTAGAAAGAGAAAGGTGCTGGCAGGGAGAGGACGCTGGCGCTTGTATGTTCGCCGCTTCTCCTACGCCTCAGAGTTTTTATTTGCTTTTAAGCTATTTTATCTGCTTTTAAGCTATAGTTACATGGCTAAACTTTTAGTCTGTTTTACAAGTGCTTTTATATCTTAAACCTCGTGATCATTGACGGTTTTGGACCCGACGGCTGTCGGGACGCACCTGTTGTACCGCCCAAACTCACCTGCTGTATCGCCCAAACTCGCTGACTATCTCCGGCTGACTTCTTGCCTCTCTCCCGCTACTACTGTGATAGCAGGCGGACTCCCAAGCCTCTGTTTCTTTCCCGGACATGAGGTATACCAACGGGATAGCCTTCTAGCTGTCTCGTTGCTGTTAGCCCTCGCTGCTAAACACCGCTACCAAACTTCTTCGGCGCCCGACCTGTTGCTATGTTGAAGTTTTCCATTCCCCAAATCCTGAGTCTCAACCACTCCAACGCTCCAACCTGCACCTCAGTCATTAAACAACTTGGACTTCTTCGTCGGCACCACTATATCCACCGAAGCCAAAGAAGAAGACAAATTGTATATTCCCAGCACGGAGATGCAGAAATTCCATCCATCCACTCTGTCTGCCGTCGTGTCGCACATCTGACGCGTCATCAGAGCCTGGTTACAGCGGGGTCAAATCGCGCCAGAAACATCGCGAGACCGCTGCATGAATACACGGAGAGCATCGCGAGACCACCACACACGAAGGAGTCTGGAAAACGTGGAGTGGATTACAGCCTACTCCGGCCCCTACAGAGATTCACCACATCTTCTAAAGCCAAAATAGAACTTTTGAATACACAATCTCTCAGCAATAAAGCATCCTTCATTCAAGACCACATCACTAATGAGAAATTGGACTTCATGTGCCTCACGGAAACCTGGCATCAGCCAGAGGTTTACTCCACACTCAATGAAGCCTGCCCTCCTGGCTACAGCTACTTGGAGAAAGCCCGCAACACTGGTCGTGGTGGAGGCCTAGCTGTTATCTACCGAAAGGAATTGGAACTGTCACTCCTGCCCCTGCCTGTATTGTCCTCTTTTGAATGCCTTGCATTTAAATGTAAACCCCCCTTCGCTCTGACAATACTTCTGATCTACCGGCCACCCAAACCCAATTCTGCTTTCATTCCAGAGATACAAGACCTTCTCACTACGCTATGCACATCCTCTGCCAATATTATCATACTTGGAGATTTGAATATTCACGTCGACTCCCCCTCCTGCCATTTTGCCACGGAGTTTCTGCTGCTCCTGGACTGTCTCAATCTCACACAGCATGTTGATGTCCCCACACACGCCAAGGGCCATACGCTGGACCTGGTCATCACAAACTCCGCCCCCATCAGCAATCTGCTAGTGTATGACCTGGGGGTGTCTGACCACAAGACCATCTCTTTGGAGCTGTTTTTCCAGTCTCCACTCAGCAAGCCCAAACGCCAAATCCGCTTCAGGAACCTGAGGATCATCAACCCGGACATCATGACCCTGGACCTCCAGCATATTTCCTCCGCCAACTTCTCATCAGTAAATGAGTCAGTGGCATATTACAACCAGTCCCTTAACAGTCTCCTTGATCTACACGCCCCCCTCAAAACCAGGATGGTCACCTTCTCGCGCTCAGCCCCATGGTACACCGGCGAGCTGCGGAGAATGAAGACAGCTGGGCGTGTCCTTGAGCGGCGGCTCAAGGCCTCAGGACTCATTGTTCACCTGTTAGCCTATCGTGAACACCAGAAGGCCTACGCACAGTCCCTCAGAGATGCACGATCCCAGTACTACTCCATCATCATCAACAACAGTACTGGAAACTCCAAGCAACTCTTCTCCACAATAAACCACCTCCTCAAACCCCAAAGTCCTCTACACTCCGACTCCACTGAGAAGCAGTGTAGAAACTTCTCCGCCTTCTTCAAAAATAAAGTTGACACCATCCGCTCCATCCTCTCTAGCCCCTCTGCACCTCCAGTTCCAACTGCTGACCCACAGCCTGGGACAACCCAGCCTCTTTGCTGTTTCACGGTCATCTCTCAGCAAGAGGTTGAGGGCATCGTTAGGAGGATGAAGCCCTCCACCTGTGTCCTGGACCCCCTTCCGTCAGCTCTGGTGAAATCGTACATCTGCACCCTGAGCCCCATGATCACTAAGATCGCAAACCTCTCTCTCCAGTCTGGCCATGTCCCCTCTGCCCTAAAAACCGCTGTCATCAAACCTAGTCTTAAAAAACCTTCCCTTGACCCGGGAATCCTGGCCAACTATAGACCCATTTCCAACCTTCCATTTCTGTCAAAGGTGCTGGAAAAAATAGTTGCTGCTCAGCTCCAGGACCACCTAAACTCCAACAACCTATTTGAGAAGTTCCAGTCTGGTTTCCGCTCAGGCCACAGCACAGAAACTGCCCTGGTCAGGGTCACCAACGACCTGCTGATGACGGCTGATGCTGGCTCTCCCTCTCTCCTCATCCTCCTTGATCTCACTGCAGCTTTCGACACCGTCGATCACGGCATCCTCCTCCATCGTCTGCACTCCACCATCGGACTCTCTGACTCTCCCCTTGACTGGTTCACATCATACCTCACCGGGAGAACAGAGTACGTCTCCTTGGGTGAGGCAGAGTCGGGTACCCACAACGTCACCTGTGGTGTCCTTCAAGGATCAGTACTCGGCCCCACCCTTTTCACACTCTATATGCTCCCCCTTGGCTCTATCATCAGCCGACATGGAGTATCATTCCATTGTTACGCTGATGACACCCAATTGTACCTCAGGATCAACCCTACCTCCTCTGCAGCCCTGCCTTCACCCACACTCACTACCTGCCTGGAGGAGATACAGGCGTGGATGAAGCTAAACTTCCTGAAACTCAACAGCTCCAAGACCGAAGCCATTATAGTTGGCACCCCACATCAGGTTCGGTCATCCACCATCACGACCATCACCTTCTCCGGCCAGGACATTACCCTCTCCTCAACAGTCACCAACTTGGGTGTGAAAATGGACGCCCATCTGACCTTTGAGGCCCACATTAAACAGCTGTGCAAAAACTCCTTCTATCACCTCAGGAACATCGCCAAACTCCGCCCCTCACTCACTCTGTTTGACGCGGAAAAGCTAGTCCACGCCTTTGTCTCCTCAAGGCTGGACTACTGCAATGCACTCCTCATCGGGATCCCTAAGAAAAGCATCCAGAGGCTCCAGTACATCCAGAACAGCGCTGCTAGGATCCTGATGAGGGTGCGCAAATATGATCATATCACCCCCATCCTGAAATCACTACACTGGCTCCCCGTGGAATTGAGGATCGAATTCAAGGTCTCCGTCCTCACACACCAGTGTATCTATGGAACAGCCCCTCCATACCTCAAGGAACTCCTCACCCCCCTTACCTCCGTGCGGACCACCTGCTCCAGCAACTCAAACCTCCTCAAACCCCCGAGGACTAAGCTCCGTACCATGGGAGACCGGGCCTTCTGCTCGGCTGCCCCCAGTCTGTGGAACCCTCTCCCCGACCACATGAGAGCATCACAGACCGTGGAGGTTTTTAAAAAAGGCCTCAAAACCCACCTCTTCAATAGCGCCTTTCCCTAGACCTTTTATTTATTTATTATCACCCTTTTATCTTATTTTATTCATTTTACTTATTTATTTTTATTTATTGCTTTTTATTCTTTTTACGATGTTAGCACTTCGGGATTTGAATGCAAATATGAAGTGCTTTATAAATTAAAGCCATTATTATTATTATTATTATTCATGTGGTCGGAAGACTTGCTGTCTCCCAGGCTATGAATAGCGAGCAGGCGCCGGGCCCGTTCCGACCGTGACAGCTCGAAAGTCTTTAGCAGGAAAAACTTGAACGCAGCATATTTATCCTGGGCAGGAGGAGATGTAATAAAGCCCACCGTCCGGGTTGCAGTGGAGCTTCCCAGTGCCGAAACGACGTGAAAATAGCGTGCTGCGTCATCAGTTACTCCGCGGAGGGCGAACTGAGCCTCGGCCTGAGCGAACCATGCAGCCGCAGATGTCTCCCAAAACTCTGGCAGTTTGAAAATAACAGCGTTATTTGCCATGCTTGGTTCAGTCTCGGATCCTTCTACGAGACTTACGTCGGGGTCACCAATGTAGTGCCGAGAGACAGGAGTCGGAGGCGGGGTATCAAAGATACAAGCTAGACTTTTAATTAGCATCAGAACAACATATAAACAGCTTCAAGCCCAGGAAGCGAAGACCGGCGGAATCAGGAAGTCCGGTTAACTAAAATGTCCGTGCGGAACAGTACCCCAACCCAGTGTTCGAATTACCCATTTGCTTTCGGGGGAGCCCTTTTTTTTTTGTGCACATCCTGCTACTAAATATGTCACACGCACGCTCTGTTGACTGGCGCAGCAGCGCGGATGCGATTATCCCTAACCCTATAAAAACACTCTGATACTACTACAGACGGTATTACTGCCAAAGCACAATAACATTTCAGAGAGAATAAATAACAGCATGAGGCTACCGTTTCAAAACCAAGTGATAGCCATTAGCCAACATTTATTTAATTGCAACAAACAAAACAAAGCAACGAGATCAGCTGCTGTTGGGGACACATGGCAACGTTTTTCAGATTTGTATAGGCTATATAACATAGGCACGGCGGCCTCAGAATTTAAATGAGTTGAAATTAATCTAAGAAAAATAATGAGACTAGCTATCCAAAACGAATGAGTTATTATTGAGCAACAACAATGAATGGAAATGTTAATACTACACTACACCACACATGTGGGCCTAATCCAAAAGGAATTCAAACTTCCACGTAATTCAAAACTTTATTTTATTTGTATTTTGTATGTGTGCATGACATGTGTGTCATAGCCTCTTTTTTTCAACAGAAGGGGAAGGAACGGGCTTCTTTAGGACCAGCCTGGAATAGGCCATACTCAGAGTGAACAGCTTTGTCCCTATCACTTCCTGACTGTCTCTTCACTTCTTCCCTGTCACTCCGCTGTGGGTGGATTGCTGCAATGGAGGGAAAACGGACAAGAAGTTACAAACATGCAAGCAGGCTATGAAACCAAAGTGTGTGTGTGTGTGTGTGTGTGTGTGTGTGTGTGTGTGTGTGTGTGTGTGTGTGTGTGTGTGTGTGTGTGTGTGTGTGTGTGTGTGTGTGTGTGTGTGTGTGTGTGTGTGTGTGTGTGTGTGTGTGTGTGTGTGTGTGTGTGTGTGTGTGTGTCAGTGTTGTAGTCAAGTCATCAATTCACGAGTCCAAGTCACTCTTGAGTCACCACTCTTCGAGTCCGAGTCCCAGTCCGAGTCACCTAGGGAGAGTCGTAGTCGAGTCCGAGTCCAAGTCCGAGTCACCCAAGGAGTGTCCGAGTCGAGTCCAAGTCTGAGTCACCATTACCTGTGTTCGAGTCCGAGTCCAAGTCCGAGTCACCCAAGGAGTGTCCAAGGAGTGTCCAAGTCCAAGTCATCATTACCTGTGTTCGAGTCCGAGTCCAAGTCTGAGTCACCTAAGAAGAGTCCAAGTCAAGTCCGAGTCACAAGTCTTCATGTATTAATCTTCGTGGATATATGTGTTGAAATGTAGCTGCTCCTCTACATTGCTTTTATCCTGCCATGTTATACTAATCTGTCTATTGAACTGCTTTGAAGCGAGTTTGGCTACAATGATTGTAATAGGTGCTATTGTGGTGCCGAGAGATGGGAGTCGGAGGCGGGGTATCGAAGCTACAAGCTAGACTTTTATTTAGCATTGGAACACACATGTAAACAACTTCATGGACGGGAAGCGAAGAACGGCGGAAACAGGAAGTCCGGCTCACTAAAATGTCCGTGCGGAACAATACCCCAACCCATAGATCCGTGGGTGAATAATGTCAATCACCACACTATACAAATATAAAGCTTATTAATAATATTAATATTATTATTATTGTATATAAATAAACTATATTTAAAATGAGTTACCTTTTAGAGAAGTGATTATATTTGCATGCCAATATTTTCCTATGGTAAAGTTTTTGTTTTGCACTTTTATTTTGATAGTAATAAGATCGGGACTCTTATTTTGAAGGAACTTTTACCGATTTAGCCCCAGGAAGCACATGGCTACTTAGCATGCAAAAGGACGTCATTCTGCATCTTAAAGAGCCTGTGACACGATTTTCCCCCATCATCCAAACCCATCAATTTGAGTAAATATTGTCCCCTTGAAAACCGTTACTGAACTGATTTTGGATATTTGTACTTTGATAACCATTAATCTGCCCTTCAATGTTGACCATTTCCTGGATCTTCTCGGGGATTCTTCAAGTCCCGCCAAATTATGGGTGACGTCATTGCGGGCACAGCGCTCCAGCTGCACCGTTCAGGATCCCAGCATCTGCATGTAAACGCACGATGGCGCACACAGCAGCAAGCTCAGACAGCGATGACAGTTTAATTTTGAACGTGTTTGAGAGCTCATATGAGGCTGAAGGATCGGTTTATTTTGTATCTGTTAGAAGTTTAGGAATTAGGTGCGTCAATATGGGCGATCATACGGTCATGTAGCCAGTGGTGGACAGGGACAAAAACCTGCCCGGGACTCTCGACCGGCCCACTTCGGTACAACTAGTAAATTGTCAACGGGGGGAGTGGGGGATGTGCTAGTGACTTATCCGACCGGCCCACTTCGGTACCGGCCCATCGGGATTCCTCCCGATGGCCAGTCCGCCACTGCACCCAGCCCAGCCCACGTAAACTGTCAACGGGGGGAGCCTCGCTGCGGGCAAACGGTGGACCTAGTGTCCCGATCGGAGTGGGAATAATAATAATAATAATAATAATAATAATAATAATAATAATAATAATAATAATAATAATCCGTGCATTTTATCCATTAATTTCCCAACATTGTGGTAAAAAAAAAAAAACACGTTTAATCCATGTTGGTGTACTACTACAACCAGTGGTGTAGTGGGGATGTTTTTACTGGGTGGACGGGGTGGTGGGTGGACGGGAGACACTATGGACGCGCTCGTGAACTGTCAACGGGGGGGGGGCTTGGGGACCTCTGTGTCGCCTGTCAGCGCAACTTACATGATGCCGTTTAGACAATATAATAATAAAGGGCGGTGCCGGCTGTCAGCGAACCGATCCGGCCTTTCTGCGCGACTATCACTCAAATGCGGGACATAGTCTCAATGTGTGGGACGCGGGACAAATAATAAAAATGCTGTGTGTGCAGTCCCGCACAGTGCGGGACACCTGGTCACCGTACACACACAGTTCTGCCCCTCACACACACACGCTTCAAATCAAGTTGCATAAATGCTTGAGCTACGTTTTTATTATAATTACTGTGAAATCTGCCTATTATGTTTTCGTCATTATTACAACAAACACACACTTGCAACTGATAACACTGGCAATGATTTTAGATGTATTAGACTATTAAAAAAAGAAATCATGCTTCAAATAAGTGGGGGTACGGCGTATCCCCGCGTCCAACGCCCACTACACCACTGACTGCAACTACAAAAAGCTAAGGTTTGTTTTCTCATCAGGAAATGCAGACCGGCTCAAACAAAAGATTTTTAAATCATCATCCTCACGATCATTTAATGTGTCATATGTTCGCCGAATTGACATGAAAGCACTAATAAATGTAGTTTCATCCACTTGAGTTTACAAAAATAATCGATTTGTTTTTATATCACATATCCGACGGGAGGAAATTCAGCAGCTCTCACTACCGATTTTTAATCCTAATTTAATCATCATCTTCACCACGATCATTTATGTTTATGTTCGCCGAAATGACATGAAAGCACTGACAAATATGAATATACTGTAGTCAACTTCATTAAAACGTTATTAACGTGCCTAAACTCAGTAATTCACCATTTCTACGCATGACAACACACTTTGTCCGTGTTTGGCTCTCTCGCCGCACAGTGAAGCGTTCCCGCATTGACGTCACTTCCGGCTTCCCCCAAAACCTCAAAATGAGTCGAAGGAATTTTCCCGCGATGTTCGAAATTATTGATATTTATCGGAACGGTATCGCTTTTTCTTTTTTAAACTGACGGTTCGAGATTACTAGTAGCCCACTATTTCATTGCACAACAGTTGTTGTGTTCGTGTCACAGGCTCTTTAAGTAGCCATGTACTTTCGTGTTATCGGCTGAATATTTATTTATTGATTAGATCACGTTACTCTGATGATAGTGTTCAAGACAGCTATTATGTCTGAACTCGATCTTTAGAGTAATGTGTTACGGAGCCTTCTCTTCAATATTGTTTCCACATAATGAGCATGTTGCGCTGCTCTTTTCCAATGTGGAAGCAGAATGTGTGAAAGCATACAGCAGGATGCGGGGTGTGTCTCTAGACATCTCTAGACTGGAATAGCGGGGCCCAGTACTGAACTCGCCTCGCAGGTGCACACGCCAGGACAGAGGACATCAGACTCCAGAGAAAACTTGCTTGAGTCCAAGTCTGAGTCATCATTACCTGTGTTCGAGTCCGAGTCCAAGTCCGAGTCACCCATGGAGTGCCCGAGTCGAGTCCGAGTCCAAGTCATCATTATCTGTGTTCGAGTCCAAGTCATCGTGCACGAGAATTCACGAGTCCAAGTCCGAGTCGCCTCAATCAGTGCGCGAGTCCGAGTCGAGTCACGAGTCCCGAAAATCGGCACTCGAGTCCGATTCCAGGACTCGAGTACTCCATCTCTGGTGTGTGTGTGTGTGTGTGTGTGTGTGTGTGTGTGTGTGTGTGTGTGTGTGTGTGTGTGTGTGAGTGTGTGTGTGTGTGTGTGCGTGTGTGCGTGTGTGTGTGTGTGTGTGTGTGTGTGTGTGTGTGTGTGTGTGTGTGTGTGTGTGTGTGTGTGTGTGTGTGTGTGTGGTGCTGAAAGAGCAATGCCGAGCCTATAGATTGATTAGACTACGCAAGTCAATCAGTCTGATAAAAACCTAATAAATCACACAACCAAAAAGTATATCAACAGTAGGACTGGGGCCAGTCCAAACAAACACAAAGCTCAAACAGTCAAATTGACTCTCTTACCTTACTGTAAAAGCGACCACAGGGACCTGGGCGGCTTCTTCTTGGCTTTCGGTCCCGGAACCCAGGATGTGGAGGGTTTGTGGCCAGCTTTGATCCAAGACCGTACAAATGGCTGAGGGTTGAATTGCTCCAGGGGGGGGCCATTGATGTCTACAAAGAGACGGGAGAAGAGGCTCTTTTCCCGCAACTTGTTGCGTTTGTCGGTCGAATTGACGGCAGAAAACCCCCTCTCACACTCAGCTGATGTAGGCAAAAAGGTCTTTCTCGCTGTCTGCAGTTTTTGCAGGGCTTTCCCTGGAGATTTATTCTCTAATTTGTAGTCCCAAAACTCCTCAATGGCCTCTCGGGCCGCTTCCCCCAGCACTTTTGCCAGTGCGCATGCTTCATTCTCCCCATAGAGGATCAGGGCGCTCCATTGTTCGGGCCAAAAGTGCTTGTCCAGTGGTTTTAGCATGTGGACCAGGTCCGGTTCAGGCACTCGCTTCTTCAAACTGTCTATTATAGACTGATAAAGCTGCAGACGGTTTATCTTGGGCCTGCTCTCTGAGAGCTCAACATCCTTGAACATGCCAGTAGCAATGCCTTCTTCCACTTTTTGTGTGGACTTTCCGCCACTGATTTTCATAGCTGTCAACACATCGATGGTCTGCTGAATGTAGCAACTTGCATCTACCAAAGATTTTCTCTGCGTTGAAGGTTTAGCGACAGGCTTTTAAATTCTCGAAGAAAATCCTTCATTGTTGCTAAATCAGCCAGAAATCCAGTGCTTGTGAGGAGTTTGTGCATTCCCCTGAATTTCTGTCTCCCTGTGTCACTGCGAGATGATGTGTCGTCTGTTGCTGTTTTGAATTGGCGAGCCAGTGCGGGATAATCTTTCCAGACAGCTCTCACAGTCTGAAAACTACTAGCCGCCCAACGAATAGTGAAAATGTTGCGGCAGGGAGATAAATATAGTTTTTGCCTCTTTGCAAATCTCACAACCACATTTTTTTTTTTAATGAAAAGCCATGGATACTTTTCTTTCCACTCACTCCATCTTTTCAGTGTCCAGTTAAATGGCAGGCCATGGGAATCTTCAGCGTCAGGTTCGTTAGTGTAGGTGGAACCGGCAGCTGTCGCCATTGTTGAAGCCTCTTCTGAAGCCTCTTCTGAAGCCTCTTCTGAAGCCTCTTCTGGCTCCGCATCGGCTGGCCTTTCTCTCGGTGTGGAGCTGTCAAAATCGACCCTAACTAAAAGTTGTTCGGTTGACATTTTCATTTTTAGATTCCTTTGCTTCTTTACTTGTGAAACCAAAAGGTGCGAGGCCTGGCTGTTTTCGTTTCACCATTTTCTTTATTACAAAGCCAATTTGTTGTTGTTAAACAATATCAATATGAACATTTCAAATACCGCGCCGGCGCCACCGTAACCATAACAACGTAAGTAGCGTAAAGAATGCAGCGCCCCACGTACAGATGGCAACACACAGAAATATTCACAAATGTAAAACGAATATTCAGAAACTGTAATGAACAATGACAATAATTTATTTCAAAAACTTTTATTTAAAGAAACTCAACATTTCTAATCTGTGTGACACAGATATGCAGGTTTTTTTTGGGCTCCCCCTATTTATCTCAAAGTCGGCCTTCGGGGGAGCCAAGCTCCCCCTGGCTCCCCCCCATTTCGAACACTGCCCCAACCCATAGATCCGTGGGTGAATAATGTCAATCACCACAGTCTCAACATATTTCTGCTGGTGTCTTCATTTCTGAAAAAATAATTCTTCCTGTTAATTGTTTTTGTGATTTTTAACCACTTCAATTTATCTCACTCTTCTTCTCTTTCAGCAGATAGTGGTCTGCAGGAGGTTCTAGATGAACATAGGCTCAGTCTGAGGAGGAGATGTGAATGTGTGACTGAAGGAACTGATCAAAGTGAAACCCTCCTCAACAAGATCTTCACTGAGCTCTACATCACACAAGGCCAGAGTGAAGAGGTTAATACCCAACATGAGGTGAGGCAGCTGGAGACAGCTTCCAAGAAGAAGCCCCTCCATGACACTCCAATCAAGTGCCAGGACATCTTTAAAGCCTCACCTGACCAACAGACTCTCATCAGAGCGGTCCTGACCAACGGAGTCGCTGGAGTTGGAAAGACCTTCTCAGTGCAGAAGTTCACTCTGGACTGGGCCGAGGGTTTGGGAAACCAAGATGTCAGTCTGGTGATCCCGCTCTCCTTCAGGGAGCTGAACCTGATCAAAGGTGAGCAGTACAGTCTTCTCAGGCTGCTCCATGTTTTCCATCCAACCTTACAGAAGCTCACAGCAGAGCAGCTGGCTGTCTGCAAAGTGCTGCTCATCTTTGACGGCCTGGATGAAAGCAGACTTTCTCTGGACTTCAGAAACAATGAGGTTGTGTCTGATGTCTCTCAGCAGTCCTCAGTCAACGTGCTGCTGACAAACCTCATCAGGGGGAAGCTGCTTCCCTCGGCTCTCGTCTGGATAACTTCCAGACCTGCAGCGGCCAATCAGATCCCTCCTGAGTGTGTGGACAGGGTGACAGAAGTACGAGGCTTCACTGACGCCCAGAAGGAGGAGTACTTCAGGAGGAGATGGAGTGATGAAGACCTGTCCAGCAGAATCATCTCTCACATCAAGAGCTCCAGGAGCCTCCACATCATGTGTATGATCCCTGTCTTCTGCTGGATCACTGCTGCAGTTCTGGACCACATGTTGACTACAGACCAGAGAGAAGAGCTGCCCCAGACCCTCACTGACATGTACTCACACTTCCTGCTGGTCCAGACCAAGAGGAAGAAGCAGAAGTATGAAGAGGGACATGAGACGAGTCCACAGCAGCTGAGGGAGGCTGACAGGGAGCTTCTTCTGAAGCTGGGGAGGCTGGCGTTTGAACATCTGGAGAAAGGAGACATCATGTTCTACCAAGAAGACCTGCAGCGCTGTGGTCTTGAGGTCACCGAGGCCTTGGTACACTCAGGAGTTTGTACACAGATCTTCAAAAGAGAGAGTGTGATCTTCCAGAAAACAGTCTACTGCTTTGTTCATCTGAGCATTCAGGAGTTTCTGGCTGCAGTCTACATGTTGCACTGTTACACCAACAGAGACACAGCGGTACTGAAGGACTTCCTGCAGGGAGACTGGGACGAAGACAGTGATAGCAGTGATCCGGATTACCCATCGCTGGATGTCTTCCTAAAGGGAGCCATGGATAAATCCCTCAGAAGTGAAAATGGCCACCTGGACCTGTTTGTCCGCTTTCTCCACGGCCTCTCTCTGGAGTCCAACCAGAGACTCCTAGGAGGCCTGCTGGGTCGCACAGACATCCGTCCAGGAATCATACAGAGACTTTTCAGAGGCCTGCTGGGTCGCAAAGAAATCCAGAGAGCCATCAAGAACCTGAAGAAGATGAGCAGTGATGAAATCTCTCCTGACAGGAGCATCAACATCTTCCACTGTCTGACAGAGATGAAGGACCACTCAGTACATCAGGAGATCACAAAGTTCCTGAAGTCAGATAACAGATCAAAGAGACTCTCTGAGATCCACTGCTCAGCTCTGGCCAACATGCTGCAGATGTCAGAGGAGGTTCTGGAGGAGTTGGACCTGAAGAAGTACAACACATCAGCGGAGGGAAAACGGAGACTGATTCCAGCTGTGAGGAACTGCAGAAAGGCTGAGTAAATCCAGATTTGATTAACTTCATAAATTAGTCCAGATAAGAAGTTTACGTCTTCAAATAAACACTATATCAATTCTGCTGTTTCTAATACTGTGAGAGCAAAAGGGATCCATAATGACGCACAATGTTAATCAGATGGGTCTACTGTTTTCATCAAATGCATGAAGTTCATATAATCTTCTTATGAAAAACTTTCTCTGTAATATCTATCCTGACAGACTAACTTCCTGTGGACTCTCAGAGACTCACTGTGAAGTCGTGGCCTCAGCTCTGAAGTCTGACCCCTCCCATCTGAGACATCTGGACCTGAGTATCAACAAGCTGCAGGATTCAGGAGTGAAGCTGCTGAGTTCTGGACTAAAGAGTCCAAACTGCAGACTGGAGACTCTCAGGTCAGTTCACTGACTGCAGTTCATACGGTTCTTTTTTGTCAGGGTTGAGTGAAGCAGGCAGGACCCAAATGCAGATTTCAAAGAAAAATACCTTTATTCAAAGTCCAAAATGTCAAAAACAGAACACTACCCCGAGACACAGTCAAAGACAAACAAGGAACTCACCAAGACTAGCAGAAAACACAGAACCTAAATACACACAGGACTAATCAAACAAACAAGAGAAAGGTGAGGAGGGAGGAGAAAACACAGGGGCACCAGGTGAACACAATCAGGTAATCAGGTAGGAGGGAAAACAGACAGAAAGCAACAGGCAAGACAGGGGGTGAACACTTTTCAAAATAAAACAGGAAACCAAAGACAGAAAAAGACAAGACAAAACACAACACAGACAGATCGTGACGGTACCCCCCCCTCAAGGGACGGATGCCAGACGTCCCAAAAAAGTCCAGCAGGGTGGGTAGAGGGGGACCGGAGGAGGGACACCAAACTAGGGCCAATAGGGTGGGTGGAAGGGGTCTGGAGGACGGGTTTGAGCTGACAGCCCAGGGGCACAGCGGAGGACCCAGAAGGGGTCTCGGGCGGACGGCCCGGGGGCAAGGCAGAGATCAAGGATGGGGTCTTGGGGGGACGGCCCGGGGGCAAGGCAGAGTCCATGGTGGGGCGAAGGCCTCGGCAGGAAGAGTCAGGGGGCCGGGCCCGAGGCGAGGACCGCGGCAGGAAGAGTCAGGGGGCCGGGCCCGAGGGCGAAGACCGCGGCACTCAGGGGGCCGGGCTCGAGGGCGAAGACCGCGGCTTTCAGGGGGCCGGGCTCGAGGGGGCCGGGCTCGAGGGTGAAGACCAGAGACCTCCGGAGGCCGGGCAGGACCTGGTGTCGGCCGAACAGGAACCGGACATGGTGGAACAGGCTTCGGCAGGATCCCCCACGGAAGAGGACCAGGAGTTGGCAGGACGCCCGGCCAGACAGGTGATGGCGGGGTCTCCAACGGAACAGGACAAGGGGTTGGCAGGACCCCCGGCAGAAGAGTTGTCGGCGGGACCCCCAGAGGAACAGGACATAGGATTGGCAGGACCCCCGGCAGGAGAGTAGTCGGCGGGACCTCCAACGGGACTGGACATGGAGCTGGCAGGACCCCCAGCGGAACCTCCAATGGCACAGGACATAGGGCTGGCAGGACCCCCGGCAGAAGAGTAGTCGGTGGGACCCCCAACGGGACAGGACATGGGATTGGCAGGACTCCCGGCAGGAGAGTAGTCGGCGGGACCCCCAACGGGACAGGACATAGGATTCTCAGGACCCCCAGCAGGAGAGTAGTCGGCGGGACCTCCTACGGGACTGGACATGGAGCTGGCAGGACCCCCATCGGAACCTCCAACGGAACAGGACATAGGATTGGGTTGAGTGAAGCAGGCAGGACCCAAATGCAGATTTCAAAGAAAAATACCTTTATTCCAAGGGCAAAATGTCAAAAACAGAACACTACCCCGAGACACAGTCAAAGACAAACAAGGAACTCACCAAGACTAACAGAAAATACAGAACCTAAATACACACAGGACTAATCAAACAAACAAGAGAAAGGTGAGGAGGGAGGAGAAAACACAGGGGCACCAGGTGAACACAATCGGGTAACCAGGTAGGAGGGAAAACAGAAAGAAAGCAACAGGCAAGACAGGGGGTGAACACTTTTCAAAATAAAACAGGAAACCAAAGACAGAAAAAGACAAGACAAAACACAACACAGACAGATCGTGACAATTTTTCTTTTAAAAAAATCTGCCCGAGAACAGGACTTTGTATCTGTTCATTTTGTTATGTTTTTTCAAATGGTTGAGTATCTAGCAGAATAACAAAGATCAGAGAAGGTGAATGTGTGACGGACAGTGTTCCAGCTTCCACAGACTCACACTGTGCTCCGTAAGTCGGTGAAGATGCTGTCAGTACTGATGAGCTGTGAGGGAGAGGAAGGAGTTGTTAAAGATCTGATGAGAGAAAAACTGCTGCAGAGTTTGAGCTTGGATTATCATGGATCTACATCTTTCTTCACTCTGACATCGAAACCTTCTTCAGCTCTGAACAGATTATTAAAAGTTGAAACTCACTTCATGTTTTCTTTATTCAGACTGAGTAACTGCAAGATGTCAGAGATCAGCTGTTCTGCTCTGATCTCTGCCCTGAAGTCCAACCCCTCCCATCTGAGAGATCTGGACCTGAGTAACAACCATCTGCAGGATTCAGGAGAGAAGCTGCTGAGAGATCTTCTGGAGAGTCCAGACTGCAGACTGGAGACTCTCGGGTCAGTTCACCATCTTTTACTTCTATGCTGAGATTAAGGTGAGACAACCCAGGCAAAAACATTGTTTTTCAAGCACTGGTCAATTTTGAGATGTTGTGCTATTTTGATTCATTAACATATTTTCTTTCAGGCTTTTGGAAGGAAAACATACAAAATACACATTTAGGTGTTTATTTTACTATAGTTTGTCTATTTGCGCCTGTAGATTTATCCTAAATTCACCAAAAGTTAGCCTTCTAACGTAACATAAAGTACAGACACCGCTGTGTGCACCGTGTCATCAGAGGTATCGTTAGAAAGCTCCGTCTCTCCTGCACAATCTCATCGGATCCAAATATGGTCATTTCCTTTGTATCAGCAACCAATCGTGAAAGTACAAAGGGGTCTTAAACCAAGAAACGAAATCTCATTGGCTGGTGTCAATTTCTGACAACGTGGTTTTGCTCAGATGCGTCACGTGGTGTGCTAAAACACTTCCTGTTTAGCTTTCCCCTAAAGATTTAAATCTCAAAATGGCAAAAAAACGGCGAAAAGAACGTTCACAGAAAAGACGAAAACAATTTTCACTTGCACGAAGCAAGATTATACAAAAAACAAATGACCCCGAACATGAAATACCTTCACGGAGTGCGTCGAGGGGCGCAAGCTGTCATCCAGAGAACAGGAGGGCTTAGCTAGCGCCTCACTGCAATCTTTAAAGGTCGTTTTCTCAAAATGAGTTTTTTCTCCTACTCTGAGTTTGAAATGTCCACTTCAGTAGCACATAGATACACCAAACCTTCCAGTTATATTCCTATCAATATTATGAAGGCTTTTACTAAAGTATTTTTTCATATATCATTCATAGCCTGAATTATGTACGATTTTATACCTAAAAACATGGCGAACATTTATATTTTAGGGCTGTTGACAGTATTTTCTGATTTATGGAGTAATAAAAAGAGATATCCAAAATCCCTTCTGTAAAAGCCTTGGATACTAATATGACTACAAAATGAAACAAGAATTTTGAACCTGGCATTATCCAAAATTCAGATTTCGGTTCCTGAAATGTGTTAAAATATGTGCATATTCAATGAGATAATGGATCATTTGCATATTTAAACATGCTATTTCAGAAAACTTGTAATATAAAAAACAATTGCCTTATTGTAAGTCATTAACTGGAGAAATTTCTAGCTGATATCTTTAAGTAAAAAAGATCACCCTATTCATCTCGCCTTAAGATAGATGTGTTGATTCTGAGCTGAGGACATCAGGCTGATATTACACTGATCCACACTGATATATTAATGCTATTAGGCGCTTTTACACCAAGTACTTTTCCCAAGAATAGTACCCGGAACTTTTCCCCGGAACTTTTATTTCCTGGATCTATCTAGTAAATCGCGTTCACACTGCTTTAGGTTTACTGGCAAGTCACAAACAACTTCAGGGCGTATACTGCCACCCGAAGTCCCCGGAAGTCCCGGAGTTGAGGAATGGCTTCAGTAGAAGCTGCTGAGAAGACTCCTGAGTAAATCGCCAGAAGCGCCGACACTTCCTCATCACTCCAACGCTCCCATGTTTTGTTTTGTGTTGACATAAGTTAGTCTCTCTGCAAAAACTTTTCTGAGTTTTTACGGGGCGTGGTTTGCATTTCGCCCAGCCAATCAGAAATTGGAACCTTTTCCTCCCCAGGAAAGTACCACCTCTCTAGCAGGGACCGAAAAGGGGTGAAAAGGTTCCCGAAAAAAAGTTCTTGTTCCAGATCTTTTTGGTCCCAGGAACTATCGGAACTATTCCTGGGAAAAGTTCTCCGTTGTGAAAGCGCCTATAGTCTACTTTCTTCTTCTGTGGTTTAGTTCCCTGACTGTGGCAGAGCCATGGTGATCTTTACATTTAAATATAACAAGAAAAGTCCTTCACTGCATAATTCACTCTGAACCTCTTAAACACCTGAAATTCATCTCAAAGTCTCCATCATGATTATAATAAATTATATAAAAGACAAATTAATAAATGTTTCCATTCAAACTATCAACAATAAAGATTGTATTCAGTATTTGCCTTTTCCAATATTTTTCTGAAGCTCCATGATGCTGACTGAATAGTTTAAACTTACATCATGTATTCCTTATTCAGTCTGTGGAGCTGCAGGTTGTCAGAGATCAGCTGTGCTGCTCTGGGCTCAGCTCTGAAGTCCAACCCCTCCCATCTGAGAGATCTGGACCTGAGTTACAACAATCTGCAGGATTCAGGAGTGGAGCTGCTGAGTTCTGGACTAAAGAGTCCAGACTGCAGACTGGAGACTCTCAGGTCAGTTCACTGACTGTTGTTCATATAGATTTTTTGTATTTAAAAATGTGCCTGAGCACTGGTTATTCCGTTTCAAAACCGAATAGGAAAAACAAAAAAACACAGTTTTTTAGTTTGTGTGAGTCTGTGGAAGCTGAAAAACGTTATTCTGTTTTTAAACCAAAACAGGAAAACTTATAAATCAACGTTTTTTAATCTTTGTATCTTCGGACCATTAGTTTTTCTAACCCTTCGCACTAGAAAGTATATTGTGCACACAAGATACTTTTTTGTTTTGTTCATGACCCTTTAGGGGCTCCGTAGTTACCTAATACATTTTAAAAAATGTAAATGGTAACTGATGTCCATTGTTTTAAAAACAAAACGGAAAAACAGAGAAACGGAAAACCAAAAAAACTACATTATTCTGTTTTTAAACAAAACGGGAAAACAGATAAATCAAATTTTTGTTTTTGTTTTTATGATTTACGGATAATCCAGCGAATGCTGGGAAAATGTGAAGACAAATCTTTTATACTTACAGACATGCAACAAGTAATAGTGACAAATAACTATTTTCAGTGTACTTCCATGGGCGCAGGGTTAGAAAAACAAATGGTCTGAAGATACACGGATTCAAAAACGTTGATTTATCTGTTTTCCCATTTTGGTTTAAAAACAGAATAACGTGTTTGAGCTTCCACAGACTCACACTGTGCTCCATGAGTCGGTGAAGATGCTGTCAGTACTGATGAGCTGTGAGGGAGAGGAAGGAGTTGTTAAAGATCTGATGAGAGAAAAACTGCTGCAGAGTTTGAGCGTGGATTATCATGGATCTACATCTTTCTTGACTCTGACATCGAAACCTTCTTCAGCTCTGAACAGATTATTAAACTTTGAAATGTACATCATGTATTCTTTATTCAGAATGAGTAACTGCAGGTTGTCAGAGATCAGCTGTGCTGCTCTGATCTCAGCTCTGAAGTCCAACCCCTCCCATCTGAGAGATCTGGACCTGAGTCTCAACGCTCTGCAGGATTCAGGAGAGAAGCTGCTGAGAGATCTTCTGGAGAGTCCAGACTGCAGACTGGAGACTCTCAGGTCAGTGAGGGGTCGACTCTCTGCTGGTTCAGCAGTATTGTGTTGGGGGTTTGATGTGTTTCACGCTGAGTAATCCCTCCAGTTCTTCCTTCCAGACGTAGCCTAGCTTAGCACACCTCATCATGCTACCCATTCACTGCAATTTCTTATTTATTTTTTTTCGTTATTCCACCAACATTGTAATGTGAGCTTAAAATGCAAATTCACATTTTTTGTAAGTAAGCAACATCTTAATGGATATACAGGATTTTACAGAGGAGTGAGTCTGCTTAGTTCTCCTGTCATGCTTTTGTTTCTAGACTAAAGAGCAGTTATTTCCTGTTAGCTTAGAGCTGAGGCAGTCAGTCTTAGTGTTTGCAGAGAAGATATGATGGGATGTAATGCATGAGATCAGTCAGGACTCTGAAGCTGACTCAAAGAACAAACACTTATTTTAAACCTGATCCATAACTGTTTGGTTGTGTTCATCCCTACAGGATCAATGACGAGACTATCAGAGCCAAGAAACAGAAGAGATGTGAGTATTGAAACCATATCCTCCATTCATCAGACTATTCAACATTAAAGTCTGATCTTAAAATGAAAAACATGTATCTAATCCATCTTGTTTCAGCTCTCTTCAATCACTTTAGCTGCTAATGTTTCTCTCTCTTGATGTTTGATTATTATTATTCTTTCAGGAGACTCGGGTGTCAAACAGGAAGTGAAGACTGGATCAACTGACGGTATAATTTCCGTAAAGCAACAATCAATTTCACTAAAGGCTTTTCTTACAAATAAAGATGTAGAGAAGAAACATAAATATACACCGATCAGCCATAACATTATGACCACCTGCCTAATATTGTGTAGGTCCTCTTTCGCGGCCAAAACAGCCCTGACCCGTGGAGGCATGGACTCCACTCGACCTCTGAAGGAGTGCTGTGGTGTCTGGCACCAATACGTTAGCAGCAGATCCTTTCACCTCTTAAGCCCATACCCTGCTTTTCAGGTTTCAGACTCCAAAAGGCCACTAACACAGCAAAGACTATATCTTCACTTCTAAAAGGGGTAAATTAATAATCTTTTCTCTCAAAGCAAGGTTACATCTGTGAGTTGGATGTAGAAGTGTCAGAATCAATATAGATGTTTTTATTTTAAAGTAAATTCAGATGGAACATAGTAAAAACATGTAAATTCTATTGTATTACTCTTGTGTTTCTTTTAGCTAAAAATGCTTCATATTGTTAGTTAGCTGAGTTTCTTATCGTTAAAAGGGTATGGAACATTAATAGTTTCATAAATGTTAAGAAGCCCTGAGACATAGTCTCGTAAAAAAACGGTGGGGGGACCCTCGGGCTTAAGAGGTTAAAGGTGCCCTATCATGCAAAATGCACTTTTTGACGTATTTTATGCATAAATATGTGTCTGTATCTGAAAGACAGTCTCCATTCATGCTTTGAAAACAAAAACATTACAGTCGCCGTTAAAAAATAAAACGAAAGTACACAGACCTTTAGCAAAAGATGCATTTTTATTTAAGTGCACCATTATTAAGATGCTTTATCCTGGAGCTTCACCCCAGCAACAAACTGTTCTGTAGCATCAGGACAAAAACCTCCAGACTCAGTGACAGTTTCATCCCACAGGCCATAAGACTGTTAAACACCTGAACTCTGTTAAAGGTTGTGTGTTCTGAAGCTTTTTCTGCATGTAAACGGTCTGCAGAGCCTCAAAGTACACCCTGTAGTGAGTAAAACTCTAACACAGAGAAGACCTGTCTATGCTGGCCCAGAACGCCTCGTTGGACATTTCTCTTTTTCCATTTGTTTCTTCCGGTAACCGCATGACGTCATGTGGTTCCCGGGACCAAAATGGACCAATCCGCGGAGCTCCTCACACACCAGGACCTTTAGCGTAAATGTTCAACTAATTCCCATTGACTTGCATAGAGTTCCCTGGCTGGTAATAGACGAGTTGGGATGGCAGAGAGATGGTCTCCACAGACCCATCCTCACAGCGTTATAAACCTTTTTCTTACTCAATGTCAAGCCACACTTATTGTTTTTACTTCGGCTGTGAGTGTTTGTGTGTGTGTGTGTGTGTGTGTGTGTGTGTGTGTGTGTGTGTGTGTGTGTGTGTGTGTGTGTGTGTGTGTGTGTGTGTGTGTGTGTGTGTGTGTGTGTGTGTGTGCGCTCAGGATGAGTTTAGCTGTTTCTCGCTGTATCGCCGACCCGGAAACCACACCAGTAAGCCAGCTCACTGAGCAGCGAGCCTTGCAACGTCCCGACCAATCAGAGCACAGTGGGCTCACAGGGAGGGGGGGGGGGGGCAGCAGCTCCAACAAGCCGTTTAGGACAGAGAGTGAATACACATACTATACAGAGATGCTGGATGAGAAACCAATGTGAGTTTGGAACATTGAACAATGTAAATCTATTCTAGTAGACCTCAGCAATGGAATTATGATCAGTAGAAATGGCCATGACATGGGCCCTTTAAGAACATCCATAAACATGAATCTGTTATCATCTTACAATGTATTTATCTCAATAGTTATCACCGTAATAAACAGTATTTTCATCTTAGTGTACAATATTACATTTTAAATTCTGTTCTTGTTTATCATGTTCTATTTACGTTTATATAGATTTCTTGCGCGATTTTCTTTGATGTCTTTGTCGTGATTTATGTCTTAAGATTTCTATTGCC
Source organism: Notothenia rossii (assembly GCF_949606895.1). Taxonomy (NCBI): domain Eukaryota; kingdom Metazoa; phylum Chordata; class Actinopteri; order Perciformes; family Nototheniidae; genus Notothenia; species Notothenia rossii. The sequence goes on along the minus strand of NC_136912.1, from coordinate 2,278,646 downwards.
ATCTGTACCCTGTAGCTTATGTGCATTTGCCAATAAAGCCTTTGAATTGAATTGTTTGTTTTGAGTGAATTGTTTATAAAAAAAAGAAAGGGAAGAGTCTAGGAAACAGGGAGTGTAAATCCGGTCGGAGTTGAGAGGATTATTGCTTGTTTTAGGACGAGACTAAGTTCATAGCGTTTCTGGCCATGGTGATCAACTGTGATTGTTAGAGCCAGTATTTGGTTTTTATAAAAAAAGGCCACCTAATCGTGACGTTTGTAGTCAACAACGTATAAAGGACTACATTTCCCATGCGCCTCCTCCAAAGAGACAGAGATGGGTCAGAAAGACGCCACCGAGGCAGTTTTTAACCGTTAAGATACCCATTAAAGTTAAACAAGCTTTAACATAGACAGGAAGAAAGAAAGAGCACCTAAGTTGTTATTTTATTTGAGATTTGTTTTGACTTTTGTAGAGGCCTGTTGTCTTTGTTACCTGTGTGAAAAGTTTGTTATTTTATTTTTAGCAAATACATTGCAAAATATCATCCAAACCATCGGAGGCCAAGCAACTCATCAACTGTGAGTCAAACAAACATGAAAGAAGGAAAACGTGTTAGAAATGTTTGTTGAAGGCGTTTCGTGGCTCGATGGAAAATAAGGAAAAAGCCACGACTGTGCTGACGAGGCAGAAAGAAAGTCTGAGAGGATTTAACTAGTTTTTGATGGTGCTAAGAAACTAATCTCCTCTCAGTCTAGAGCAGTTCAATTAGCAGGCTAGTCTTTCGAGATAAGAGGTTAACATATTTACCTTCATTTACGTTTATTTATTGTCATCTTTACTTATATTAGTAGTTTGCATTAGTTTTGATAAAGGTAATTGTATTAGTTAGTTACCTTCCCAAGTAGCATGGGGACCCTTTTAGGGGGGTTCTGGAGATGACATTGCAGTGTTGCACACTTGTGTTTTGCATTTCCATTTCCATGTTTTTGTTGCTGTAGAACTGAGGCCTGTACTACGAAGCTGGTTCAACCTAACCTGGATATGTTTGAGTTAGCCGGTTGACTTAATCCAAAACAAACGCGCTCTCGCTAAACGGTCCTACGACGCGGGTTATCAACTCGATCGCTCAAGCCAGCCGTGTCCTATCTAGTTAGGTGCGCGTTCACATGAAAGGGGTGGTATTTGGAGCATTCGACCAATCACAAACATGGAGAAGCATACTGACAGCGCAGCGTCATACTTCCTGAATGAAAAGTCAACTACAATATTAGACATATGAAGAAGTTAAACTTTAAACATCCATGACTTAAACACTTTATCCAGGATCAAAGCCACATAGCTGCACCTGCAAGGTGAATACAGCTGGTAACAGAACAAGTGTTTGAATGCGTACATTAACAGGTTTATGATATCACTGCCCCGTCTAAGACACGATCTGACTTTCATTACTTTGTCTCGAGTGTTTCGTCAACTTAATGTGTTGCTTAAAATAATACTTCTGCATACAGTATGTGACACTGTGAGTGTTGCACGGCCAGATATGGCTCAGCTGACTCAGATAAGGAGATATATGATACATTATGATGTGATATGCCGTGGACTGTACTTAATGTTAATTTGATCCGGTTACTTATGTTGTGGCAGATATTTAAGTAAGCTTTCTTAACGCTAATGTTATAATAGTCAGATTGCTCTGAAGATGGAGGTGATATTCTATTCATGTTCACGTTCACACAGTCGGTGATTTTTGCCGGCCGTCTTTCCAGCAACGGCAGCTTTTCTGTATTTTCTTTCTCCTGTAATATGACTTGATCGTTTTACACTCTGCACACTGAGCTCTGAATGGTCAGCAGGCGGTGCTTTCACTGAGTTGAGCTCTTAGCCTGAAACCTAACCTGCTCCGGGGCAGGTTAGCCGCACAGCATAAGTTACCATGGAGATCTAGCCTGCTAAAAAGAGAACCAGCTTCGTAGGACCGGAAACCCCGAGTTGTCCCTGAAGTTAGCTGGCTAAGCAAAAATCCTGCTTTGTAGTATACCCCCCTGCTTCGTAGTATACCCCCCTGGAGTGTCCACACTTTTTTGTAACTGAGAGAAGTTAACTAGTTTTTGATGGTGATGAGAGAGTCATCTCCTCTCAGTCCAGAGCAATTCAATCAGTATGCTAGTTTTTTGAGATAAGAGGTTAAAATATTCACCTTTATTTATTTTCATCTTTACCTTTATTAGTATTGTCTGTTCGTTTTGAAAAGGGTAGTTTCATTAGTTATCCAGCAGTGGGCGGTAATGCAACGTCTGGACGCCAACCGCCTCTTAAATTCAAAAAGAAGAAGAAAACGTCACTCTTCTTGAACGGTTTTCCAGTCGGTCGCTTTTAAGTGATGCACACGAGCTTCTCACCGGATGTTGATAAACGCACGTGGGTTGCTGTTGAGAGTTGAAGCTGTTTCCTATTCATGTAGCTTCTATAGTTTATTCATTTAAACTCAAACTTGTTGTATTAAAACTGGGATGTCTGCGTCGTTGGTCCGGAGAGGACTGGAGCTGCTGAACGAAGACATTAAAGGTCAGTTTTAGCTTTTTATCCGTAGCTTCATAGCTAAATCACAGCTAGCGTTAGCATCCGTTTGAACAGTTCTTCTCCTCTGCTGCTGTCTTAAAATGAAATGTAAACAGAGGTTCATTTATTCCTATATTTGTCATCATCATTGAATTCCTAAATACTTTAAAAACACCTCCAAAACAGGCTTTTTTAATGTATTTCACACGACATATTGAATTGCTTTAATATAGCCAGAATCTGCGTATTATTAAAGAGTCCTCTCCTGCTGTTGTTCAGGTGTATATCAGTATGTAGTGTCTCTCCTTTAAAGAGTCCTCTCCTGCTGATGTTCAGGTGTATATCAGTATGTAGTGTCTCTCCTTTAAAGAGTCCTCTCCTGTTGATGTTCAGGTGTATATCAGTATGTAGTGTCTACTTTAAAGAGTCCTCTCCTGCTGATGTTCAGCTGTATATCAGTATGTAGTGTCTCTACTTTAAAGAGTCCTCTCCTGTTGATGTTCAAGTGTATATCAGTATGTAGTGTCTACTTTAAAGAGTCCTCTCCTGCTGATGTTCAGGTGTATATCAGTATGTAGTGTCTCTACTTTAAAGAGTCCTCTCCTGCTGATGTTCAGGTGTATATCAGTATGTAGTGTCTCTACTTTAAAGAGTCCTCTCCTGCTGATGTTCAGGTGTATATCAGTATGTAGTGTCTCTACTTTAAAGAGTCCTCTCCTGCTGATGTTCAGGTGTATATCAGTATGTAGTGTCTCTACTTTAAAGAGTCCTCTCCTGCTGATGTTCAGGTGTATATCAGTATGTAGTGTCTCTACTTTAAAGAGTCCTCTCCTGCTGATGTTCAGGTGTATATCAGTATGTAGTGTCTCTACTTTAAAGAGTCCTCTCTTGCTGATGTTCAGGTGTATATCAGTATGTAGTGTCTCTACTTTAAAGAGTCCTCTCCTGCTGATGTTCAGGTATATATCAGTATTTAGTGTCTCTACTTTAAAGAGTCCTCTCCTCTTGATGTTCAGGTGTATATCAGTATGTAGTGTCTCTACTTTAAAGAGTCCTCTCCTGCTGATGTTCAGGTGTATATCAGTAAGTAGTGTCTCTACTTTAAAGAGTCCTCTCCTGCTGATGTTCAGGTGTATATCAGTATGTAGTGTCTCTACTTTAAAGAGTCCTCTCCTGCTGATGTTCTGGTGTATATCAGTATGTAGGGTCTCTACTTTAAAGAGCCCTCTCCTGCTGATGTGCAGGTGTATATCAGTATGTAGTGTCTCTACTTTAAAGAGTCCTCTCTTGCTGATGTTCAGGTGTATATCAGTATGTAGTGTCTCTACTTTAAAGAGTCCTCTCCTGCTGATGTTCAGGTATATATCAGTATGTAGTGTCTCTACTTTAAAGAGTCCTCTCCTGCTGATGTTCAGGTGTATATCAGTAAGTAGTGTCTCTACTTTAAAGAGTCCTCTCCTGCTGATGTTCAGGTGTATATCAGTATGTAGTGTCTCTACTTTAAAGAGTCCTCTCCTGCTGATGTTCAGGTGTATATCAGTATGTAGTGTCTCTACTTTAAAGAGTCCTCTCCTGCTGATGTTCAGGTGTATATCAGTATGTAGTGTCTCTACTTTAAGGCTTTGGCGTTAAAAATAATAATAATAATAATGTATATATTCAAATTAAACGGATGTTAATTTCAATATGCTAACTTGGCAAAATACGTTAAATAATATTATAAGTGTCTTTTGGTTCACACTCTTTTTCAGTACCGATGTGTCATAAATTAATTTCACAAAAATAATATTGTTATTTATTAGGTCATTTCAGTTATTTTTTCCATATCTTATCACAGAGAAAATGTATGTTTAGACAGTACACTATTTAAAACATGGAATAAAGTACAGACATAATAAACAGCCATTTTAAAATATAAACATATCTGCAGTAGAAAGACAAATATCACGAATAATACACAATATAACATTAAAACGATCTATGAAAAGTACAAAACTAATTATTACTCTGTATTGATTTGGAGTTATAAGGAAGCTGTTTCAACATTTAGCTATTTTTATTTATTTATTTGTAGACTTTTATATTGTTTACTTCTCCGGCATGACCAGAGGCCTGTACTACGAATCTAGTTCAACCTAACCTGGATATGTTTTGAGTTATTCGGTTGACTTAATCCAAAACAAACGCGCTCTCGCTAAACGGTCCTACGACGCGGGTTATCAACTCGATCGCTCAAGCCAGCCGTGTCCTATCTAGTTAGGTGCGCGTTCACATGAAAGGGGTGGTATCTGGAGCACTCGACCAATCACAAACATGGAGAAGCGTACTGACAGCACAGCGTCATACTTCCTGAATGAAAAGTCAACTATAATATTAGACAAATATGAAGAAGTTAAACTTTAAACATCCATGACTTAAACACTTTATCCAGGATCAAAGCCACATAGCTGCACCTGCAAGGTGAATACAGCTGGTAACAGAACAAGTGTTTGAATGCGTACATGAACAGGTTTATGATATCACTGCCCCGTCTAAGACACCATCTGACTTTCATTACATTTGACTCGAGTGTTTCGTCAACTTAATGTGTTGCTTAAAATAATCCTTCTGCATACAGTATGTGACACTGTGAGTGTTGCACGGCCAGATACGGCTCAGCTGACTCAGATAAGGAGATATATGATACATTACGATGTGATATGCCGTGGACTGTACTTAATGTTACTCTGATCCGGTTACTTATGTTGTGGCAGATATTTAAGTAAGCTTTCTTAACGCTAATGTTATAATAGTCAGATTGCTCTGAAGATGGGAGGTGATATTCTATTCCTGCTCACGTTCACACAGTCGGTGTAATATGACTTGATCGCTTTAAACTCCGCACACTGAGCTCTGATTGGTCAGCAGGCAGTGCTTTCACGGAGTTGAGCTCTTAGCCTGCAACCTAACCTGCTCCGGGGCAGGTTAGCCGCACAGCATCAGTTACCATGGAGATCTAGCCTGCTAAAAAGAGAACCAGCTTCGTAGGACCGGACACCCCGAGTTTACCCTGAAGTTAGCCGCTAAGAGAAAATCCAGCTTCGTAGTACAGGCCTCTGCACATCTCGTAACATCATCTTATTGTTGTTGTATTGTTTACGTTGGAGGGATTTGAATTTGAACTTAGTCTCTGCCTTGTGTTGTTCCCAGATGTGAGTAAAGAGAAGAAGAAGAAGAAGAAGACTCCCAGCCCTGTGGACGTCATGGATCTGGTGAGCTCGAAGCGTTCGGGCGTCACGAAGCAGAAGAAGAGGCTGCAGGGTCAGATGGGACCCGGGAGGAACAAAGCCACCGTGAAGGACAAGAGGATCAAATC
>NC_136912.1:2215465-2270050 GCF_949606895.1 Notothenia rossii | reverse complement strand
AAAGAGGGCTCACCAGCCAGTTTGCAAAGTAAACTTAGGGTAAACTGAGAACAACTTTCTCCTAAAAGAAAGTGACTAAACTAAAACAATACACAAAGACACACTGGAGCACTTCACCTAACAATTAGCAGAACACAGGTTAAACTAGGCCTCACCAACCCAGTCTCACAAAAACCGTGTAATAACTACGTTGGTCTACAACGTAGGACGTAGTATTTCTACAAAAACGCCTCTGAAATTGTAAGATCCCTACGATTTTTTTCACCATTCATTCCAATGGCTGGCGTCTATGTCACGTGATCTTCACATTTCTCCCTGCAGAAAAAAAAAACATGGCCGAACTTCGTTTTATTCTCGGTGGAAAATGTCTATTTTAAAGTTAGTTTGGCCATTAAAATGCGTTTTAATGTCATTTGATGCGAGAAATATGAGTTGTTATTTTAGATGATGTGTGCAGTGGATGTACATGATCTTTAGTTTGCTAGTTATTACGAAGATTACTTCAGGAAATTGTGTCTATACAACGTTTTCATTGTTACCAAGGTGGTTGCTAGGGACGCTGCTATCGATATTATTTTGGTTGTGTTGTGTAACTGTTTAATGGTGTTATCTTTATTGCTACCCCCTTCCCCGTCAATTTATAGTGTTGGTCCACAGCGTAAACGTATTAGTTTAACAAGAGATGGGAGTCGGAGGCGGGGTATCAAAGGTACAAGCTAGACTTTTATTTAGCATCTCAAAACACAAGCGAAGACCGGCGGAGACAGGAAGTCCGGATCACTAAAATGTTCGTGCAGAACGTAGTTATTACACGTTTTTTTGTGAGACTGGGTTGGCCTCACATATACCTCATTCACACCGAAGGTGTTTCAGGGCCGGTTCGGAGCTGGAGCTTGAAAAGCACCGGGTTTTCCTCTTCACACCGCAGCGGAGCAGCCTCTTAGCTCCGGAATCCGGTTCGTTTCAAGCACCAACAAATTGTCCGACCAGAGCAAAAGCACCGCATACGTCACGCTTACGTCCAGACGGGGGCAGGGGCAGGGGCTGGGGCGGGATCAACTCCTGAACAACAACAAAAAGCCGGCGTTTTATCCAGTTTGTACACAACGATGGAGAAACTTAACAAGCAGCAGTGGTCCACTGAAGAGACCAGCTACCTACTGGGAATCTGGTCTTCTGAAGAGGTACAGAGGAAGCTGGAGCACAATCGGCCATTGTTGTCGTTATCGGTGTCAGCTGTGAGGGGTTTCCGCGCGGTTTGGCTTTATGAAGCAGGCACGCAAACGGTTACGTCATGACGCAAACGATGACGCAATGACGCAGCACCAGTCGGACTCTGGGCGGTGTGAAAAGAGCCGGAGCTTGAACCGGAGTTGCGTTGGTGTGAATGAGGTAAGAGAGACAGAGACCCCACACCACACATGCTGCACACAGCCAGAGAGAAGGAGAGAGAGGCCGTTTCTCAATGTCGAGTAAACCTGCTGCCGCGCCACTCGATGACGTAATATACTTGAAATAGTGGCTCTGCAGCAGGTATACTCAACATTGAGAAATGGCCAGAGACTACAGCCTTCCTCAGGTCCTTTATGGAGGCCCTGATTGGGGATTGGGAGCACCTGAGGGAGAGGCTGCACCTGGAGGGAGTCAATCAGGGGGAGAGGGGGAGAGAGACACACAACACACTCCCGCACGTAACAAGATGCTTTAAAAACAATTTTTTATAAAGTTCACAAGGCCTGATTAAAGACATTTCTAATAAACTTCCTTAATATCGACAGTGGTTGAAAAAGTGTAATTTTCTTTAATAAAATAAATGTTTTATGAAGCATTTCTTTTATTTATTCTTCCGCAGATAGTTCGTCCTGTTCCCTCCCCGAGGAGAAAGGTTCTCCCTTCAGATAAAAGTGAGGACAAGGAGCCGGAAAACGAGCCGGAAAAGTCTCCGACCAGAGCCGAGGTCAGAGGAACACTTTATTATTATTTTATTATTTTATTTTATTCTTACATTTTTTTTTTTTCATTTTCTGTTCATTAATTTTTTTTTATTCTTAATTTTTTTCAATTTTGTTTTCATTTTGAATTCTAACATTTTTTACTTTTTTCAATTTTTACTTCACATTTTTTTTTTTTTATACTTACATTCCTAAATGTTTTACTTTTTCACTTTTACATTTTTTATTCTTCATTTTTTTTACATTGGTCAATTTTTACATTTAATTATTTCTATGTTTTAATTCTTCATTTTTGTATTATTTTATTATTTTTATGATTATACATTTTTTTATTGTATTATGATATTGTTTTTACTATTATTATTATTATTATTATTATTAATAAAATAATAAGAATGTATTTTATTTGATCATTCATGTGGAAACATCAGGAGCACAAAACCACACCTGTACACTTATTTATTTTAATTATACATGTTTGTGATTATTGTTATGAATAATAATATTGTAGAATATCATCTTTAATAAAGCACACAGTTAAAATACAAAATATATATATATTGTGTGTTTATTAGTATTTATACTTAAAATACCAATCACCAAACAATGTCTTCTTTGGTCCGGACACTTATTATCATAATACAGTTACTTTTTAAATATTTGTGTTAATGTGCTTCTCTACAAATTACCCCCTGGGGATAAAACAAGTGCCTTGAATTTATTTAAATATTTGACATGTAGTGCCGAGAGACGGGAGTCGGAGGCGGGGTATAAGGTACAAGCTATACTTTTATTAAAGGTGGGGTAAGTTTGAGAAACCGGCTCGAGATACACTTTTTGTTATATTCCATGGAATGCCCTTAACATCCCGATAGCAATGAATATCTGAAGTGCTTTGACAAAAAATACATAAAAACAAGTCATCTGTGGAAGCCGTGGTACTGTAAAAAGCACGACCAATCATCTGAGCCGGCCCGGCTAAAGTAACTGGATGGCCTACCTGCCTGTCAGCCTTCCATCTGTGCACAAACTTATCTCCTGCCCTCATTGGTCATGTGATCGTTCGTGTGTGTTGGAAGAGGGGCTCTGTGAAGAAGTGGCAGATGTTTTCCGGCTCTGCATTTTCAAATTCGAGCGCACTCGAGCTGGTTTCTCCAAAATTACCTACCCCACCTTTAAGCATCAGCAAACACATGTAAACACTTCAAGCCCGGGAAGCGAAGACCGGCGGAAACAGGAAGTCCGGCTCACTCAAATGTCCGTGCAGAACAATACCCCAACCCATAGATCCGTGGGTGAATAATGTCAATCACCACAACATACTCCAAAAAATGTATGTATTATTTAAAAACGTCACATTTGAGCAGCAACGGCATGAATTCATACGTATTTCTTTTGTTGTCAGCGAGGTGTGACCCCTCCGCCTGTTGCTCCAAAGAGATGGACCATCAAGAACCATGCAGTAGAAAATGTGGACATGGAAATAGTGAACGTAACGTTTACTTCTTATTTTCTCTTGCAAAATCTATATCATTTAACAGTTGACCATTCAAAGAAGTTCCCGCAAAAAATCAACACCGGGGAGATTTTTCTATTAAAAAAAGCTTGATTTTCATTTTCTCAGGTGACTGAAACTGTAAACTGTAGATCCCAACCTCCTCCGCTGCCGCCTCAAATGGCTCCAGAACTCCAGCTGACAGGTGGGGGCAACACTGAGGTTGCTAAAACCAAATATAACAAATGAGGCTGTGTTACATTTTCTAAAGTACAGTTTCATTGACTTACAGCCTGGACAGATCTGTTGAGAGAACTTAAAGGAGTGAAGGAGACAACGTAAGTACATCAATTCCTTTATAGCCCAACATTAGCCGCCTTTAGCTTACCGGTGGTGGCGTGAAGTCATGTGAGCGTGCTGTAGTTCCTTTATAGCCCAACATTAGCCGCCTTTAGCTTAGCGGTGGTGACGTGAAGTCATGTGAGCGTGCTGTAGTTCCTTTATAGCCCAACATTAGCCGCCTTTAGCTTAGCGGTGGTGACGTGAAGTCATGTGACCGTGCTGTAGTTCCTTTATAGCCCAACATTAGCCGCCTTTCGCTCAGCGGTGGTGACGTGAAGTCATGTGACCGTGCTGTAGTTCCTTTATAGCCCAACATTAGCCGCCTTTCGCTCAGCGGTGGTGACGTGAAGTCATGTGACCGTGCTGTAGTTCCTTTATAGACCAACATTAGGCACCTTTAGCTTAGCGGTGGTGACGTGAAGTCATGTGACCGAGCTGTAGTTCCCATATAGCCCAACATTAGCCAGCTTTAACTTAGCGGTGGTGACGTGAAGTCATGTGACCGTGCTGTAGTTCCTTTATAGCCCAACATTAGCCTCCTTTAGCTTAGCAGTGGTGACGTGAAGTCATGTGACCGTTCTGTAGTTCCTTTATAGCCCAACATTAGCCTCCTTTAGCTTAGCGGTGGTGACGTGAAGTCATGTGACCGTGCTTTAGTTCCTTTATAGCCCAACATTAGCCTCCTTTAGCTTAGCGGTGGTGACGTGAAGTCATGTGACCGTGCTGTAGTTCCTTTATAGCCCAACATTAGCCTCCTTTAGCTTAGCGGTGGTGACGTGAAGTCATGTGACTGTGCTGTAGTTCCTTTATAGCCTAACATTAGCCTCCTTTAGCTTAGCGGTGGTGACGTGAAGTCATGTGACCGTGCTGTAGTTCCTTTATAGCCCAACATTAGCCGTCTTTAGATTAGCAGTGGTGACCTGAAGTCATGTGACCGTGCTGTAGTTCCTTTATAGCCCAATATTAGCCACCTTTAGATTAAGTATAAGTAAGTATCATAAACGTTTCTTTTAGATTTTTTTACAGTACTAATCTGATTATTGCAGGATCATCAAAGCTCAAGCTGAAAATCTGTATAAAGCTATCCAGCGTTTCAACCTCCTGTTGTGTGAACACGGAGAAACTCTGAAGAAACACACACAGGAGCTGCTCTGCATCGCGGACAATTTAGACAAGGTAACCAGAAAACATCTGTTCAAATACATGTTGTGCCCACTGCAGGTGGTGAAGGTAAAAACTGTGACTCTCAGATAACACCATGAAACTTCTCCACTTCATTATTAAAATGTTTTACTTTTTATTATTATTTTGTTTGTTATTGTACATTTTTGTAATGTTTTATTTTTTGTAATTCTTAAATGTTTAACTTTTTTCAATAACTTTTTAATTCTTACATTTTTTTTATTTCTACTTTTAATTTTTGTATTCTTACATTTTTTTAACTATTTTCAATTTGTATTTTTTTTTTTTATAGGTTTCATTGTTCTTAAAAAAAAAAAATGTAATTCTCAAATGTTCTACTTTTTTCAATTTTTACTTTTAATTATTTCAATGTTTTTATTCTTCAATTTTTTCAATTTGACTTTTATTCTTTAGTTTTTGAATTTTTGTATTCTATTCCTACATTTAATTTTGTTGCAGGTGTCAAAGGGGACAAAGATAGCAGGCATCACAGGCGGAGCGACGTCAGCGGTGGGGGGGGTGGCAGCAGTAGCAGGCGTCGCTCTGGCTCCCTTCACCTTGGGGGCCTCGCTGCTCCTGACGGTCGCCGGCGCCGGGGTGATGGCGGCGGGGGGGATCACCGGAGCCTCCGCCGCCATCGCACACAAGGTGACCAGAAACTCTCCCAAATACAGACAACGCCTGAAGGCAGCATATCACTAGACCAATGGGATTCCTCCATGTGATTTTAGTTTATGATGCTTACACGTTTTATTTAGATGGATAATCTCGTGTTTCTTTTATGTATGCCTTTTTTAAGACACCACCGCTAAGCTAAAGGTGGCTAATGTTGGGCTATAAAGGAACTACAGCACGGTCACATGACTTCACGTCACCACCGCTAAGCTAAAGGTGGCTAATGTTGGGCTATAAAGGAACTACAGCACGGTCACATGACTTCACGTCACCACCGCTAAGCTAAAGGAGGCTAATGTTGGGCTATAAAGGAACTACAGTACGGTCACATGACTTCACGTCACCTCCCAGAATCAACACTTTAGTAACAGGCCGAAATAGAGGGATATGAGCTAGAATTATCTGTTTGGTATTTTAAGCAAAAAACTTCATAGAATTTTTTTGTTATACCTTTTTTATATATCTGAGACCTATAATATATGCCTAAAAAATAGTATAATAGGAGACCTTTAAAGTTGCTGTCTTTTTTTCCTGCAGGCGAACGTGGACCAGGGCAAGAAGAAGATCGAAAAGACCTTCGAGGAGTTCCAGCAGATCATGGGGAAGCTGCAGGAGAGCCTGAGCTTCATCCAGGAGGGCATGGATCATCTGCAGCGCCACGACCTCCCCTTCCTCAGCGAAGTCTCTCAGGGGGGGGGGAGAGCAGCCAGCATGGTGACGCTCACAGCCTCCGGGGGGGTCAGAGCTCTGGCCCTCGAGGCACACGGTCATGCCTCCGGGCTGATGGAGGGTCTGGCCCTCGGCATCAACCTCCAATTTGCCGATAAGAAGCAGAAGAGGGAGCAGAAGAAGGAGCAGAAGAAGGAGCAGAAGAAGGAGCAGAAGAAGGAGCAGCAGAAGGTCCTGGAGTCGGGGCTGGCCAAAAAGATCAGGAAACTGACAGAGGAGCTGAACAGAGGTCTGGACGAACTCTACGACCTGTTCAAGGGTTACTGTGCAGCAGAGTAACATATACCATTTAATTAGCATATTTAAAAGTCTTATAATAATAATAATAGTAATAGATAGAGTGGTGCAGGGATGACGTATTTACCCGGAAGTAAGCTGCTGGTCCCCTCGACTAGAAAGCAACGGGATTTCTCCATAGGATTTTGGAAAAGAGCTCGAAATAAGGTCTGTGGAAAATGAACCTGTTTGATAAATGCACGTTTGGTTCAGCCGGATAATCTCCACATGTCTACCATACTTTTATTATTTTTGAATCATAAATCTAGTGGCCAGAAGCAAAATGCTAACGTTATGCTATAAAGGAATTACAGCCGAGTCCAGCAGCACGACTTCAACGTCACGCCAACTTCAGATCCATATTCAAACACACAGATTCTAAATGGAACGAGTTGAAGCGTTTGTTTGAACAGTCTGCAGGAGGCAGGGACTTGCTTTCAAGCAGAACAGAAACTAACTTAGAGGAGTGTTTACGTGTTCGGCGTAATGACGTACAACGGCCTCCACAACTTCTGTAGTCCTATTCAGCCACTTGGTAACAACCATCGTTTTTCAGACACGTCAACTCTTCAGAGATCACCAGTGGGGTCACTGCTGATGGATTTAATGTCCTAGAAAAAAACGTGATCCGTCTCTTCAGTGCGTCTCAACCACAGACCTTAGTTCCAGCTATTTTCCTAAACCCTATGGAGAGATCCCATTGGCTCTGAGACGAGGGAACAGGAAGTGGTGAAATGCTAACTCAGTTCTGGGTTTTAGGACTCGTCACTGCACCACTCATTTACTTTCAAGGGACCCAAGCCTGCTTTACATGGTGAAAACAAGAGGGGCAAGTGTTACTGTGCAGCAGAGTAACAGATACAGACTTCATTTGCATATTTGGAAAGTCGTATACTTACATACAGACATGACTGTTTACACATCTTATATATTTAGCTGCTGCGTGGGGAAATGTGGTTCTTTAATCTGAATCTGAAAACTTAATTTATAATAGATTTTCATCACAGACGCTTCATACTAGAACTAAATTAAATAAAAAACTAATACATGTCTATAGACTTAAGACATTGAATTAAATTGGGTTAAACTCCATCTCCCCTTAAACCTAAAATAAAATTGAATACAAGAATTGAAATAAACACGAGCTAACATTAAATAGCATAACAATAATTATACAAACATAACATTTGGACTGATCTTTTGCACAAATTAATCAAAACATTGATCCGATTGTATTAATTATTTGTCTTAAATACTATATGAATTACAATATTTTGTACACAAAGTATTTAATTGAGAGGACCAATTTTGTATTCATGCTCAAAATGTGTAAATTGTGGCCTTGATATGATATATATAAATATATATATATATATATATATATATATATATATATATATATATATTTGAATATGTTATATAGGTGTAAGGTCTCTGTATCTTTCTGCATGAAAGGTTTTACTCAACTGTGTGCTCTTATATATCTAAATTACGTGATTATCTTCTCATCTTCTGTGCTGAAGTGGAATATAGTGTAATACCTCCAGATGAACTCCAGGGGCCGACACAGCCGGGTTCATCAGGTTTAGACACCTTATTAAATAGACCCAACAAAAACTCCTGTACCCTCTTATATAAAACTCAGCTGTATATATTTTGATCGTTAAGTATTGCTTTTAATCTATGAAGTGTGTTTGAATTTCACTTTTAAAGTTATTACATAAAAGACTTCCTTTGACTGTTTGATATCTTCATTGTCAATTCCTCTTTTTGTGTTACACAGATCAAAATGTAGTTTCTCACTATCCCAGAGAATATACACCTGAACATCAGCAGGAGAGGACTCTTTAAAGTAGAGACACTACATACTGATATACACCTGAACATCAGCAGGAGAGGACTCTTTAAAGTAGAGACACTACATACTGATATACACCTGAACATCAGCAGGAGAGGACTCTTTAAAGTAGAGACACTACATACTGATATACACCTGAACATCAGCAGGACAGGACTCTTTAAAGTAGAGACACTACATACTGATATACACCTGAACATCAGCAGGAGAGGACTCTTTAAAGTAGAGACACTACATACTGATATACACCTGAACATCAGCAGGAGAGGACTCTTTAAAGTAGAGACACTACATACTGATATACACCTGAACATCAGCAGGAGAGGACTCTTTAAAGTAGAGACACTACATACTGATATACACCTGAACATCATCAGGAGAGGACTCTTTAAAGTAGAGACACTACATACTGATATACACCTGAACATCAGCAGGAGAGGACTCTTTAAAGTACAGAGATACTGATATACACCTGAACATCAGCAGGAGAGGACTCTTTAAAGTAGAGACACTACATACTGATATACACCTGAACATAAGCAGGAGATGACTCTTTAAAGTAGAGACACTACATACTGATATACACCTGAACATCAGCAGGAGAGGACTCTTTAAAGTAGAGACACTACATACTGATATACACCTGAACATCAGCAGGAGAGGACTCTTTAAAGTAGAGACACTACATACTGATATACACCTGAACATCAGCAAGAGAGGACTCTTTAAAGTAGAGACACTACATACTGATATACACCTGAACATAAGCAGGAGAGGACTCTTTAAAGTAGAGACACTACATACTGATATACACCTGGACATCAGCAGGAGAGGACTCTTTAAAGTAGAGACACTACATACTGATATACACCTGAACATCAGCCGGAGAGGACTCTTTCAAGTACAGACACTACATACTGATATACACCTGAACATCAGCAGGAGAGGACTCTTTAAAGTAGAGACACTACATACTGATATACACCTGAACATCAGCAGGAGAGGACTCTTTAAAGTAGAGACACTACACATATAGACATAAATATACATATACACACATTTGGAGGTAGAACTAAATATAATATATATATATATATATACATTCTTCTTATGTTTATTGTATCTGTTATTTTTAATATAATACATTATGCTTAAGACCTGTTTAATTTGTAATAAAACAAATAAATGATTATTTAATTCTTTCTTTGCATTTTCGTTACATATTATAAACAGAACAGCTCTCTTTGGACATCAAATGCAAAATAAGAGTCAATAATAGGAATAAAACATCTCCTGAAGTCCGTCTTTACCCCTTTCTTTCCCAATGTTTACATTTTGCATTTGACCTACATCTGAAGTAAGGGAGCCCTCGTGTAGGTTTAAAGCTCCATATGGATCTATTTTGTCAGCCGTTTAGACGTAATGAATCCAACCAATCGCAGGCCAGACTCGTTAAACGTCATCACAGCGGTGTGTTTGTGTTTACTGCCCAGTGAAAAGTGTGCTAAAGAATTAAACTTGAATTAAAATAAGAAATACTTCACCATCAGCAGACAAACCCTCTTTTTATTGGACATTTTTTCTCAAATGTTCTTTTGTTCATTTAAATAACTTCTTCTCTTTTTTATCTTTTTTTTAATTTCGTTTACGATTCATTGTTTGTGTGTCAACTGATTCAAACTGCCCGGCTGCACTACCACTGAAATCAAGCGCTCCCCGCGGACTGATACTGCGGAGGAATACACCTGGCGGTGCTTCGGCTCTATATATACTAGCGTGACTCCCTACACCTCGTCCACTCTGTTCTCCAGTCTTCGTTAATCAGAGTTAAATGTGAACACCGACCCTCTTAGTTAATTCATATTTAAATGTGAACACCAACCCTCAGTGAAATCTATCCCCGCTAACATGGCAATTTAACGGTGTGCAGCGGCTCTCCTGCATCGGCAATTACCCGGCTGTGCAAAGGCGAAGTGCACTGGCTATTTCTGGCAACATGGCGTAAGTATTCTTCTTTATATCTTCATTTATATTGGCAGTTGCGGGTGTCAGTATCAAATTACAAACTGTCAGTTGAAGTTAGAACAGATGTTATTTCTGGCAACATGCCGGAAGTATTTCTCTTGTGTTTATTATTATAACTTGGTTTTTAAACAACGAGGAATCTGCCTTGGTAAAAAATGTTTAAAGGTGTTAAGAAATGTGTAAAGTTGTTGTGCTTTTATGTTTTTTGGACAATTTTTAACTGTAGAATTTCATGTCCTTAGGAAAATATACATACTGGGGACATTTTGAGAAAGTGACATTTGTGTATAAAATATCTTGCCAATATAATCAAATTATTAATGTTCGTTTTGTTATCCAATTCAATGCCATATCTTATCCTATCATATATTAAGACTGGGATGTTTTGCTCATTATAAGTTAACAAAATACTGCAAAGCATCCCAACATATTTGAAAAGAATAAAATAAATTATAAGAAAATATATTCTAATGTTTAAATATCTGAATTACAAAAGGAGCATTTGTATTTAAATCTACATGTGATCATCCGTGGTGTGAGAAACAATGGGGGTAAATAAAAAGCAGAGGTTTCTATCTCTTTGTGATATAATTATTTAAATATTTAGGGGAAATATAAGTATAAATATCGACATTCATGTTGTGAATATTTCCTGTTTTGGGGTGTCGGTGTCAAATTACACAAACTGTCAGTTGGAGTTAGAACGCTCGCGAGAGAGGCTTTAACGGTCGTCTTGCTATACATTAAACTGTCAAACCCCCCTATTTAAAGTCATTTATTCCACATTTAAATCACAGTTTGAGTGATTTTAAACACAAGTGATGTTTGAATAATGAACAAATGACAACGTGGCGTGTCCAAAATGGCGCGCTGTATTTTTTTGTCTTTCCTGCTCTGTTGTGAAAATGGCGGTTACCCTCCCACATCTCGCCGTGACGTATGAGATGGGCGGGGCTACCGGCCAGAGCATGACCAAATTAGGCAATGTTATCCCCCGGTGGAGGGCGGGGGGTTTCTTCTTTTCTACACGGCTTTGTCACCTCAGAGGAACGGATTAGCCCAAAATTAGCCTCCCATCCCCCCACATGCTAACAGCATTAACGAGACCAGAGGAGGGAGAAGTACTCTGATCTGTACTTAAGTAGAAGTACTCAGATCTTGTACTTGAGTAAAAGTAGAAGTACTCAGATCTTGTACTTGAGTAAAAGTAGAAGTACCAGAGTGTACAGTAAAAGTCCTGCATTCAAAATGTTACTCAAGTGAAAGTACTAAAGTATTAGCATCAAAATATAGTTAAAGTAGCGACAGTAAAAGTATTCATTGTGCAGATGAGATAAATATGATCATATTTGCAGATAAACAAAAGTCCATAAAGTGCACACTTAATAAAGCTTTATTTATACGGCACTTTTCATACAGCACGTGCAGCTCAAAGCTCATCACAAGTAAAAACACACAAGAAATTCTCCTCAGATTATTTGTTAAGAACTTTAAAAGGTACATGCAGCAAAATATAACATTTGATCAGGTTAATCGACACAAGGAGGTAGAAGGTGAGATAATACAAATAAAATAAATAATGGTTTCTCTCCGACAGATAAGAAGGAAGACAAGTGAGTCGATGCAACAATATAAAAACAAAGTGAACATATCGGTACAATAAAAAGATTAAAACCTATAAAATAAATAAAACAAAATCAAGGTAGATAAATAATAAAGACTAAAAGAACATTTAAAGTGTGGGGTTGCTAATAAAAAGCTAATCTAAAACGATGTATATAACCCATTTCCCTTTCCCCCCAGGTCTCTCTCGGCAATCACCCTCAGCTTTGCTGCCGTCGACAGCAGGCCCGACCGCCTCAACTCGATACCGGACTCGTTTTTATTTCTATTCTCCCTGAAAACCCCGAGCAGCCGCGATGACGCTCTGCCTGGCCTTGGAGGACGTGGAGGCCCTGTACTTAGGTTAGTGTCGTTTCCACAAGGACACTCATTTACGCTGAGCCTTTAATTAGGTAACAAGTCGGAAAGTGTGTTTTATTTACTTGCACTATTTGATCCGTTTTATTGAACAGTATGTTTTTAACAGTATATATATAAGTTGTAACCAGATGAATGTTATGGATGTTCTTAGTTCAGGTGTTTAGCAGTCCTGTGGGGTGAGACTTCCCAGAGTAGTCTCAAAGTTGTAATAGTAAAACTCCAGCTGAGCACCAGGCAGCATGTGCTCGACAAACTAAATCAATATATTGTTTCAGGAAGTAAGATGCTAACGGTCCCTCGTCCACAGGGCCCTACTTTCTGACGGCTGACCCCATGGGGCCCCTTCTGGACCATGAAGACGAAGAAGCTCTCTCTCCCTCCTGCTCTCTAGAGGGGAAAGCTCCAGCTTCGCCCCCCCTCTCTTTCTCCTCCCCTTCCTCCCCGCCTCCCCCCTCCCACGCCTCGCTGTTCCTGGGAACCAAAGCCTCCGAGGACCCCCTCCCCTGGCTGCTCCACGCCCCGACAGGAGCAGAGCACTGCAGCGGTGAGAGACCATTTATCTGTGTATTTAGAGTAAATATGCTTCAAGGTTTCCCCGGATACTCAAAGTCTTCTTCGTTGGTGTTAAAATGACTTCCATCAATATTTAAGAAGTGTTTAAAAGTAGGGCGGTGCATCTTCACTGGTCCCACTCTTCAATTACGATCATCCCGATGCATCCTGATGCATAACAATGTGTTGCATCCTCAATTCTCTATATTACTGCACATGGCTTCTTTTTCATCAATGAATACATGCAGTAATTTATTTAGAAAGGCGTCAGAAATCAATAACATAAATGTCTTGATATTAAATTATAAACCAAAATAAATCAATTGTATGGGTCTAGCCTCCCTATACAGTATCTGTGTGTGAAGGTGTTCCATCCTCAAAAACTAAAAACTAATGTTTCTGCAGTCTAGCTGCAGCTTCTAGCAACGCTCTTCTGGTAAAGAAAGGACACTGAATGTCCTGAATGTGGCATCACTAACATGACTTGAGTCTGAACAGCAGACAACAGGAGTATTTACAACAGCATATAAACTCAAATACTGCCATTCTCTGTCGTACTGTTACATAAATCCCATGACTATAGGAGATTCATTTAGCTTCATCATCATCTCAATCAGTGATTAAGTGAATAATGACGTTTCTATCGGGTCACTATCAGCCTGTCACTCATTATTTTCAGGGCGGGGTTTGGAGGAACGGAGAGGAGGCGGTGATCGCGGACGCTTTCCTCCTGCCTTCACAAACTGTACACACGTATATATCATCTGAAAATAGCAAGAGGACATTCACTCTGCAATCCAACACTTGATTAAATCCACCAAAAACCTGACATGACGACAACGAGTGTTTTTCAAAAACATAAATCGATGTGTGTCTGATTCAGAGCGAAGCGGCCTGATTCAGAGCGGGTCATTCTGCTGTTGGGTTGTTGGAGAAAACAGACTGCTCCGTGTTTGGAATCGCCGTCACGTCTGTTTCCTGATCTCTGCATCACCGACCGATTTGATATTCGTGTGACGGAAAAACAAAACAAAAAAAAACGTTATTGTCCGGAAGATCAGGAAGCAACGTGACTATGCTATAATCGATTATGTTCTGTCCTTGCCTCGATGCAGGATCGTCCGCATCACGATGCATCTTGGAAACGATTCATTTCAACACCTCTGTTTAAAAGGCAGAATACTCCATTTATTCCAGTGGGGAAATTGGGTTCTGTCCATAAAGACAATATTGAAATAACATGTTTAACTAAAACTGTGGAATAAAAGAGATGATCTGACATTATGGCATCCAGATAGCTATAAAGTGGTCTTCTATTAAATTAGGAAAGGTCTTATACCTTCCTCACGTTGTTGGAGACCTAATTCCTACCAAAGGCAACAGAAGATTAGTAGCACTGAAGTCCATAAACAGACAGTGATTAGAGATGGGTTCATCATTACCTGAATTAAAGCTGATTTGACAGTAAGGTTAGAAACGCTCCTTCAGTGAGCGGTGGTGTGGAAATGCTGAGGAGGCTGGTGAAGGCTTTACGGCTGTTTGCTGTCAGTAAATCTCCCGAAGCTCTAACGTGTCTCCAGATGGTGAAGCTAATTGCTCTCAAGGTCACAGTGTCCCTCTCTGTTAGGTCATTCCTCCTTCTGAGCTGAGCTGCAAGTCTTTTGAAGGTCGTGGTACGAACTGAGTTCAGACACAATGACAGGCCTCGGTAATGAGTAGGTGTGTGTTCGGTTTGAACAACAGCCATTGGTTAGTGTGTGTCTTTCTCTCTCTCTGTGTGTGTGTGTGTGTGTGTGTGTGTGTGTGTGTGTGTCTCTCTCTGTGTGTGTGTCTCTCTCTCTCTGTCTGTGTGTGTGTGTCAAACTAGTTTAGTTAAATGTGGCGTTTCTCAGTGACGTGTTCTCTTTGTTGTGATGATTGTTGTTCTTGGCGTCTGTTAAAGCCAACAGCTGTGAGACTCGCGTTGTAATTAACGTTTGAGGTCATTATTGAACGTCCAACAGATTCCAGCACTTCAGCGTTTCAGTCATCAAAGACGCCGGTCAAATCAGTGTTTGTTATTTCATAGATTGGTTTGTACAGCTTTTCTGCGGGTCATTCCTAAAAAGGGTTTGAATAGTCTTAAACGTTGGCGGACACATATATCAATGTGGTTCTGTGTATATAAACTAAAGGACTCTCCTCTCTCGGCAGACGATGCGTTCGCTGGCATGGACTGGATGTCGGAGAAAATCGACCTGAGTGATTTGGACCTGGAGTCTCTGATTGGTTCTGACGACTCCCCCGAGGAGCTGCTGGCCTCCCTGGACCCCCACCTGGACCTGGATCTGGATGCCTTCCACTCCTCCCTCCCTCTGCCTCTGGATGTCCCCCTGGAGGAGGAGGTGGTGCTGAAATCCGAGCCCCCCTCCCCTGCTTTCCCCCTGGACCTGGGGAGTGAAGTGGACGTCCTGGATGTCCTCTCCTCCCCCGTTGTACTCCCCTCTCCTCCCCCCTCAGGCCACATATTGGTAGTGAACACTCTCCCCGATCAGCCAATCAAAACCTCTCCTCCATCCAGCGACTGTGAGAGCGACTCAGGCATCGAGTCCTTCACCGACTCCCCCCCTCGCCTCCTTTCTTCTCCTCCAACTCCAACGCTTCCCTCTTCCTCCAGGACCAAGCCGTACTCTAAAAAACCTTCCTCCTCCCCCTCTTCCTCCATCTCCATCAAAATGAAGTCGGTGTCCGGCGCTCCCAAGGTGGTCGAGAAGAAGCTGAAGAAGATGGAGCAGAACAAGACGGCGGCCACTCGTTACCGGCAGAAGAAGCGGGTGGAGCAGGACCTTGTGAGCGAGGAGTGCGAAGAGCTGATGAAGAAGAACGAAGCTCTGGAGGAGCGAGCGGAGGCCATCAGCCGGGAGATCAAGTACCTGACGGAGCTGATGGAGGAGGTCCGCCGGCGCCGCAACAAGAGCAAGGCTGCGTGAAGAGGGGCCATGGCTACAACCAAAGGGTTCCTCAGGAGATCCAGTCGGGGGAAGGTCCCTCAGCCCCCACAATGCACCTCTGCACTAACAGTTTGTCGTTCCCTCACTTCAGTGAACCCCCGTCTCAAGAGCTTCAAGTCCAGAAAGGGCCTCGACACCTCCACGAGTCCCTGATGTTAAACTGCGTGCGTGTGTGTGTGTGTATATAGTGTTTCCTCCTATGCTGCAGATATAGAAGCTCCTGTTGTTGATCGCAGGGTAATCCTGATCGTAGCCCTCCGTGCTGCTGATCGCCTTGTAAAAATGCTTTGCTCCTCTTTTCTAATAAATATCTTTCAGTGCTCAGCGACGTGTCGGTGCTTTACTGATCGCACAGTTCCTGCTGAACACACTAAGGAAAACGGGCTGTGCTTGGTATCAATGCTAAGACGTGCAAAGTAAAACATTTATGAATCATTTTTAGGATGTTCAGTCGTTTAAAACTAACTAACCTCTTAGTTTACCTCTCGCATCAAATGCAGAGAAGAACCAGAAGTGTTTTGTGTCAAATAGTTTGTAAATGACGCTTCCTGCAGGAGCCTGGGGTACGGAACCGAAACGCAACACATCCTTACGTTTGAGAAGCTGGAACCAAAGCATTGATGAAAAGACCGAATATAAGAAGTATAACTTCTAAAGTTAAAGTGAATCATGACAACAGAAATGTGTAAACATGTTGGACCATGAAAGTGTTTACGTTATCATTTGATGCTAATATGAGAAACGCAGTCAAACATCACATGTTCTCTGGACGTCATTTGAATGTGTAAATAAATACATGGGAAATATGAAGAGTGTGTGATGCAGATCCTGATGGACCGGTTCCAGTGTATACATGTTCCTGCATCGAGAACACACACTTCCTGGTGTGTGTGTGTTCAGAGAGATAAAGGTGTGTACAGTTACACACAGATATGACATGGTAGTATTTTCCAAAAGAACAGTGTGACCATTTAAAGGCAACACGTTTACGAATGAAACACGTTTTTAAGTGCTTTACACAAGAAATGCAAAATATGATGGCATTTAAAAAGAGACGGTAAATAAAAACAAGCTCAAACAGAATAAGACCGGTTTGAAAAATAAGAATTAAAGCACGTCTTTATATATACAGTGAGTGTCGCAGGTTTCTGGGAGATAGTTCCTGACATTAGGAGCACAATATAACTTTAATAATATACACACGTCTTGAATAATGAATGGTAATACAATGAGGTAATGTTCTACAGTATTGATCCACAAACAGCATCACTGAAAGAGTTATTAAGACAGATATATTCATGCATGTTCTTTGTGTGCCTTTCTTGAATGTTTAAAAGTGATTCTAGGACTTCATTCATAATATATATATATATATATATATATATATATATATATATATATATATATATATATATATATATATATTCATAATATATATATATTTGTGGGTGTGGGGGTGTGTGGGGGTGTGTGTGTGAGTGTGTGTGTGTGTGTGTGTAAAAAGTGCAGTCTCACTCCACCTGCATTCCTAAATGTCAGGAAACGAGAGTGAGGGAAACACCTGGAGGGAAGAGTTTACTAGAAGCTCAGAAACTGTGAAACCAGACAGACATGTTTCACAGGGGTGTGTGTGTGTGTGTGTGAGTCCGTGTGCAGTGATGCATCCTGAGACTGTGCATCCCCCACACACACACACACACACACACACACACACACACACACACACACACACACACACACACTCACAGTAGTGAGGCCTCGCCTTCCTGAGAAAGAGATAAAGACGACCGCTTTATTATGACCTTCTAAAGAGTTGTTCAAAGGACGGCTATTGTTTGAATTCCTGTTTATTCCTCTCACACAGCTTCACTTCCTGTTTATTCCTCACACAGCTTCACTTCCTGTTTATTCCTCTAAAGGAAAAGCAGCTTTTAATCATTCAATGAACTTGGGACTTTACTCAGACATACACACTTTACCTGTTATAATAAAAAAGAGAGTTGACATCATTGGTGTTTAAGGGGATTATTCCAGGGCTAACAGCGTTATTTGTTCTTCTGAGTGTCTTCTGAGTGTCTTCTGAGTGTTCTTCTGAGTGTTCTTCTGAGTGTCTTCTGAGTGTCTTCTGAGTGTTCTTCTGAGTGTCTTCTGAGTGTCTTCTGAGTGTTCTTCTGAGTGTCTTCTGAGTGTTCTTCTGAGTGTTCTTCTGAGTGTTCTTCTGAGTGTCTTCTGAGTGTTCTTCTGAGTGTTCTTTTGAGTGTCTTCTGAGTGTTCTTCTGAGTGTCTTCTGAGTGTTCTTCTGAGTGTTCTTTTGAGTGTCTTCTGAGTGTTCTTCTGAGTGTCTTCTGAGTGTTCTTCTGAGTGTTCTTCTGAGTGTTCTTCTGAGTGTTCTTCTGAGTGTCTTCTGAGTGTCTTTATGTGGGACAAACTTCATGAGATAGATCATCTCTGGAGGCGTGTGCCGCAGTGGGTTGTGCGTTGGTGTTGGGATCAGGGGGTCACAGGTTCAAACCCCACTGCAGTCAGCATGTCGTTGTGTCCCTGAGACACCCCAAAGTGCTCCTGAGGGGATTGTCCTCAGTATTGAGTATGGAAGTCGCTTTGGATAAAAGTGTCTAACAAGTAACATGTAATATAATCTCTTTAAAGATTCTTCTGAGAAAACTGGTAAATAAAAAACAACCTCACAATACAATCAGACTCAGGGTCAGTTCATTACTTTAATCATGTATAATAAGCCTCAAAACAGGACTTTAAAACGTTACAAAACAAACCGTAATCACGCATTATATCAGATGTTAAGAGGAAAGTTAGTTCTTAAAGTCTGAACGTATTTGACCTTTCTTTGGAAGAATTGACATGCCCAGCCGAGTATCTCTCAAATACCATTGCACCTTTTTTCTGTGCAATGGGTTCAAATGTGCTTCACACACCCTGAGAAAGTCGAGAAATGTGTGTGTAGTAAAGTGTGTGTGCTATAGAGTGTGTGTGTAGTAAAGTGTGTGTGCTATAGAGTGTGTGTGTGCTTATCGGCATGCTGCTGCAGATCCTGGGTGTGTCGGCTTGAAGCAGAGAAATTATTCCTGTCTCGTCACATTCCTTCTTTTAATCAGAAGCACGTCGGTTCGTTTATTTTCAGACACAGAAAATATGTTTCCTCACATGACAGAGAGTCTGCACTTGATTAGGTTTCATTATATCAGTAGTGTCTCTACTTTAAAGAGTCCTCTCCTGCTGATGTTCAGGTCTATATCAGTATGTAGTGTCTCTACTTTAAAGAGTCCTCTCCTGCTGATGTTAAGGTGTATATCAGTATGTAGTGTCTCTACTTTAAAGAGTCCTCTCCTGCTGATGTTCAGGTGTATATCAGTATGTAGTGTCTCTACTTTAAAGAGTCATCTCCTGCTGATGTTCAGGTGTATATCAGTATGTAGTGTATCTACTTTAAAGAGTCCTCTCCTGCTGATGTTCAGGTGTATATCAGTATGTCGTGTCTCTACTTTAAAGAGTCCTCTCCTGCTGATGTTCAGGTGTATATCAGTATGTAGGGTCTCTACTTTAAAGAGTCCTCTCCTGCTGATGTTCAGGTGTATATCAGTATGTAGTGTCTCTACTTTAAAGAGTTCTCTCCTGCTGATGTTCAGGTGTATATCAGTATGTAGTGTCTCTACTTTAAAGAGTCCTCTCCTGCTGATGTTCAGGTGTATATCAGTATGTAGTGTCTCTACTTTAAAGAGTCCTCTCCTGCTGACGTTCAGGTGTATATCAGTATGTAGTGTATCTACTTTAAAGAGTCCTCTCCTGCTGATGTTCAGGTGTATATCAGTATGTAGTGTCTCTACTTTAAAGAGTCCTCTCCTGCTGATGTTCAGGTGTATATCAGTATGTAGTGTATCTACTTTAAAGAGTCCTCTCCTGCTGATGTTCAGGTGTATATCAGTATGTAGTGTCTCTACTTTAAAGAGTCCTCTCCAGCTGATGTTCAGGTGTACATCAGTATGTAGTGTCTCTACTTTAAAGAGTCCTCTCCTGCTGATGTTCAGGTGTATATCAGTATGTAGTGTCTCTACTTTAAAGAGTCCTCAACAGCTGATGTTCAGGTGTATATCAGTATGTAGTGTCTCTACTTTAAAGAGTCCTCTCCTGCTGATGTTCAGGTGTATATCAGTATGTAGTGTCTCTACTTTAAAGAGTCCTCAACAGCTGATGTTCAGGTGTATATCAGTATGTAGTGTCTCTACTTTAAAGAGTCCTCTCCAGCTGATGTTCAGGTGTATATCAGTATGTAGTGTCTCTACTTTAAAGAGTCCTCTCCTGCTGATGTTCACCTATTTCTTTGTGGACTAAGCAATACAAAATGAGCTTTTCTTCACACTTTTCTTAACGTTAGCATCCATAATCCTACGAGTCTCTTTAAACATGTAAATATCCACAGCTGTAGAAACGTCTCCTTGATCTAACGTGTTAATATCAGCTGGAATAACCACTCACAGCATGTGGTCTGAATATGTTCCAAACTGCTGAGCTAACACACATGTACAGTAGAGGAACTATTTAAAGCCTGACAGCCTTACTGGGTTCCCCCTCCTCTCAGTGAGTCACATGCCATCAAGTCCTGTAATGTAATTTAAATAAACGTGATGATTGTCTCAGAGCATTAGAGGCTGTGTGAGGGTACGCCCTTCTTCACCCTCACACATTATATATATATATATATATATATATATATATATATATATATATATATATATATATATATATTACAGTTGCTACACACTTCACCACAGTTTACAGGAAATAACTGACTCTCTGCAGTCAGAGTAACTCTCTTAATGTGTCTTTAAAGATGCTTTCCCACTTTTGCACTCGTCTTTAGTGTCTTTGAAGTTGTTTTAAGTGTCTTTATGGTTGTTTTCTGACTCATTATAGTTGTTTTAAGTGTCTTTGAAATAGTCTAAAGTTGTTTTCATTCTGTTTGTTGTTGTTTTTAGTCTAATATAGTTATTTTAAGTGTCTTCGTGGTTGTTATCAGTCTCTAGTCTCTAGTCTCTCTCTAGTTGTTATCAGTCTCTAGTCTCTAGTCTCTCTCTAGTTGTTATCAGTCTCTAGTCGTCTCTAGTCTCTCTGTAGTTGTTATCAGTCTCTAGTCTCTTTGTAGTTGTTATCAGTCTCTAGTCTCTCTGTAGTTGTTATCAGTCTCTAGTCTCTCTCTAGTTGTTATCAGTCTCTAGTCGTCTCTAGTCTCTCTCTAGTTGTTATCAGTCTCTAGTCGTCTCTAGTCTCTCTGTAGTTGTTATCAGTCTCTAGTCGTCTCTAGTCTCTCTGTAGTTGTTATCAGTCTCTAGTCGTCTCTAGTCTCTCTGTAGTTGTTATCAGTCTCTAGTCGTCTCTAGTCTCTCTGTAGTTGTTATCAGTCTCTAGTTATCTCTAGTCTCTCTGTAGTTGTTATCAATCTCTAGTTGTCTCTAGTCTCTCTGTAGTTGTTATCAGTCTCTAGTCGTCTCTAGTCTCTCTGTAGTTGTTATCAGTCTCTAGTCGTCTCTAGTCTCTCTGTAGTTGTTATCAGTCTCTAGTCGTCTCTAGTCTCTCTCTAGTTGTTATCAGTCTCTAGTTATCTCTAGTCTCTCTGTAGTTGTTATCAGTCTCTAGTCTCTCTGTAGTTGTTATCAGTCTCTAGTCTCTCTGTAGTTGTTATCAGTCTCTAGTCATCTCTAGTCTCTCTGCAGTTGTTATCAGTCTCTCTGAGAAGTCATCTCTAGTCTCTCTGTAGTTGTTATCAGTCTCTAGTCGTCTCTAGTCTCTCTGTAGTTGTTATCAGTCTCTAGTCGTCTCTAGTCTCTCTCTAGTTGTTATCAGTCTCTAGTCGTCTCTAGTGTCTCTGTAGTTGTTATCAGTCTCTAGTCGTCTCTAGTCTCTCTGTAGTTGTTATCAGTCTCTAGTTATCTCTAGTCTCTCTGTAGTTGTTATGAGTCTCTAGTTATCTCTAGTCTCTCTCTAGTTGTTATCAGTCTCTAGTCTCTAGTCTCTCTGTAGTTGTTATCAGTCTCTAGTTATCTCTAGTCTCTCTGTAGTTGTTATCAGTCTCTAGTTATCTCTAGTCTCTCTCTAGTTGTTATCAGTCTCTAGTCTCTAGTCTCTCTCTAGTTGTTATCAGTCTCTAGTTATCTCTAGTCTCTCTGTAGTTGTTATCAGTCTCTAGTTATCTCTAGTCTCTCTGCAGTTGTTATCAGTCTCTAGTCGTCTCTAGTCTCTCTGTAGTTGTTATCAGTCTCTAGTTATCTCTAGTCTCTCTGTAGTTGTTATCAGTCTCTAGTCTCTCTCTAGTTGTTATCAGTCTCTAGTCTCTCTCTAGTTGTTATCAGTCTCTAGTTATCTCTAGTCTCTCTGTAGTTGTTATCAGTCTCTAGTCGTCTCTAGTCTCTCTGTAGTTGTTATCAGTCTCTAGTTATCTCTAGTCTCTCTGTAGTTGTTATCAGTCTTTAGTCTCTAGTCTCTCTGTAGTTGTTTTCAGTCTCTAGTCGTCTCTAGTCTCTCTGTAGTTGTTATCAGTCTCTAGTCGTCTCTAGTCTCTCTCTAGTTGTTATCAGTCTCTAGTCTCTCTCTAGTTGTTATCAGTCTCTAGTTATCTCTAGTCTCTCTGTAGTTGTTATCAGTCTCTAGTCGTCTCTAGTCTCTCTGTAGTTGTTATCAGTCTCTAGTTATCTCTAGTCTCTCTGTAGTTGTTATCAGTCTTTAGTCTCTAGTCTCTCTGTTGTTGTTTTCAGTCTCTAGTCGTCTCTAGTCTCTCTGTAGTTGTTATCAGTCTCTAGTCGTCTCTAGTCTCTCTGTAGTTGTTATCGGTCTCTCTGAGAAGTCATCTCTAGTCTCTCTGTAGTTGTTATCAGTCTCTAGTCGTCTCTAGTCTCTCTCTAGTTGTTATCAGTCTCTAGTCGTCTCTAGTGTCTCTGTAGTTGTTATCAGTCTCTAGTCTCTCTGTAGTTTTTATCAGTCTCTAGTCGTCTCTAGTCTCTCTGTAGTTGTTATCAGTCTCTAGTCGTCTCTAGTCTCTCTGTAGTTGTTATCAGTCTCTAGTCGTCTCTAGTCTCTCTGTAGTTGTTATCAGTCTCTAGTCGTCTCTAATCTCTCTGTAGTTGTTATCAGTCTCTAGTCATCTCTAGTCTCTCTGTAGTTGTTATCGGTCTCTCTGAGAAGTCATCTCTAGTCTCTCTGTAGTTGTTATCAGTCTCTAGTCGTCTCTAGTCTCTCTGTAGTTGTTATGAGTCTCTAGTCGTCTCTAGTCTCTCTGTAGTTGTTATCAGTCTCTAGTTATCTCTAGTCTCTCTGTAGTTGTTATCAGTCTCTAGTTATCTCTAGTCTCTCTCTAGTTGTTATCAGTCTCTAGTCTCTAGTCTCTCTCTAGTTGTTATCAGTCTCTAGTTATCTCTAGTGTCTCTGTAGTTGTTATCAGTCTCTAGTCGTCTCTAGTCTCTCTGTAGTTGTTATCAGTCTCTAGTTATCTCTAGTCTCTCTGTAGTTGTTATCAGTCTCTAGTCTCTAGTCTCTCTGTAGTTGTTTTCAGTCTCTAGTCGTTTCTAGTCTCTCTGTAGTTGTTATCAGTCTCTAGTCGTCTTTAGTCTCTCTGTAGTTGTTATCAGTCTCTAGTCGTCTCTAGTCTCTCTGTAGTTGTTATCAGTCTCTCTGAGAAGTCATCTCTAGTCTCTCTGTAGTTGTTATCAGTCTCTAGTCGTCTCTAGTCTCTCTGTAGTTGTTATCAGTCTCTAGTCGTCTCTAGTCTCTCTGTAGTTGTTATCAGTCTCTAGTTATCTCTAGTCTCTCTGTAGTTGTTATCAGTCTCTAGTTATCTCTAGTCTCTCTCTAGTTGTTATCAGTCTCTAGTCTCTAGTCTCTCTCTAGTTGTTATCAGTCTCTAGTTATCTCTAGTCTCTCTGTAGTTGTTATCAGTCTCTAGTCTCTAGTCTCTCTGTAGTTGTTTTCAGTCTCTAGTCGTTTCTAGTCTCTCTGTAGTTGTTATCAGTCTCTAGTCGTCTTTAGTCTCTCTGTAGTTGTTATCACTCTCTAGTCGTCTCTAGTCTCTCTGTAGTTGTTATCAGTCTCTAGTCGTCTCTAGTCTCTCTGTAGTTGTTATCAGTCTCTCGTCTCTAGTCTCTCTCTAGTTGTTATCAGTCTCTAGTCATCTCTAGTCTCTCTCTAGTTGTTATCAGTCTCTAGTCGTCTCTAGTCTCTCTGTAGTTGTTATCAGTCTCTAGTCGTCTCTAGTCTCTCTGTAGTTGTTATCAGTCTCTAGTCTCTAGTCTCTCTCTAGTTGTTATCAGTCTCTAGTTGTCTCTAGTCTCTCTGTTGTTGTTATCAGTCTCTAGTCTCTCTCTAGTTGTTATCAGTCTCTAGTCGTCTCTAGTCTCTCTCTAGTTGTTATCAGTCTCTAGTCTCTAGTCTCTCTCTAGTTGTTATCAGTCTCTAGTTGTCTCTAGTCTCTCTGTAGTTGTTATCAGTCTCTAGTCGTCTCTAGTCTCTCTGTAGTTGTTATCAGTCTCTAGTCGTCTCTAGTCTCTCTCTAGTTGTTATCAGTCTCTAGTCGTCTCTAGTCTCTCTGCAGTTGTTATCAGTCTCTAGTCGTCTCTAGTCTCTCTCTAGTTGTTAGCAGTCTCTAGTCGTCTCTAGTCTCTCTGTAGTTGTTATCAGTCTCTAGTTGCCTCTAGTCTCTCTGTAGTTGTTATCAGTCTCTAGTCTCTCTGTAGTTGTTATCAGTCTCTAGTCTCTCTGTAGTTGTTATCAGTCTCTAGTCGTCTCTAGTCTCTCTGTAGTTGTTATCAGTCTCTAGTCGTCTCTAGTCTCTCTCTAGTTGTTATCAGTCTCTAGTCGCCTCTAGTCTCTCTGTAGTTGTCATCAGTCTCTAGTCTCTCTGTAGTTGTTATCAGTCTCTAGTCTCTCTGTAGTTGTTATCAGTCTCTAGTCGTCTCTAGTCTCTCTGTAGTTGTTATCAGTCTCTAGTCGTCTCTAGTCTCTCTGTAGTTGTTATCAGTCTCTAGTCGTCTCTAGTCTCTCTGTAGTTGTTATCAGTCTCTAGTCGTCTCTAGTCTCTCTCTAGTTGTTATCAGTCTCTAGTCGTCTCTAGTCTCTCGGTAGTTGTTATCAGTCTCTAGTGTCTCTGCAGTTGTTATCAGTCTCTAGTCTTCTCTAGTCTCTGTAGTTGTTATCAGTCTCTTTTGAAGTCGTCTCTAGTGACTCTCTGTAGTTGTTATCAGTCTCTAGTCTCTCTGTAGTTGTTATCAGTCTCTTCCTAGTCGTCTCTAGTCTCTTCGTAGCTGTTTGTAGTCTCTTCCTAGTCGTCTCTAGTCTCTTCGTAGGTGTTTGTAGTCTCTTCCTAGTCGTCTTGAGTCTCTTCCTAGTCGTCTCGAGTCTCTTCCTAGCTGTTTGTAGTCTCTTTTTTAAGTCGTCTCTAGTCTCTTCCTAGCTGTTTGTAGTCTCTTCCTAGTCGTCTCTAGTCTCTTCCTAGTCGTCTCTAGTCTCTTCCTAGCTGTTTGTAGTTTCCTTGCAGTCCTTTCCAGTCGCTCTGTACTAGTTGTCGTGTCTTTGTCGTGTATCAGGAATATTAAAGCATAGTTTTAATTGCAATGCTTTCTTAAGATTCTTAGATTTGATACAAAAATAAACAATGTTTCCTCTCAGCTCTGATGCAGAATATCTTAAAGACTTCAAAAGCAGATTTTAACCCCTTTAACTTGACATAGTTTGACCTGTAAAACTGCATGTGTTCAGTTTAGTTTAGAAAAGATCAGAGAGAACAATAAAATGCGAACAACACACTTTACTACATACATGTCGCATATAGCACGTCACAATCACACAGCAGGAACGAGGGGTCCATGATCACAACATGCCACACACACGCCATATCCAACACAGAGCGTGCAGGTGGAGTTCTCAGTGAACCGTTCATGCATGGTTCTTGAGTCAGAGATATTTCCATAGTTTCTGTCCTCGTGTGACCCTGAGAGAATCAGGTTCAGATCTTCAGAGTCTCTTCCTCCTCCTGTGCTCTGAGCAGCTGAGCTCATTACGGAGGTCAGCTGCTGCAGATGATCCCATGTACTGCAGGGAGAGGCACGACGCTCACGTTAACTCTCCGTCTCTAACACGAGAGCACGTGCAAACTGAGGGGGACACACTGAACACATCAGGCATCAGATCCTCTCTCAGATTTACAGGCCAATGAATTCTCTCTAAGAACTGATCACCCAATTAAACCAGACATTACATGTTTTTATTACACACAATAGCAGCTATACATAAAATACAGATATATAATATATAATTGGTGCATTCTGCTTTATGTTTAAGAGCATATCATATTTAATATATTTGTTTTGTACATCAGAAGTAGAACACTTTATTTATCCTGAGGGTTCGGTAACAAATGCTCCATTTACAATGAAATACAGTAAAAATAGAATACATTTAGAATAAGTTATTTGTATTAAAATGAGAAATTAAAGTAAAAATTGTTAAAAGAATATATAAACAAAAATAAAATAAGAGTTATATACCTACATTATACATTTGGTTAAAACATGGACATATGTAACATCTGTAAATATACAAAAATAGACTGTGTGTGTGTGTGTGTGTGTGTGTGTGTGTGTGTGTGTGTGTGTGTGTGTGTGTGTGTGTGTGTGTGTGTGTGTGTGTGTGTGTGTGTGTGTGTGTGTGTGTTTAATCCTATATCGAGTTTCCCCAGAAAGAGTAAGTGTGCTTAAGAAAAAGCCTCAAAATAAGAATAATTCACCCTCTGATGAAACAGGGAGTGGTTATTCAGAAAAGATGTTACATGCGTTTCATAATCATTTATACGAGTCAGGAGGTGTTGTATGAAGCGAGGTGTGACATTCAACCAATGAGGAGGCAGTTCACTTTGCAGCTCAAGAGCGCCCTCTGCTGGCGGCTGATTGTATAGCGTTTCAAAAACATGAAAACTGATATTATAATGTGTCAACAAAAGGAGGAAAGTTCATTGTATATTGTAATTAGACTGTATATATAAACCCACTAGTTAAACGTCACGTTCACACCTTTCAATAGGCAGCAGCTCACTTGTACTTGAGTAAAAGTAGAAGTACTCAGATCTTGTACTTGAGTAAAAGTCGTTGTTTCATGTTTTGTTCACTGTATTTGTATTTCTTCTACTCATTGAAACAAAACCTTTTATATATCAAAATCATTGTATTGTGTGTTGAGTGCTGCATAGCAATGTTACAATATGTTGAAAATATCCTATAAAACAACATATTAAAGTATGTTTAGAAAAAGTTAATGAATCGTTTAGTTTGTCGAAAATGTCCTGAAAGAATGACATGGTATAAGATGCCCAGAAATATGAGAAAAAACTAAGTTTAGTATGAAAAAATGAAGTATATTTAAAAAGACATCATAGGAAGTCACAAATATCAGTAAAAAAAACATAGTTGTGTGTCGAACATCTTTTATTTATAATTGAAAAATGAGAAAAATACATAAAATACTCTGTGAAAAATTGGATGAAAGAAGTCATACTAGTATGTTGAAAATAAAAGATAGCATGTGGAAATAAATCATACCATTCTGTGTCATTGATTTATTTTAAAGTCGTAGTATATTCAGTTTAAACATCATAAAAAAGTCAAGACGATGATGGTGAACTTCTACTCCTCCATCATGGAGTCCATCCTCACCTCCTCCATCATGGAGTCCATCCTCACCTCCTCCATCATGGAGTCCATCCTCACCTCCTCCATCATGGAGTCCATCCTCACCTCCTCCATCACCATCTGACACGCCGCAGCCACAGCCAAGGATAAGGGCGGGCCGCAGCGAGTGATCCGCTCTGCAGAGAGGGTGATCGGCTGCAATCTGCCATCCCTCCACCACCTGCAGGCCTCCAGGACCCTGAGGCGGGAAGATAGTGGCCGACCCCTCCCACCCTGGACACAAACTGTTCACCCCCCTCCCCTCTGGCAGGAGGCTGCGCTCCATCAGGACCAGAACCTCTCTCCATGAGGACCAGAACCTCTCGCCACCTGAACAGTTTCTTCCCCTCCGCTACTGGCCTCTTAAACAAGGCCCGGCCCCCCCACTGACACTTTACCTCAGCCACAACGCAGACTCTATATACATTTCATTGATCACACAATGTTCCTACTGCTTACTGCACATGTTTCATATTTTATATCCTATAATGCATTCATAGCATTCTATTTCCATGTAAATTACTGCTTTATTTTATTGTTATTTAATTATATTTTATTACGGTGTCCTTAAAGATTTTTTGTTTTGTATTATTTCCTGTTTTATATTTGATGTATGCACCATGACATTAAGTCAAATTCCTCGTATGTGTGAACCTACCTGGCTATAAACCTGCTTCTGATTGTGAAGATTTTACTTTGAAAATATAAATAATTGTAGTTTCATCATCAATCCAGTGGAAGGCAGTAATGCAATATTTTGGATGCACAAGAAGAAGAAAAGAAGAAGAAGAATGAGCAGAAGTCACATGACTGTCTGTCAGCTGTTTGTGTTTACCTCTCTATTCTCTGATCAGAGGACAGGTGTGTGTCTTTATCCACTTCACGCTGTTTCCCAGGACTATCATCAGAAGGTAGGTCGGATCACGTGACTTACTAACGTTCTAACAATAGGCTTGTTTGAGATGAGCTGCGGCTCGCCTCGAAAGTAGACGAGAATAGCCGATTGCAGCCGGAGGAGGTCTCAAAAAGCTCGCCTGAAGTCTTCTTCTTCTTCTCTCGGTTTTTGGACGATTACAAACAGCTTTAAGGTGCATACCGCCACCTACTGTACAATAGTGTGTATCACCATATCAGCCTATCAACACTTGTGGAATTATACCATTGTATTTATGTTGTTTTAAATTCTTCCAATCAATCCTGTTTCACTTAAATACTTAAGAATGGCCTTACTGGTAGCTCTTACCCCCTCAGCTTCTGTTCCCATTGTCTCCATCAGGCTCCACTCCCTTCCTGGTAGCTCCTACCCCCTCAGCTTCTGTTCCCAGTGTCCCCATCAGGCTCCACTCCCTTCCTGCCTCTCTGACCCTGTCTCTTAGTTGTTCCCTCTCTGTTTTGTACATGTTGCAGTGTAATATGATGTGTTCCACATTTTCTTTCACTCCACACCCCCTGCATTCTTCAACTTTGCTTTTTCCCTTTAAAAACATTGTGCAGTTTAATCCTGTATGATCCAGTCTGAGTCTAGTGATGGTGATCTCCTCCCGTCTGTTACTTTCTGTATGTTATGGCTGATTTCTGTAACTTGTGGCATCTCCTCCCTTTCTGGTCTTCCTCCCACCTTTTCTGACATATTTCCAAACCCTTCTTCTTAATTATTGCTTTTCCTTCTCCTTTTCCAAATGAAACTGGAATTGCTATTTCCTTAAGTAACGCCTCTTTTGCTAATTTATCAGCATGTTCATTCCCTTTACCCCCTCATGTGCAGGCCCCCAGCATAACTGCACATCTAGTCCCCTCCTCTGAAGTCTCAGCAAGCAGTGGTTAAGTTCAATAAATCTTCTCTAGCAGTTATTGTGGACTGTATGCTTTCCAAAGCAGATAGTGAGTCTGTGCATATCACCACCCTATCAGGTCTGACCTCTTCAACCCATTGTAGCCCAATAATTGCTGCTATTCCTGCTGTATAAACTGATAAGTTATGTGACACTCGTTTTGAGATTGATATTTTGAGTTCTGGTATATACACGCCTATCCCCACGTATTCTTGCTTCTTAGATCCATCTGTGTACATTCTGAGGTAATTGTAGTACTTTTCGTTCAGGTACTCGTTTTAATTCCCACTTCATTTATTTGCCACTCTTTTTTCCTTTCTATGATACTCACATCTATATTAGCTTCTGGGGAAAGCCATGGGGGAACACGGCTAAATGGGCTCGCTTTGGCAAACGTGATAGTCTCCACTCCAGATGCCCTCGTTCTCTACTTACTCATCCAGCCAAACCCACGCCCCTGGAACTTTGCATATTCCCAGCATTCTCGTTTTCTGTTTGAAATATTTCCCTCTCCACTATTTCCCTCTCCACTTCCTTGTA
This sequence comes from Notothenia rossii, assembly GCF_949606895.1. Lineage (NCBI taxonomy): Eukaryota > Metazoa > Chordata > Actinopteri > Perciformes > Nototheniidae > Notothenia > Notothenia rossii. Next base: position 2,239,899 of record NC_136912.1, on the reverse strand, counting down.
GCCTGACCCAGTATGACAGAGCAAGTTTCTCTCTTCTAAAGAATGCACAAATGTGTTTAATCGTTAATGTCAGATATGTACTAAGTCAATACATTTGTTCCTGCTTAAGGTTAGATTCAACTTTATTGTTATTGCACAGATTACAGGTACTACGACAACGAAATGCAGTTTAGCTTCCAACCAGGAGTGCAACAAGCAGTAAAGTGAAAAGTGATGTACACAATCTACAGAATAAAATATATCTTTGTAGTGGTTTAAGTGTCTTTGTAGTGGTTTTAAGTGTCTTTGCAGTGGTTTTAAGTGTCTTAAATAGTAACGCAATTTGGCCACAACAAAAATGTCCAGGGTTTGATCCAAAGACACTATCAGCTTTTAAATACGAGTAATTTAAGGTGTTTACTTTTCAACTGTTTATGAGGCAATTTGTGCCTTTTTTAATGACGTGTTTATAACATAGCATACAATATATTTTTCTAATGACATACACAATAACTTTTGTTTGAAAGTTAATACTATGGGGGCATGTAAGGATAATGTGCAGCGAGGTGGTCATTATGGGGGAAAGAACCCCGACAGGCTTCTTTGTGCAGATGTGAGCGTCCTTAACAACGGTCAATAAATCCTTGACAGCGGTCGGTCTGTTCTGGATTAACAACGTGTCACATGTTCTGAATTGACCAATCAGAATCGAGTATTCAACTAAGCCATGTAACAATGTACTTTAACATGTGTTTTGAAGACAACATGATGCTCTCCCTCTCCTCTCATGATGCTCTCTCTCCCCCCACAGGATGTCCTCTCTCCCCCCTCTTGTGATCTGGGGGTCTGAGGGTCTGCTGGCGTCCCTCTCGCCCCACCCATGTACTCCGGGGTGTGTAACCCTGCAGCTGTGCCCCCCCGGCCCCCCAGGGAAGAGCGTATTCCAGCTGGAGGAGCATCGCTTCCTGCAGCTGCTGCTCGGGGCTCGGAGCGTTTCCCAGCTGCTCTGCCGTCGCCTCGGGGTGCTCAGGTGTGCTCTGGTGCACCGGCCTCACAGAGACACCCCCGCACAGGTGAGGGAGTGGTACAGTCCAAAGTGGTACAGTCAGAGTGATACAGTCCAGAGGGGTACAGTCAGAGTGATACAGTCCAGAGGGGTACAGTCAGAGTGGTACAGTCTAGAGTGGTACAGTCTAGAGTGGTACAGTCAGAGGGGTACAGTCAGAGTGGTACAGTCCAGAGTGGTACAGTCAGAGTGGTACAGTCAGAGTGGTACAGTCCAGAGGGGTACAGTCCAGAGGGGTACAGTCAGTGTGGTACAGTCCAGAGTGGTACAGTCAGAGTGGTACAGTCTAGAGTGGTACAGTCAGAGTGGTACAGTCAGAGTGGTACAGTCTAGAGTGGTACAGTCAGAGTGGTACAGTCTAGAGTGGTACAGTCTAGAGTGGTACAGTCAGAGTGGTACAGTCTAGAGTGGTACAGTCAGAGTGGTACAGTCCAGAGGGGTACTGTCAGAGTGGTACAGTCAGAGTGGTACAGTCAGAGTGGTACAGTCCAGAGGGGTACAGTCAGAGTGGTACAGTCCAGAGGGGTACAGTCAGAGTGGTACAGTCAGAGGGGTACAGTCAGAGGGGTACAGTCCAGAGTGGTACAGTCAGAGTGCACGGTTTAACATCTCCGGGAATATTTAAATAGATATTATCTGTGTTTATTATGGAGCTTAAAAATGGTTACTTACTATACTTAAAAATACGAGTAGAACATTTAAAAACAAATATAAGATAACAAATATAATAGAGAGGTAAAAATGTAAAAAAATGTTTAAAATTGTGTTCCGTTTCGTCCGACTCCATTTGAATAAAACCTTGTATTTCCTCCCCTCAGATCCGGATCCTGCCTCTTCACGGTCTGGCCTCGGAGTGGCGCCCCCACCTGGCGGGAGAGGAGGATTACAACGCTATAGATCCAGGATACATCTCCTCCAGAACGGCCCCCCGCTGGCCCTCCTCTCGCCTCTCTGAGATCCAGACCCGGATCAGAGCCCAGCTCCCAGAACCCAACGCCCCCCAGAACCTCTCCTTCCTGGGGGTCGACCCGGCGGACCCCGGCCTGTTTCCTCGCATCATTCGGGGGGAGGAGGAACAATGGAGGGTTTGGGAGGACCAGAGTCACGTGGCCTTCCTCACGCCCTTCCCAAACTCCCCCGGGTTCACGGTTCTGGTGCCGCGCCGACCTCTGACCTCTGATATCTTCAGGTTAGAGAAGCAGGACTACGAGGGGCTGGTTCTGGCAGCACTGAAGGTGGGAGAGCATCAAACCTTCCTGGTTTTCTTTAATAGAAATGTTATTTTTAAAGAAAGATTTTGTAGGTATAGGATAGAATATATTTCACATTTTAACTGTAAAAGTTATTCCTCTTTCTGGGTTAATCCTGTAGTTTATTTCTACTTAACTACATCCCCCATGAGCCTCAGACATAGATGTGCTCTCAAAGCATCATGGGAGATGTAGTTGTTATTGTTTACATGTATCCTTGTGAGAATAAAGAATGCTAAATGTGATTGATCATAAAGAAATTCCTGATTTTCTTTAATAAAATGTTATTTTAAAGAAAGACGTGGTAGATATAGAATATATTACACATTTTAACTGTAAAAGTTATTCCTCTTCCAGGTGGCGAGGCTCCTGGAGGCGGGGCTTGGAGCGTCGGGGGTGGGGCTTATTTTTGAGGGTTTTGAAATCGATTACGCTCACGCTAAGTTGATACCGCTGTTAGCTTCGGAGGAGGAAGGGGATGCTAAGCTAACAGCCCCTCCCCAGTTTCACCCCACCTATCCTGGGTACGTTTCCTCAAAAGACGGACCTGCAGCCAGTGAGGAGGATCTGAAGGAACTGCACAGGAAAATCACTCAGAGTTAATATCTGTAGTTTATTTCGACTTAACTACATCTCCCATGAGTCTCAGGCATAGACGTGCTCTCAAAGCATCATGGGAAATGTAGTTGTTATTTCTTAAATGTATCCTTGTGAGAATAAAAAATGCTAAATGTGATTTTTTTATCTTTTAATAAAATGTTGAAACTGTTATTTTAAAGAAAGATTTTATGGAAAATGTTGTAATTATTGTGTTGCATTATTTCCATACTTCTCTTTTTTACTTACTTTACTTTTTGCTTAAGGACAATAAAAGTCAGGATGTCCAAATCTTTCAGAGCGTCTGTTATTCAGTGTTTTTCTCATGTTCAAATTCAGAAACATTTATATGTCGGGCAACAAAGAGCGTTACACAAAAGACAATATATTAAACATTTTAACTGTAGAAGTTATTCCTCTTTCTTCTGTGTAAACACCTTCAACATGTAAGGGATTTAATTTCCTGCTCCACATCATTTTTAAGACTTTGAATAAGATGTGCTTTGATCAAATCCAAATGTAATAAAATGACTGCATATGTTTCTTTATTGCTTACACTGTGTTACGTATTGTCTTATTTAACCACTTACATAATCTTTGTGCCCTCTCATTAACCGCTCTGTTGCTAATTGGTCCCACGGTGTGTTCCTAATAATAGGGTTTAATTAATGAGCCACTAATTGCTCTCTGAAAAGCAGAATAAAGTCAAGGTGTTAACGAGACGTTGCTACCGCCTGGAGGACCAACTCAACTCTCAAAGTAACAACACAAACTGATTTAATTACTACAGTTTTATATTTGAAGTACCCACTTTTCTGTAAGTAGCAGCATCATCTGCATCATAGTTCTTAAACTGGAATATACTGAAGCATGTGTTTGTTAAAAGAAAGAGTTAAGTGTAAATGTGATATTCTGAATGTTTCCACAAAAAAATGCAGTCACAAAGAAACAGTTTGTAAAGATGTTTTTGTACATTTTAAAACTGGTTTGCAAATTGTAGTAATAATACCCACAATGTGTATATTTATATATATATAGTAGTATTGTCTTTAGTATTGCAACTTTTGCTTTAGTAATATCTGAGGTCGGTTTGTTCAGTTAACGCTCGTTGAGTAGCTGTTATATTCAGTGGCGACTCGTCATTAGGGGCAGGCGGCACAGCCCCACCTAGTGTCAGCAGAAAGTAATGAAAATAATAATTCCAAAAATATGAAAAAAATATATATGTTAAAATATATTTAAAGATCATGTTTAGTCGTCTGATTCGTCTGTACATTTCTGTTTTAGTCTGCGTTCTTCTAATGAGTGTCTACAGTGTGCCTATTGAGCCGCGTTGAACGATGTGGGGCAAGCCCCGATCATGCCCCTCCCTCTCACTGTCTAAGTGAATGGGTTCTGTAAAAACTATACTGCGCATGCTCAGAGTATTTTTCTATTCAATGTGTGCGGCAAAAAAATTATCACCATAGGGGCACTGTGCTGCCATACCTACCAAACGTCATCTCATAATTCAGAGAGCTGATTGGCTGTAAGTATGTGTGCCGCAAAAAGTGTAGAGGAGACAAGAGAGAGCAGCGTACAGCGATTACAATCAGTAAAACGGAAAGAAAATGATTGAAGTTGACCGTCTACTTCAGATTTGGTAAGTTCATTTTATGTCATATCTTGTGTTGATCTTCTGTGTTTTGCCTCTAGGCTATTGCTCTGCTGGATCGATTGATATTGTGACCTCGGTGATGAGCTTCTGTGTTTTCCTTATCCCCCCCCCCTCTCTCTATCAGAACCATGGATAGCCTACAGCTGTTTGTTTACGTGTTTAAAAAAGCACCAGAAGCTTTTATATACACATCCAAGTTGTTCATGCCCAACCACTTTTGTACATACAGACGCCACTGTTTACGGGCCTAGTCCAGGGTCTGCAACCTTTTTGACCAAAAGAGCCATTTTCCCCTTTTTCCACCAATTGTTTTTTTACATCAAAGACAACAACTACAGTTTTCTTGCATTTATTATTTCTTACATTATAGAAAACTTTTTTCCTCGAATAATAAACAAAGAATTAAAAAAAATACACAGGCCTACTTTAAAATAAATCAATACAGCACTTGGGGAGTCCTCTGCATATTTGAAGGAAATTAATATAATTAAAATTGGCCCACTTTGAAATAAATAAAACATAGAGCTGCACCCTAAAAAGAGTTTACTGATTGAATGATGACTGACGTCAGCTGTCTTCCTCTTCCGTGTTCTTCCTCGATACGTAAATACTTTTATTTTCTTTAATGTATCCATAGTTTGCTCATCGAGCCGGGGGTCAGGTTTGGCGCGGGACCGTAGCAAGATGTGACGCATATTTTAAATGAACTAATTAAAACCGCTTTTTCACAGTATCACCTCAAAATACAAGATACGAAACATTTTCAACCGTGCAACAACATTTAAATAGTCCTACAAATATTTTAATTTTATTTCTTTCTTATGTTTGTCTAAGCTCAAGGGAGCCAGAGCAGAGGGCTTAAAGAGCCGCGGGTTGCCGACCCCTGACCTAGTTATTAAAGATTCTTGGTTTATTATAAATGTTTGTGTGAATAAAGAAACACAAAGAGTGCTGTTGTCTTACTGCTCGTCTCTAACGATCACCACTGACTGAAACACGAGACAATGAAACCATCCTTGTAGCCACAGACTGAAAAACTCATACACGATGTGAAACATTTAAAACACAACCAAATAGAAAACAGCAATTTAGAAAACACAGAGTGATGCGTCTGATACGTGGTCTGCAAAAGCACGGGAGAACAAGTAGGTCTTTAGACGAGATTTAAATGTAAACAAAAACATCTCTGTGTGTTTCATATTATTTTATTTAAGAGAAAAGGACCGTCTGCAAACAGAAACCTCTCTCTTCGTCTCGATCACACCTTCCCTTCCTCCTCCTTCTTCCTCCGGTGTAAGCAGCGTCCGCAGCAGCGTGCGTCCCCCCGGTCCATCTTGGTGATGTAGAGGAGCGGTTCGATGCTGCAGCTCAGGTCCATGATGGAGAACACGCTGATGCTGATCTGGCACCTGAGTTAGTGAGACGACCAGAGAGCTTTCATTACAGTTTATATCTCAAGTAGGCAAGGCAAGTTTATATACATCACCTTTCAACACAAGGCAATTCAAGGTGCCATACAAACACGAAAATAAATGAAAGACATTAAGAGCATTAAGAGACATATTATGAAATGTTATTTAAAAACACTAATTTAAAAGCAAAGATATATAAAACATGAATAACAAAGATACATGAAAAGTCACAGAGCAGTGTGAGATACACACATCTGAAATGTTTAGCTCTCAATCGTTGCTCACTTTTTGATCAGTAATAGGTTTCTATCACCTCACTTTCTTTCTACTTTCTTTTTCAACTTGTCCTTTAAGTGTTTCATGCTAAACGAACCCACTTTTCTGTAATGGTACGTCCACACGGCAGCGTGCGTTGAAGCTTGCCGGTGGGCGTGTCTGGTGCGCGACCAACAACCAATCACATGAATCTCCCGCCCCGGACACACAAGCACGTGGTTTCATTGGCTAATGCTTGTACTTACTAGCATATGATTTGATTGGCTGCCGCTTCCGCTTCCGTCGACGCTTGAAAAGTTGAACTCTTCTCAACTTTCAGCGCGAGCAACGGAGGCAAAGCGACGCGACGGAACCACAATGCTGTTCGGCAAAGCGTGACGTCACCCCATTCAAAGTGAATGGGAAGCGTCTCCGTTGAAGCATGCAACGCTGCCGTAAGTAGCAGCATCATCTGCATCATATTTCTCATTCAGGTTTCTGATTTATTAGAGTTATTTGCTGTTGACGTATTTTATACGCCCAGTTATTAAAGATTCTTGGTTTATGATTCAGTCTTCGGTAAATAAAGACGAGTATAGTTTAAAGAGAGATAAGGATCGTCTGCATACAGAAACTTCTCTTTCCTGCTCGATCACACCTGGCCATCTTCTCTTTTATGGGCCTTTTGAAAGACTCTTGGTTTATTATTAATCTTTGGGTAACTAAAGAAACATTAAATAAACCAAGAGTCCGGTTGTCTTACTGCTCGCCCCTAACAATCACCACTGAATATCTCCATGTTGATTGGTGGATTAAAGTAAACAAAAACATCTCTGTGTGTTGAATATCCGGCACCTGAACGCCACGAAGCTGTAGTAGGACACGAAGGGCATGAGAGCGACGGGCGGCAGGTAGTTGGAGACGATGATGGCGAGGATGATGAGCACCATCTTGAAGGCCTTCCTCTTCACCGGGTGCATCTCCTCCTTCCCGGCCACGCAGCGCCGCAGAGCCCAGATCACGGAGAGGTTGCAGAACACCATGAGGGCGAAGGAGAAGAGGATGAGTCCGCTGAAAAGCTCGTTCACGCTCATGACCCCCAGAATGCTCTTGGTGAGGGCGTAGGCGAGGATCAGACCCCAAACCACCGCCGAAATCCCAAAACGGATCTTATTGTCCCGGTTTCCAGTGAAGAGGATGGGATGGACCACGGCCATGTAGCGGTCCATGCAGATACACACCTGCAACAGCATGGAGACAATATGTATTAGAGGAGTGGCTCAAGTAGTCAAAACAAGTAGTCGAGTAAATGATACCAGAAAAAAGTACCCAAGCAAAGTAACAAAGTATTTGTACTCCACTACTTCCTTCTTCTGTGCATTCCCAACGTTTGTTAAAGGAAATTATATAATCTAGCTCTTCAAATGACCTCAAAAGGGATTTTTTGCATTTAGAAAATAAATATCCAGGCTCAAATGTTGTAATGCTCTACATCAGGGGTGTCAAACTCAATTTCATCACGGGCCACATCAGCAATACGGTTGCACTCAAAGGGCCAGTTGTAACTTTAAGACTATATAAAAATACATATACAAATATTTAATATATATAAAATAATGTATTATATTACAATATTGCCTCTGCATTGGGTTATTATGGGATAGGGTAATAACTTCATAATTAACTACGTCTGAAAGCAGGAGTCTAGGGCAAATAATTGCAAGTCTCTTCAGTGAGAATGTTACAAAATAATTTAAGAAAGAAAAGCCACATTCTAGAAAAAAAAAAGTGAAATGTTGGGGCAAAAATTAACATTTTGGAAAAAAAGTAACATTTTGAAACATCACATTTTGCTAAAAAAGGCACATTTTAAGAAAAAAGGCATATTTTGAAAAAAAAGACAAATTCTGAGAAAAAAAGCATATTTTGAAGAAAAAAAGCATATTTTGAAGAAAAAAAGGCAATTTCTGAGAAAAAAGTCAAATTTGAGATGCATTGTGGGACATGTAGTTTATGGGCAACGGGCTTCGCCATGTAACCATATAACAAACATATCATATTCTTTGCAAGCTCTTATGGGGCCACAGAAAATGAAGTCGCGGGCCGGATTTGGCCCCCGGGCCTTGAGTTTGACACCCCTGCTCTACATTGTCTGCCCTCAAATGAACAACAAATAGGAAGGACATCTGAATGAATTAAGCATAAAGTGGTTTATTGACTGCTTTATGTGTTAAGAGCGCTAATGAGATTTGAGAAAATGTGAAATATAATAGCATTAAATCCCAAGCAGCCAGTTCACCTCCACTGCCGAGGTGCACCTAACCCCCAACTGCTCCTGGCGCCAAGAAGGCTCTCCGCTCTGGACCTCTCAATGCATGTGCATGTGTGAATAAATATGTGTGTATTTGTATTTGTGTGATACAAAAAACATAACTGTGTGTATTTCTATATTAGAAGCATGTGCATGTATACAAAACACAGAGTGGAAAACTGAATTCATTACATTATTATTACATTACATTGCATTTAGCTGACGCTTTTATCCAAAGCCACTTACAATAAGTGCGTTCGACCGACAAAATACAAACTTGAAGTAAACAGAATAATATAAGTACATCAGGTTTCATAAACATTTCAAGTGCTACTCAACTGGCTTTAGAATTCCCCGTCAATAAAGGCCCATCTTCTGTATAGGTAAATGCATTCCCAACGTTTGTCAAAAGTTGGATGCTCTACATTGTCTGCCCTCAAATGAACGACAGACAGTCATCTGAATGAATTAAGCATAAAGTGTTTTATTTGACTGCTTTATGTGTTAAAGGCTTTCATGAGATTTGAGAGAATGTGAAAGCATTAAATCACAAAACGATCAAAAATCAATGAAGCATAAAAGCTAATGACGTTAGCACCTGATGCTACAACTTGCATCAAACACTGTGTATAATTTAATATTATATACATTAATGAAGTTATCTGGAAGTACCAGATGAATACGGTACTTTTTACTTACGTACATTTCAAAGCCCATACTTCTTTACTTTTACTTGAGGAAAGAAGTTTAGTCAGTACTTCTACTTTTACCAGAGTATTTTTAAACACATCTGTACTTCTACTTGAGTAAAGGATGTGTGTAACTTTGACAATTCAATTCTTCTGACCTGAGCCCCTCCAACGATATACATACATATATAATAAAATACAGAAGCATCTCTGGCTCTGGTTTGAAGTCATGTCTCCAGAAACTCACCAGAAACAGCGGCGCTACGTCTTTGATCCCGTATGCAAACCTCTGGAAGTACCAGATGCGCTGGTCGTCCAGCAGCAGCCGGTTCACCAACTCGATGGGCGTCATGAGGCAGAAGAAGGCGTCCATGACGGCCAGGTTGAAGATGAAGATGTCCGAGGTGCAGGCGTCGCTCTTCCTGGAGGCGATCTGCCAGAGAACCAGCACGTTGCAGGGCGTTCCCACCAACAGGTTGAACACCTTCACCCCGAAGTAGAAGATGAATCCGTACGGAGCCACGGAGCAAACGGAGAACTGGAACCATGGAGGAGGTCCACGAGAGGAAGAGTTCAGGAAGAGGGTGGAGGTGGAGTTCATCATCATCATCATCGGGAAGGAGGAGATGGGATACTTATTCAATTAAAGATATGCAAAGGAAACGTGTTTTAGCTTCTGTGTTTTATTATATATGTTGCATCGTTGAAGGAGCTCAGGTCAGAAGAATGTCAATGCCATTTCTACACTGTAGCTTACAGTAATAACACCTTTGATTGATTGATCCGTCTTTAAGCACTTTAATGAAAACTTATTGAAAAAACACTAATAACGGCTTTTCTTACACATTCTCTTGCAGCTCAAGACATGCAAAGTTATATAAAAATAACTTAAGATAGTTAGCTTTGTGTAAGGATTAACTATCCCACCAGAATCAGAATCAGGTTTATCACCAAGTGGGTTGATACATACGAGGAATTTGACTTGGTGTGCATAAAAGCAAAAAAAAACACAGATAGAGAACTATTTTACAAAAACTATAATCACATAAAAAAATATGGTAAAATCTGGTAAAATCTAGCAGTATTTCAATTGAAATAGAATTGTAATTAAATATATAATAAGAAACAAGATATGTGCATTAATGCATCTACGAGGTGGCTGAGGTACAAGCTATAGCTATGAGAAAGAAACGGGAGGATGAGGATGTTGGCAATATGAATCTTAAGTTTTGACCCCTAAAGACTACATTTTAAACTTACGTAATTGCTTTCGATCCAGAAGTCATTTTAATGCAAACAAATTGAAGGAACAACAAGTCAAGAAATCTGAAGTTAACACTCACACAATATTGTGGAATAAGCAATGTTGTAAAACTGATTTCCTTGCAAAAGCTTTTAAATCTCATGTTTATCAGAGTTCTGCTCTTTAGTTACTTGGTAATGAGATATTTAGCATGAAAATGTGCATAAAAAAAGACTTTTCAACTAAAGACATCTTGGTCAACTAAGACCAAAACCACCAGATTACTACAGACTAACACCAAACTGAGATATTGTCTAAGAGGACTACTTTTATTCTACCCATGCATGAATGCTCCATAAAGAACCCATCTTACCTTGGAAGGGTTCACAGCGTCCTGCAGTCCTTTTGTTCTGCTAAACGTTTCTGTAAGTAGCCCAACATCAACGAGAACAGAGGTTTATAAACTCGTCCAAAGGGAATTAAACTGCGTTGGATTGGTCCAGTCTGAAGGACGATGGTTATATCTTCTCAACGATTGGGCAGTAACGCAAAATAAGGTTGCTTCAGGGATTGTGTGGTTTGAAAACGAACACATGGGCGTTATTACAGCTGCAGGGGTTAAAATAAATGACCCCCTTGTAATAATGTCTAGTCTTTGAGTAAGTGTTTGCCTTCAGGGTGCAAAACACCTGTTGTTGTCTGGAGCGTCCTTAAGTGTTTGAGTTAATATGCATTAAGGATATGTCATATAAAGACGTCTGAAGTTTCCCGAAGACATTGGCCAGAATATGCTTTTACATTTAATGTCATTTAAAGTGCATGTTAAGAAGGGAAATCTGATCCCAGTTGTGTTTGATTTGTCTGCAGCAGAACTACAGCTGCACATTCGTCTCACTGATGCAACGGTGCAGTAAACAGGTGATGCAAGCTGAGCATAAATGAGAAATATAATGCAAGGAGTTACTGATGTGCGTTCAGTGTGGCGATACAAAACTCTCTGTTGGGAATACAAGCTTTCAAAGTCACGACTAACACCCACAAACAGAAATACTGTGTTTCATAACGATTTCATTTCACAACCAGGTCAGGAGGAGGATCTCAGCCTGCAGAAGCTGTGGGATTTCTGCTACCCGTGACTAGGTATCTGTTCACTCAGTCAGACAGAAGTAGAGTGGTGCAGAAATGAGTCCTAAAACCCTGACATGACTCAGCATTTCCTCACTTCCTGTCCCCTGGTCTGGAGGTCAAGGGTTTTCTGAATGGTTTTTTGGTTGTTAGCCTGAAATAAAGTCTGTGATTAGCACAAGCTGAAGAGACTTTAACGTTTCGTTCTACCACATAAAATATGTCAGTAAATACCCTACTGGTATTGTTACAGTCACATGACTTCACGTCATGTGACCGTGCTGTAGTTCCTTTATAGCCCAACATTAGCCACCTTTAGCTTAGAGGTGGAGACGTGAAGTCATGTGACCGCGCTGTAGTTCCTTTATAGCCCAACATTAGCTCTTTAGCTTAGCGGTGGTGACGTGAAGTCATGTGACCGTGCTGTAGTTCCTTTATAGCCCAACATTAGCTCTTTAGCTTAGCGGTGGTGACGTGAAGTCATGTGACCGTGCTGTAGTTCCTTTATAGCCCAACATTAGCCTCCTTTAGCTTAGCGGTGGTGACGTGAAGTCATGTGACCGTGCTGTAGTTCCTTTATAGCCCAACATTAGCCTCCTTTAGCTTAGCGGTGGAGACGTGAAGTCATGTGACCGTGTTGTAGTTCCTTTATAGCCCAACATTAGCCTCCTTTAGCTTAGCGGTGGAGACGTGAAGTCATGTGACCGTGCTGTAGTTCCTTTATAGCCCAACATTAGCCTCCTTTAGCTTAGTGATGGTGACGTGAAGTCATGTGACCGTGCTGTAGTTCCTTTATAGCCCAACATTAGCCTCCTTTAGGTTAGCAGTGGTGACGTGAAGTCATGTGACCGTGCTGTAGTTTTTTTATTGTTACCTTTTTCACCTGCAGCCTTTTAACCACATAATCTACACTATCAACTCCATTTCCTGCGGAAATTAAATAATCTCGCTTGGTGATTTCAACAGAAATTGGTTGGATAAATCATCTGATAGAGAGAAAAAAACTTTTCAGTAGTCTAAATGTTAAACAGCTAATTAATGAGCCAACTCGTATCACTCTCAGAACCCAATCTCTGCTTGACTGGATACTGGTGTCACACCCTGACAGAATCTTAAAAGCTGGTGTCATGCTTCAGCGATCATTCAATTGTTTATTGCGTATGGAAAATCAAAATTAATTAAACTACCTCCAAAACTAGTCAAAACCAGACAATATAAAAAATTGAATGTTGATTTATTTATTAATGATGCTGTTGCCCTTCATTGGGACATATTTCAACTAATACCTTTTGTACAAGATGCTTGGAATTTTCTGCACAAAGAGCTCACTGATGTCATGAACAAACATGCACCTGTGAGAACGGTTAAGGTCAAAGGTCAACATCTCCCTTGGATCAATTCTGAACTCATCAGTCTCTCTAGGGAAAGGGATAAAGCATGGTCGATATATCGTCATTCAATAACTATAGCCGATTGGGAAGTATACAAGCATATTCTAAATCTCAGTAAAAACCAAAACCCGAAATGCTAAACCCAGCTAAAGAATCTCTCACATCGGACTTTAAGAATCGCAAGCCATTTTGGACTCAAATTAAATCTATTTAAAATAAATCAGGTAAACATTCTATTAATAAGAACTGCTGATACAGTAATTCATGACCCGTTATCCATTGCCCAAATATTTAATCAGCATTTCGCTATATGTTCCACACTACTATCTGACTCCTATTTGACGACTGGTATTTCTAATAGTAACTCATACTGCAACAGTTATTTTTCTTTTAAGAAGATTCTACCACACAAAGTTCATGATGCTATCACTGAATTAAAAGTGGATGGCAGTGCAGGACTCGATGGGATAGAAAACAGGTTCTTAAAATTAAGGTTTTGGAGAAAATAATTTATAATCAACTGTCACATTATCTCAATACTTATAATATTTTATCTCCGGTTCAATCTGGCTTCAGGCCTAATCACTCCACAACAACTGCCCTACTTACATTTTCGAATGACTTGTACTCTGCTGCAGATGATGGTGAACTCACAGGTGCCATTTTTATTGACTTGACAAAAGCCTTTGATTTTGCTGATCGATATCTGCTGTTGGATAAACTTCACGGCATTGGCCTTTCTAATAATACAGAGTTATGGTTTAACTTACACCTTCACAGTAGAAAGCAATGTCTGGTTGTTAATGGAAAACAGTCCAACCTGTTGATCCAACAAAAGGGTGTACCCCAAGGATCAACTCTGGGCCCACTTCTGTTTTCTATTTACATAAATTATGTATCTTCTTGTCTCATTAATTGTCGTACTCACCTTTATGCTGATGACACTGTCATATATACATCCAAATCTGACTTTTCACAAAGTCAGATCTCTCTTCAATCAGATTTTAATATCTTACAGGACTGGCTATCACACAATAAACTACTGCTCAACAAAACAAAATCTTATACCATGGTCTTTGGTACCAGGCAGAAGCTCAAATCCAAACCTAATGTAGTAATAACATGTAAGGATGGCACTTCTCTGCATAAAGTTGAAAGCTTTAAATATCTTGGTGTATGGCTAGACTCTGAACTTTCATTTAAACTACATACAAAGCATGTAATACAAAAAGTCAATTACGGAATCGGTGTTTTACACCGCTCTCGCAATTCTTTTACGCTCAGTGTCCGTAAGAGAATTGCTTCTCAACGTATTCTTCCGATTATGGACTATTGTGATGTTGTCTACCAAAATGCACATACATCAGATCTTGCTCCACTCAACATAGCCTACAATAGACTATGCAGATTTGTTCTTGGTTGTCCTTTTCGTACACATCACTGCACAATGTATAACCAACTTAAATAGCCTTCATTAAATGTAAGAAGACACACGCATTGGCTTCAGCTGATATTTAAATGCATTTATCTTAACTATCCCACTTATTTAAAGCAGTATTTTGTACCCTACTCGCCAAATCATCAAGTTAGACATTCTGTCCGGGTGTATTTCTCCGTCCCCTCTGAAAAAAAATCGATTGGCAGCAGAGCGTTCATGTTCAAAGCCCCAACAGACTGGGATACTTTACCTGCTGCTATTAGATCTCTTGCATCATTGGGTATGTTTAAACATGCATTATCATCTCACTTTCAACTGGTCTGCACTTGTTATTGATGAAACTGGTATTGATGAAACTGATATGCTCGACTGTCTCTCAAATTGTAATGACTGTATGTATTACTTGAATTTTACTTAATAGACTGTATGTGGTTTTTCCTGTGTGTCATGTTTTGCCTTTTGTCTTTCTGTTTATGCATCTCAAGGGGTTTATCCCAATAAATACAAAATTCTACTACAGCGAAGTCAAACCGATGTTAAGTTTTCCAATAACAGACAGCATTGTTTGTTTCACTGAAGGTTCAACATCTGTCAGTTTTGATTGTGGGTAATCAAATGAGGGAAGTCTCCATGAAGAGTCTGGGTTCTGTCAGACAGTGCTGACCTGCATCTGATGAACATCACTGACAGGTAAAGTCTTTTTCAATGTTTCTCTAAAGGAGCTTTATTTTCACTTTGATACCAAACACTAGAAAAGCAAGATCCTGTTGCTAGGCTTAGCGAACACTTAGATGTTAGTGCCTTAAACGTTTAACGTAACTTCAAATTCTTGATGTATTTCTACAAAAACATAATCCATGTTATTCTACTTCATACTTCAACTCCACTACAGTTCAGAGGTACATGGTGTACTTCTACTCCACTACATGTATGTACCGTTAGTTACTTCTCAGATCTGGATGAATGATGTGAAATCTAATCAAGTGTTGAATCAGACTTTAGTTCCACCTGGAGTAAATCCACCAGCTACCCTGCAGTATACAAAGTCATTCAAACTAGCTGCACCTTTACCAGCTTTGAGAACACTTTCATGATCAATCATTATAAAACATATCATATATATTATTCTGAAATGGACCAATCTGCACAATGACTACTTTTACTGTCTTTCACTATATTTTGATGAGAATACTTTTCTACTTTCACTTGAGGAACATTTTGAATGCAGGACTTTCACTGTAACAGAGTATTCCTACACTCTGGTACTTCTACTTTTACTCAAGTACAAGGTCTGAGTACTTCTACTTTCACTTAAGAACAAGATCTGAGTACTTCTACTTTCACTCAAGAACAAGATCTGAGTACTTCTACTTTCACTTAAGAACAAGATCTGAGTACTTCTACTTTCACTCAAGAACAAGATCTGAGTACTTCTACTTTTACTAAGTACAAGATCTGAGTACTTTTACTTTTACTGAAGTACAAGATCTGAGAACTTCTACTTTCACTTAAGAACAAGATCTGAGTACTTCTACTTTCACTCAAGAACAAGATCTGAGTACTTCTACTTTCACTTAAGAACAAGATCTGAGTACTTCTACTTTTACTAAGTACAAGATCTGAGAACTTCTACTTTCACTTAAGAACAAGATCTGAGTACTTCTACTTTCACTTAAGAACAAGATCTGAGTACTTCTACTTTTACTAAGTACAAGATCTGAGTACTTCTACTTTGACTGAAGTACAAGATCTGAGTACTTTTACTTTTACTCAAGAACAAGATCTGAGTACTTCTACTTTTACTCAAGTTCAAGATCTGAGTACTTCTACTTTTACTCAAGTTCAAGATCTGAGTATTTCTCCCACCTCTGTGTACATATTGATAAAACTTTAAAACCTGTGAGAAAAAAAAAACTTCGTTAAATTTTGTGTCAAAAATGTGTGCCTCAATGGCTCGGACTTAAGGTACTAATGTACTGGAAAAAGTAGTGTGTTGTGAGTTAATAGTATGTATACATTTAATATAATATGTATTATAACAATACAATACAAATATATATATATGTATATATATATATTTATATATATATAGGGCAGGGCGACAGATAGCTGGGCTCTATATGTATAAAGGTACATCGTGAAGCGGTCGGGTCAAATCTCTCCCTGAAGTTTATTTTCATGATGAGATTGTGTAACCAAAGCTGGACGCCTCAAAAACAAATATGCATTTCCAAAAAAAAAATGTGGTCTTCACCACATGCTGAACAGCAGGAAGATTCCTATGACTATAAAAACAAAACATTCATAACTATTAAGATGTGAAGCCAGCCACTTAGGTGGATTTGCATGATGTTTACAAGCTAGACAGACACCTGTAATAATAAACATGATACATGCAAAGCGAGGAATAATGTTTGTGATGCAAAGAGAGATCTGTAATCCTGACCAAAGCCAAAGTATTTCCAGACGTTAAGTGATTAAATACCGTTTTTCGTGACAGAAATGTTTGACTGGAAAAAAAGCGTTTTTCATATCAAGTGTCAGTAAAAAAAGCAATCCAGTTTTCAGCTCTGGGTAAAATGCATGGCGGGATAATTATCTTCGCTAACTTGAATGGACCTGAGCCAGCGTTGAGATAATATTGTTAGTTAATAATCAGGCTCAGAAAGAGGACGCGTTGAAGTCCGATTTGATTGCTTTAAATGTTTCCAGGAATCGCGCGACAACAAAGAAAAGATAGCCATGACATTTCAAAATGTTCAAAGACTTTGAGTCAAAATGTTTCGCAGTCAGGAACGAATTTTTCCGATTATTCCAACACCACTTAAATGCAGCACAAATGCCCTATTTGGCAATGCTAGCTAATTGAAACTCAGCATGTGTTTCCCTTCAGATTCACTTCAAAATGTTGTGTGTGTTGTCATGGCCCATCCTACAACCTTCCACTACATTTCCCAAAAAATAAGGCCATTCGATTTTCTGTAATCCTGATGACAGACTTACAAACTGAGTCAAAAACCTCTCGTCCTAGGTGAAGATAGTTATAAATATTAAGTTGTAGATCTGAAACAAAGCGCCTTTTTCAGAGCAGGAGTTATCAGAAAAGTGCCGGTGACGTAACGGTGACGTCACATAGTTTTTCTTTATCAATCAATCAATATTTATTTATATAGCCCAATATCACAAATGTTACATCTGTCTCAGTGGACTTCACAGTGTGTACAGAATATCAGTATGACAATACGACACCCTCTGTCCTTAGACCCTCTGTCCTTAGACCCTCTGTCCTTAGACCCTCACATCTTACAAGGAAACACTTCCAGAGAAACCCCACAGTTTAAAGGGGAACATGGGAGAAACCTCAGGGAGAGCAACAGAGGAGGGATCCCTCTCCCAGGACGGACAGACGTGCAATAGATGCCGTGTGTAAATCGAAGAGATAATACATTTCACAGCGTAGGTAGACCAAATGATTGGAAAGACCAAATGTTTGGAAATGCATGTGTCTATAATAAGAAGATGAATCCACGAGGATGTCAGCAATCCTGTGGGAGCCATCAGGGAAGTAGTATGATGAGAGTCTGGTAGGACCGCAGAGACAGGTTCAGCCACGACTCGAAGTCCAGGACTCAGATCCAGTGCTCAGGATAGAGGATCCAGGATACACGACCACAGCAACGGGATTAGCCTCGACTCAGGATCCCGGCGTATATATGGACACAAAAAAGAGATTTGGGGGAAGCTGGGTTAATCGGAACCTGAGAGTACACAGGTACAAACAGCCAGAAAGACGGAGTAAGGTGCCCCCCCCCCCCCAACAGTCCAAGCCTATAGCAGCTAAACTAACGTGTATACATACATGCACTCCCTTAGGATAGGTTGAGGGAAAAGGGTAGCAAGTAAGAAGTAAGAAGCAGAGGTGGAGAGGCACACACAGGGAGAGAGGTCCCCCACTTTATGTAATGTTTTGTTGCTTTGTATGTCTGTCCCTGGACTTAGTTGTGTAGAATGTATGATGTTCATGTATGATAATTGAATAGATGAATTAAACATAAAAATAATTTTTAAAAAGCTTGTTTTCGACTGTGTCTTTAAGACAGAAACGATCATATCAAAACCCCAGAAAAACCTGTTTATTGGAGCAGAATAACCTGTAGTCCTGCCGGTGATTGATGTACTTTAATCGTCCTCCTCCCTCATTGTCCAACTACAGAATGACAAGTCGATTCAGACCAAGTGTGAGAGTAGGAAACTTCATAAAGGGAAAAAGGTGCGACGTGGAGATGAACATGAAGAGAGACACTTGAGTCCAAATAGAAGCGCAGTCTTGTCTTTTATTATGAGTTACTATTTTTAAGAATATTAAGCTCGACTAAGTACCATAAACCCAAGGCCGGTTCTTTTAACCATCCTAAAGCAGAAGGATTGAATGAACCAAATAATTGGCACATTGTAAAATAATCTTCTCTTTCCACAGATATCAAAGAACTTGAACTCACCCTGAGATGGACGGACGAAACGAAACCGCTTCCGTCCCTCATCTGGTTTGGTACTTCCTGCCCACCATAGTCCTGGTTCCTCCTCTCGGGATCCCGGCCAACGCTTTGGTTCTTCGCCTCCTGCTGGGCAAACCCAACGTCTGTTCCACCTCTGAGATCTTCGTCCTCAACCTGGCCGTGTTCGACATGATGTTCTGCTTCATGGTGGTCATCGAGTACATCTACTTCATGTTCAATAAAACAAAGGCGAACTCTAACTTCCTGTCCTGGGGCTTGAGTCAGGCGGGGGGTCCGATGCTGCTCTGCGCTCTTTCTTTGGACGCATTCATGGCGGTCTGTCACCCGTTGATCTTCCTCCGTCTCAAAGAACCTAAGCTGCGCCTGTCCTTGTGCCTGCTGGTTAGCGTCTTAGCGTTCACGGTCTGTGGTCTGGCGAAACTAATGCCGTTTTACAAGTTGTCGATGATCCTGGGGATCCTGATGGTGGCCATGCTGACCATCTCCACCAGCAACGTCCTGATCCTGAAGTCTCTGCGGCGGCCGGGTCCTGGAGGGAAGGATCTGCACCCGGTGAAGAAGAGAGCGTTGAAGATGGTGTTCACAGCGTTAGTGATGGTGGACGTTCTCTACCTGCCGTCGCTCGCAGAGTCCCTGATCGAGGTGTTGTTTCCCAGACTTTTACCGCACTACTCCATCCTCACCAGCTTCACCTACTTGATTCTGTCCATGAGCAGCTTCATTCAACCGCTGTCGTATCTCGTACGCACCAAACAGCTGCCGAAGATGAGATGCAACCGCGGGCCGGCAGCTGAGACGAGAACTACAACAAGTTAGAGCGGAGAAATCAGAGAGGGGCTCGGATTTCTGTAAAAAAGGTCAGGATTTTAGGAAAAAGTCGAAATTATGAAAAAGTCAGAAAATTCTAAGAAAAAGTCAGAATTCTAAGAAAAATAAATAATTATGAAAAAAGTAAGAATTCTAGGAATCCACATGTTTCTAAGAAAGAGTCACTCTGAAAAAATTCAAAAATTATGAAAAAGTCAGAATTCAAGAAAAAAGTCTGATTTCTAGGAAAAGGTGAACATGTTGAGAAAAAAATTCCGAATCCTGAAGAAAAATCTAAATTCGTAGAAAAAACCTGTTCTGAAAAAGTCAAAGAGTTCTGAACCGTATTCCGTACTTGCGGTGAAACTGGTCTCAGGGCACAGGGCTTCCATATTTTAAATTAATGTTGGTTCTCAAGAGCTGACTGTAGAAAATCCACAAGACCTTATGTAAAACTAAATGCAACAGAAAAAAAAATACATCACAATATTTCATTAAATCATTCAGACAAACATCAGTTTTAATCAAACACTCTTTCATTTTGACACATTAATCAGTTCAAATACACAATCGGCAGCAACGGCAAGAAACGTCTGGATTTACTCTTTAAGTTTGGCTTTTATTATTTCAGAAAATTAAACACATTTACAAAAATAAACCTACATATTAAACCATAAATGTAATGTTTTCAGGACAGAGCACAGAGTTGTTCAACAGCTTTTAAATATGACCCAAACGGACATTTAAACCTCTTTTTGAATTAAATAAGTGAAGATAAAGCTAAATATTTGAACCAAAATATAGACATTGGAAGAAGCCAGTATTTACAATATCAGATTATTATTAAAATGTATTTTTTGAGTTGGTACAAATATAAATAATATCATAGCACACTTTTTGATATCAGCAGAAATCCAATTGTTGTTCAAAGAATAATTAAATATGGAGATAAATCCTCTCATTGTCCGGCTTTACATCAAAGCATCAGTGCTGCGGTCGAATAGTCAGTTTAGGAACCTTCCTAACGGAGGGAAATGACCCGGAAGTCCCTCAGTGGCAGCCATGATAAGAGCCGTTAGGACTCTCTAGATCAGTGGTTCCCAACCTATGGGCCGCGGCCTCCTAGTGGGCGGGGAAGGCGTTGCAAGTGGGCCGCCAAATTTGCAAAACATTATGATTTGTGTGGAAACATTTTTATTATTAAGATTTTTTTTTTTATTTGAACCTCCTGTCCTTTCTCTTTCTTGATCCTCCTTAGCAACGGTCATTACAATACTTTTCCCAGGAATAGTTCCGATAGTTCCTGGGATTTTGCATTTACACCAAAAAGATCTGGAACTAGAACTTTTTTTTGCAAACCTTTTCACCCCTTTTCAGTCCCTGCTAAAGAGGTGGGACTTTCCTGGGGAGAAAAAGGTTCCAATTTCTGATTGGCTGGGCGAATTGCAAAACACGCCCCGTAAAACTCTAGCTTTAGCATAGGGTCTTATTTAGCATAGGGTCTTATTGAGCATCATAGAGTCTTATTTAGCATAGGGTCTTATTGAGCATAGGGTCTTATTTAGCATAGGGTCTTATTGAGCATAGGGACTGATTGAGTATAGGGTCTTATTTAGCATAGGGGTCTTATTTAGCATAGGGTCTTATTGAGCATAGGGTCTTATTGAGCATAGGGTCTTATTGAGCATAGGGTCTTATTTAGCATAGGGTCTTATTGAGCATAGGGTCTTATTGAGCATAGGGTCTTATTTAGCATAGGGTCTTATTGAGCATAGGGTCTTATTTAGCATAGGGTCTTGTAACATGTGTGAGATTCTGATATTCTTTAGACAGAAAAATATACTCTGCTCCTTGGCTCCTTGATTTCTTGGTTCCTTGCTAGCCTTAACAGCACTCAGATGAGAAACTCATGAAACCTGCACAAATGGTATCAACATATATAAATGTATAATAAATAATTCCAGATCTGTGATTCGTCATGATCAAAGTTCCTTTAAGACTGTATTTAAATAATGATTTTGACCTGAAGGCACTTCATAATAACAACTCTATATGATCTCTCCTTCGCCTGCTGTGTAAATGTTCTGTGCACACATTGAAATAAAACACAAGATGAATAAACAACACTGATGTAAACAGTCTGTCCGTGGCGTGAAGTCAATATTCTGAATTCTGTCTTTTAAAGAGGTTCTTCAAGTATTCAAGTACCGCTATTAAATAGAAACTTGCTCAAAGAGAAAACCAAATAAAATTATGGAAAAAACTGCATATTTGATCTTTTGGGGGGATTTTAAATCAAACAACACTGATTCAAACACTTCACTGACGGTGTCCAGTCAGAACATTTAACAGGAAACTCACTTTGCATATTTATATTCTGAGACAGGTGCAAATACCTCCTGCACGCTGTCATATTTGCAACAAAAAAAACAACGTTATTTTGCTAAGATTTTAAGCATTGTGATTAATTTAGGGCCCCAAAAATGGGTTTTATTAAGATGTCAGGAAGCCTTAAGGTGCCAGCTAGAACCAAAGTCTACTCAAAAACACTTCAAGGCATTTAACACTCATCTGGTACAAAGAAAAGTCAATGTGGAATAGAGAGGTGCAGGAATGAGTCCTTATCCCTAACGTGAGTCAGCATTTCATCACTTCCTGTCCCCTGGTCTGGAGGTCAATGGTTCTCTGAATGTCTTTTTGGTTGTTATCCTGAAATAAGGTCTGTGGTTAACACGAGCTGAAGAGATTTTAACGTTTTGTTCTATGGAATAAAATACGTCAGTAAATATGCCACTTGTTGCTAACAAGTGTCTAAATGAGACGACTAAACGTCATCATGCCCAACATTAGCTTAGCGGTGGTGACGTGAAGTCATGTGACCGTGCTGTAGTTCCTTTACAGCTCAACGTTAGCCGCCTTTAGCTTAGCGGTGGAGATGTGAAGTCATGTGACCGTGCTGTTGTTCCTTTATAGCTCAACGTTAGCCGCCTTTAGCTTAGCGGTGGTGACGTGAAGTCATGTGACCGTGCTGTAGTTCCTTTATAGCTCAACATTAGCCGCCTTTAGCTTAGCGGTGGAGACGTGAAGTCATGTGACCGTGCTGTAGTTCCTTTATAGCCCAACATTAGCCGCCTTTAGCTTAGCGGTGGAGATGTGAAGTCATGTGACCGTGCTGTTGTTCCTTTATAGCTCAACGTTAGCCGCCTTTAGCTTAGCGGTGGTGACGTGAAGTCATGTGACCGTGCTGTAGTTCCTTTATAGCTCAACATTAGCCGCCTTTAGCTTAGCGGTGGAGACGTGAAGTCATGTGACCGTGCTGTTGTTCCTTTATAGCCCAACATTAGCCGCCTTTAGCTTAGCGGTGGAGACGTGAAGTCATGTGACCGTGCTGTTGTTCCTTTATAGCTCAACGTTAGCCGCCTTTAGCTTAGCGGTGGAGACGTGAAGTCATGTGACCGTGCTGTTGTTCCTTTATAGCTCTACGTTAGCCTCCTTTAGCTTAGCGGTGGTGACGTGAAGTCATGTGACCGTGCTGTAGTTCCTTTATAGCTCTACGTTAGCCGCCTTTAGCATGAGCAATTTACTTCAGAAACAAAACGTGTAAGTATCGTAAACATTTGTTTGACACAGAGATTATTTTCTGCAATAATCCAAAATCACATGGAGGAATCCCATTGGACCAGGAGATGCTGCCTTCAGGGACCAACATGGGAATACGACATCCCTGCACCTCTCTATAGCTGATACATAGCAATAATTAATATTAAAAACAAACGTTATAAAATGATTCTGTGGCACTCTCACAAGCATACTGTTTCCAGAACGATATGCTCCTACATGGTTTCAGCAGGTAGATCTTTGGTTTTTAGAAGCACTATGTACACTCTTCATTTGTTGAATTCCTTCCTATGATTTCTGTGATCATTAAAACACACTCTCTAACGCAACACTAGACATCTTCTCAGTAGCATTTGGTCCTGAACGCACCTCTCCATACTTCATTTATTATTGTTTTTTAAAACATGGCACACCCGAGACGTACTTCCTGCTGTGTTGTCTCACGACGAGGAAATCTGCCCGTGAACACGGAAACGATAAAGACACGTGTAGTCAACGTGACCCCAATTACTGAGAACACGTAACTCCACCAGTCTGTAGACAACACTGGAAATCTGAGAGGAGGAGGAGGAGGAGGAGGAGGAGGAGGAGGAGGAGGAGGAAGAAGAGGAGGAGGAGGAGGAGGAGGAGGAGGAGGGAAATGTAAGAGATAAATAAAGCAGAAATGACATTACATTTTTTTTTCTATGGATACTCTATAGATATTCCTCTTTTATTCTGTATTTATTGTTAATGCTTTTAGTTTATCTTTAACTCAATGTCTTGTAAACAGGCTGCAATCAAGAGATCAATAGTGAATCTATTCTAATGATTAGCCTGTTCACAATGCAATTCATTTTAACATCACCATTCCTCAGTCTGAACTCACGGGCAGTTTGAACGTCTGCGTAGATTCTCCGTTCTCATCGTAGGTGAACGTCCCGAGCAGAGAGCCTTCCTCTGACTCCTCTCTCATGCCCTGGGAGATACAGATCGGGCCGTGTCAATAACATACAGAGGATGACAAACAGATGTAAAGGTCTCTGTAGCTAGTGTACCAAAACAAACCCAAAAAACTGACTTGGATTAAAGGTCTCCTA
>NC_136912.1:2020465-2207965 GCF_949606895.1 Notothenia rossii | reverse complement strand
GAGAGATGGATAGATAGATAGATAGATAGGTAGGTAGGTAGGTAGGTAGGTAGGTAGGTAGGTAGGTAGGTAGGTAGGTAGGTAGGTAGGTAGATAGATAGATAGATAGATAGATAGATAGATAGATAGATAGATAGATGGGTAGGTAGGTAGGTAGGTAGGTAGGTAGGTAGGTAGGTAGGTAGGTAGGTAGGTAGGTAGGTAGGTAGGTAGGTAGATAGATAGATAGATAGATAGATAGATAGATAGATAGATAGATAGATAGATAGATAGATGGGTAGGTAGGTAGGTAGGTAGGTAGGTAGATAGAGAGATATATAGATAGAGAGTTGGATAGATAGATAGATAGATAGGTAGGTAGGTAGGTAGGTAGGTAGGTAGGTAGGTAGGTAGGTAGGTAGGTAGGTAGGTAGGTAGATAGATAGATAGATAGATAGATAGATAGATAGATAGATAGATAGATAGATAGATAGATGGATAGGTAGATAGATGGGTAGGTAGGTAGAGAGAAATATCTGTTTAAGGCGTGTGAGTGGCTTAGATAGAAAACAACGAAGGAAGCCAAATACTTAATAATGTTGAGATATAAAAAGACTCCCATGTTCGTGTAAACGACCCCAAAATAAGTATGAGTTCATGAAGTTTGAATGGTTTCCAGAGGGTCTGTGTTTTACCAGAACACGTTGCATCTTCGCCTCGATAGCAGCCGACACGACAGCTGGATCCTAGAGGGGAACAGACCAATACATATGCTCCTTTAAAATGTAGTACAGCAACTTAACTCACTTCATAAAGCTGCTACTTACTTATTTCTACTGTAGATGCGTACTTGTATTATTTAATCTTGCTTCTTTTTGTTTAAAATGTCAACTTGTTGTTTACTCTGTCTTTTATCTGCACTGTGTCTTTGCCGTGTCTAAATAGGAGGAATAAAGGATTTCTGACTCACCAGAAGACGTTGAATCTTTTCTTCCACGGCAGCCGACACCAAAGACGGATCCTAGAGAATAAATACATATCATGGCAATATTCTTCACATAAATATGTTTTTTTAAATCATTGTAATGATCATAATGTGTGTTTTTTATACCAGAAGATACTGTATCCTCTCCTCCACAGCCGCGGACACGAGGGCTGGATCCTAAAGGAATACAAACAAAAATGCTTTAAATCAAACTGTCGAAGCAACCCAGCTCTTATAACCCATACACGTTACTAAAGCTTTGGCTGAAAGTTACATTAAGTGCATTTAATCATGAATATCAAACCTCAAAGAGCAAGAATCTAACATTAGCTTCAAGTTAGCCACACCTTTCTAAATGCTACATACAGCAAGACTGCCTTCAGACATACTGCTGCTGGCTTTTAAAGGTAGAAGTACTCAGATCTTTTACTTGAGTAAAAGTAGAAGTACTCAGATCTTGTACTTCAGTAAAAGTAGAAGTACTCAGATCTTGTACTTCAGTAAAAGTAGAAGTACTCAGATCTTGTACTTGAGTAAAAGTAGAAGTACTCAGATCTTGTACTTGAGTAAAAGTAGAAGTACTCAGATCTTGTACTTGAGTAAAAGTAGAAGTACTCAGATCTTGTACTTGAGTAAAAGTAGAAGTACTCAGATCTTGTACTTGAGTAAAAGTAGAAGTACCGTAATTTTCGGACTATAAGCCGCACCTGAATATAAGCCGCAGCAGCGGCATACCACTCTCGGTTCCACTTTTACTTTTGCGCGCTACCTTTCTCACTCTTTTCCGGCCTCCAGCTTTTCCTGCTGGAACCCGCCGCTTAAAGGTGGGGGTCCGCGGACCGGCCATAGAGCCCATAGAGTTAAAGGTGTTGGCCGTTAGCTGTAAAAATCCATAGATTAGCCGCACCGTTATATAAACCGCAGCGTCGAAAAATAGGGAAAAAGGCGCGGCTTATAGTCCGAAAATTACGGTACTCAGATCTTGTGCTTCAGTCAAAGTAGAAGTACCAGAGTGTAGGAATACTCTATTACAGTAAAAGTCCTACATTCAAAATGTCCCTCAAGTGAAAGTAGAAAAGTATTCTCATCAAAATATAGTGGTAGCGACAGTAAAAGTAGTCATTGTGCAGATTGGTCCATTTCAGAATAATATACTATGTTTTAAGTAACTAACGGTATTAAATACATGTAGTGGAGTAGAAGTACACCATGTACCTCTGAACTGTAGTGGGGAACAGGTACAAAGTAGCAGAAACTGGAAATACTCAAGTAAAGTACCTCAGGATTGTACTTTACTTGAGTAAATGTACACACACACACACACACACACACACACACACACACACACACACACACACACACACACACACACACACACACACACACACACACACACACACACACACACACACACACACACACACACACACACACACACACACACACACACACACACACACACACACACACACACACACACACACACACACACACACACACACACACACACACACACACACACACACACACACACACACACACACACACACACACACACACACACACACACACACACACACACACACACACACACACACGATCCGCCCTACCACCACATGAGCAGGCTGTATGGAGTTGGGTTGATGAAGAGGAGGAGAGGAGGTGAAGAGCACAGGGGACCTCTTTGGTTTACTTTGAGACTCAGTGTCGGACAAACGGGAGAAGAGGGGGGTCAACAGAGGGAGGAGGAGCCAAACACCTGGAGAGAACAGGAGGAATTACACACACGCTGGAGAAAAGGCTAAATATAGTCAGTTATTTTTGTGTTTTTTTGTACTTTTTGTGGTATTGAAAAAGACGGGAGCAGAAGGAGTGCAAAAGAGAGATTCTTTCTTACAACTTATAATAGGAGTAACACTAATTATTGAACAGATGACAAAGCACTGGTTCAAATGGTCACATAACGGGCTGTCAATGGAACGATCTTGTGAATTAAATATATAGAATGGGAAAAATACCCAAGACCTCATGAAAGACGACACACGAAGTGAGGATACCCGGCCCGGAGGAAGCCCGGGGTCCCCTTCTGGAGCCAGGCCCAGAAGGAGGACTCGTCGGCGAGCGTCTGGTGGCCGGGCTTGCCACGGAGCCCGGCCGGGCACAGCCCGAAAAGGCAACGTGGGCAACACCTCCGCTTCTCCGTCCCGCGGGCCCACCACCTACGGGAAACAGCAATGGGGTCGGGTGCGCTGCCAGAAGGGTGGCAGTGAAGGCAGAGGGTCTCGACGGACCAGACCCGGGCGACAGAAGCTGGCTTTGGGGACGTGGAACGTCACCTCTCTGGGGGGGAAGGAGTCGGAGCTTGTGCGGGAGGTGGAGCGTTACCAGTTGGATCTGGTTGGGCTCACCTCTACGCACAGCGTCGGCTCTGGAACCTTACTTCTGGATAGGGGTTGGACTCTATTCTTCTCCGGAGTTGCTCAAGGTGTGAGGCGCCGGGCGGGTGTGGGGATACTCACAAGTCCCCGGTTGGGTGCTTCGTTGTTGGAGTCTACCCCAGTGGACGAGAGGGTTGCCTCCCTACGCCTGCGGGTTATGGGGGGGAAAACTCTGACTGTTGTGTGTGCTTATGCACCCAACAGCAGTTCAGAGTATACGGCCTTCTTGGAGACCCTGGAAAGAGTCCTGTATGGGGCTCCTGAAGGGGACTCTTTAATCTTGCTGGGAGACTTCAACGCACATGTGGGCAATGATGGAGACACTTGGAGGGGAGTGATTGGGAGGAACGGCCCCCCTGATCTGAACCGGAGTGGTGATTTGTTACTGGACTTCTGTGCTAGTCATGGATTGGCCATAACAAACACCATGTTCGAACATAAGGATGCTCATAAGTGTACGTGGTACCAGAGCACCCTAGGCAGAAGGTCCATGATCGATTTGGTTATCGTATCATCGGACCTGAGGCCGTATGTTTTGGACACTCGGGTAAAGAGAGGGGCGGAGTTGTCAACTGATCACCATCTGGTGGTGAGTTGGGTCGAGTGGCGGGGGAAGCCTTTGGATAGACCTGGTAAGCCCAAACGTGTAGTTCGGGTGAACTGGGAACGTCTGGAGGAGGCCCAAGTTCAGGAGGCCTTCAACTCACACCTCCGGCGGAGCTTTTCGGGCATTCCTGTGGAGGTTGGGGACATTGAACCAGAGTGGTCGGTGTTCAAAGCCTCTATTGCCGAAGCCGCGGCGGGGAGCTGTGGTCTCAAGGTCCTAGGTGCCTCAAGGGGCGGTAACCCTCGAACCTCCTGGTGGACACCGGTGGTCAGGGAAGCCGTCCGACTGAAGAAGGAGGCCTTCAGGGATTTGTTATCCCGGGGGACTCCCGAGGCAGTTGCAAGGTACCGACAGGCCCGAAGGGCAGCAGCCTCAGCCGTGGCCGAGGCAAAGCAGCGGGTGTGGGAGAAGTTCGGAGAAGACATGGAAAAAGACTTTCGGGCGGCACCAAAGTTGTTCTGGAAAACTGTCCGACACCTCAGGAGGGGGAAGCAGGGAACCATCCAAGCTGTGTACAGTAAGGATGGGACGTTGTTGACCTCAACTGATGGAGTGTTAGGGCGTTGGAAGGAGCACTTTGAGGAACTCCTGAACCCGACAACTCCGCCCTCTATGTTAGAGGCAGAGCTGGAGTATGAAGGGGGATCGACACCAATCTCCCGGGGGGAGGTCACTGAGGTCGTCAAACAACTTCACAGTGGCAAAGCCCCGGGGGTGGATGAGATCCGCCCAGAAATGCTGAAGGCTCTGGGTGTTGAGGGACTGTCATGGTTGACACGTCTCATCAACGTTGCGTGGAAGTCGGAAACAGTACCGAAGGAGTGGCAGACCGGAGTGGTGGTTCCCCTTTTCAAAAAGGGGGATCAGAGGGTGTGTGCCAATTACCGAGGCATCACACTACTCAGCCTCCCCGGGAAAGTTTACTCTAAGGTACTCGAAAGGAGGGTCAGGCCGATTGTCGAACCTCAGATTGAGGAGGAACAATGCGGATTCCGTCCTGGTCGTGGAACGACGGATCAGCTTTTTACTCTCGCAAGGATCCTGGAGGGTGCCTGGGAGTATGCTTATCCAGTCTACATGTGTTTTGTAGACTTGGAGAAGGCATATGACCGGGTTCCAAGGGAGTCACTGTGGGAGGTGCTGCGGGAGTATGGGGTGAGGGGGTCTCTACTCAGGGCCATCCAATCTCTGTACTCCCAAAGCGAGAGCTGTGTCCGGGTCCTCGGCAGTAAGTCGGACCCATTTCAGGTGAGGGTTGGCCTCCGCCAGGGCTGCGCTTTGTCACCAATCCTGTTTGTAATATACATGGATCGGATTTCGAGGCGTAGTCGTGGGGGAGGGGGTCTGCAGTTCGGTGGACTAAGGATTGCACCACTGCTTTTTGCAGATGATGTGGTTCTGATGGCTTCATCGGTCTGCGACCTTCAGCACTCACTGGATCGGTTCGCAACCGAGTGTGAAGCGGCTGGGATGAGGATCAGCACCTCCAAATCTGAGGCCATGGTTCTCAGCAGGAAACCGATGGACTGTCCACTCCAAGTAGGGAATGAGTCCTTACCCCAAGTGAAGGAGTTCAAGTATCTCGGGGTCTTGTTCTCGAGTGAGGGAACAATGGAGCGTGAGATGGGTCGGAGAATCGGAGCAGCGGGAGCGGTACTGCAGTCTCTTTACCGCACCGTTGTGACGAAAAGGGAGCTGAGCCAAAAGGCAAAGCTCTCTGTCTACCGGGCCATTTTCGTTCCTACCCTCACCTATGGTCATGAAGGATGGGTCATGACCGAAAGAACGAGATCGCGGGTACAAGCGGCCGAGATGGGTTTTCTCCGCAGGGTGGCTGGTGTCTCCCTTAGGGATAAGGTGAGAAGTTCGGTCATCCGGGAGGGACTCGGAGTTGAACCGCTCCTCCTTCGCGTCGAAAGGAGCCAGTTGAGGTGGTTCGGGCACCTAGTTAGGATGCCACCTGGGCGCCTCCCTAGGGAGGTGTTCCAGGCACGTCCAGCTGGGAAGAGACCAAGGGGTAGACCTAGAACCAGATGGAGGGATTATATCTCTTCTCTGGCCTGGGAGCGCCTTGGGATCCCCCAGTCAGAGCTGGTTGATGTGGCCAGGGAAAAGAAAGTTTGGGGCTCTCTGCTGGAACTGCTACCTCCGCGACCCGACCACGGATAAGCGGGAGAAGATGGATGGATGGATGGAATGGGAAAAATAACCACGAGGAATTTAGCTTCACATCTTTGACGATAGATGAGAAGAATTGTTGGGATATACAACTATAAAATAGGGCCGGGACTTTAACGCGTTAATTAAGATTAATTAATTACACAAAAATTAACGCATTTTAATCGCACTTATTTTTGCACCGCGGAACGTTTCTCACTGGATGAGTTTCAGGGGTACCGATTATACTGGAGCACCAACTAACGTTCATGACTTCAGACAACAACAAACCACGGTGAACAATAGTCAAACGTGAACGAAGAAGCTGATGAGACCGCTTTGGTTGGCCCCGTGGATGGGACATTTTGTTTTAAAAAACGGACGGATGGAAGCGTCGATAAGAGCACGGTTGTTTGCAAATTATGCAAAAAGGAATTTGCATATCACCGCAGCACATCAAGCCTCAAGTATCACCTCAATGCAAAACATATAGCAGCTAGCGTGGAAGCTAGCGTGGACGTTAGCCCGACTCGGAGTACAAGGACCCACACCCAATTCGCGTTGATCAAACAGTGGCCTATGCAACAGAGAGATTTTATTTTTCATCAGGATATTGGAAGAATAGGAGGGATTGAGGTCAATCACTGGCACTTTTTTATTTTATTTTAAATGGTACACTTTATGTTGAACTATTTATTACGTTGTTGGTGCAACTGGCACTTTATGTTGAACTGTTTATTGTTTTGGCCAAGGTTATTGAGAGAGTTGGACTGAAATTGATTAGATTTTTTAAATCAACTGTTGGTAAATCAACAAAGTCTGTTATGGCCTCTGAAGCAACAGAGAGATGTTTTCTAATAGTCAGGGTTTCCAATGTTCTGAATGTACTTGAAAGTATTGTGTTTTACTTCAAAAACAAAGTGTTATAGTTTACAGAAGGTCTACCTACCTATAGGCTACCTGAATCTCTGAAATGTACTATATTCCTAAATATGCTATTGCTACACTTTATGGCCAGTGTACCACCTTGAAAAAAATAAACAATGTTTTGTTGCTTAAGCTTATGTATTCAGTCATTATTCAATGGTATACTAAAATCCATGTGAAAAAAATTGCTTCTCACTGTTCTCAGGTCAAATATTTATATGTGATTAAAAATGCGATTAATTGCGATTAATTAATTACAAAGCCTCTAATTAATTAGATTAATTTTTTTAATCGAGTCCCGGCCCTACTATAAAACAATACATGTAGTTATTCAGGGAGTACGGAAGAGGATTAGGGACATTTTAAATCAGGATTATGACTTTAAAGACAAAACGCTTAAGAAATATTTGGTTTTCTTTCAGCAACTTTGAGCGTTAAGTCGAACAAAGTCTAGTCATCATTAAAACCTAAGTAATATTTAAATTTAAAAAACGTCTCTTTTTGACAGGAAACATGAACGCTTTAAGCATCATAACTGACCACTAGGTGGCAATGGAGAGTCTCCTAGTTGTGATTGTAAAATGTACAAAAAGACATTGAATTAAATGTGTTTGTGACTTACACAGAAGTGCAATGAGGAAGAGGAGGAGCAGAGCGAAGGCCTTCTTCATGCGGCCGCTAACTGAAGCTGCTGCGGGAAAACAGAGGAAATAATGTGCAGGATTTTAATCACCTGGAGCCGAGTCACATGCGCAGAGTGGACACATAAACCTGCTGGCATGTGAGAGCAGTGTGTGTGCTGTACAAATCCACTGAACAATGCAGGGAAACACAGGCTCACACACACCACTCACATGTTCAGACACACACACACACACACACACACACACACACACACACACACACACACACACACACACACACACACACACACACACACACACACACACACACACACACACACACACACACACACACACACACACACACACACACACACACACACACACACACACACACACACACACACACACACACACACACACACACACACACACACACACACACACACACACACACACACACACACACACACACACACACACACACACACACACACACACACACACACACACACACACACACACACACACACACACACACACACACACACACACACACACACACACACACACACACACACACACACACACATCATACCTCGAGATGGGAGATGTTTTATTTTAGACTTTAAGGCAGCGAGCATCAATGAGACTGAGTCTGCACAAACAGAGGAGACGATTAATGATTATAAAGGCGTGCACACACACATGCACCACACACACACATAATATTGTTACGCAATAATTCTTTTTGTTTTTAATAACATGGTCTATTTTTTACTACTGTGATAGCTGGGTAGACAGTCACTCACCTGAGGGTATTCACCTGTTTTTAACATATATAGATTTTTAAATGATTATATTTGATTTGTTTTTAATCTCTACCCTGTATGTGCCTCTATCTCCCTTAAGAAGGGGCTGCCCTAGCATTTTGTTGATGTTACCAGTTTGTGACCGGGCAGCTCTCGGTCAGAGATAGTTATTGTTGTGGGACACCTGGAACACATCCTTCTCGGGGTGTAGATGACCCTGAGCCATAAGAGACAGCTCTAGTTAGATTCAGGGTCCAGATTTGTTTAGTCTCGCTGATGGAGAATGTTGATTATTACACTCTGAACTAGTTAAAACCTCGAGCTACAGAAGGGGTCTTCAGGATTGATTGTGGCATCTCATCCGTGTGGTCAGCTCGTAACCCGTGACATGTCTTGTGAATTCTCCGGCCGAAGCTCCAAATAAACAGTCAGTGTTTGCCATCGAAGCTCCAGCTCTCCTCGTCTCCTGGGCTCAGAACAGTCTCACAATACACACAGAAGGATTCACACTTGTATTTCTGTTTTTTCAAAGCACACGTGTGTTATGTTTCATATACTGTACATGTAAATAAAATCCACACACAGAAAAAAGTTTTACATATGTATTTTTGATCCACACATTTGTTTTCCGTTTTAAACCGCTGCACCTGCAAACACAAACCGCTTTCTGTGCATGCATCGCTGTGCATTCCTGTGTGGGTTTTTTGAGACTCCCCTGACGGTCACCCGATTCGTAATTTTTTCTAACTATAGCCAATCAGATGTCTCCTCCAGTCCAAGCCATTTATTGCGTTCATGACGTAGCCCTTCATGCTACGCATTTTACCCTAACCCGGACTGCGCAAAATGCGTATGTGAAGCACTACGTCATGAACGCAAGAAATCATACCCTCGTGGGGGCGCGCTCATGTGATTGGCTTAGAATTGAGGAGACATCTGATTGGCTATAAATTACAAAAAAAAAATTACAAGTGAATCGGGTGACCGTCAGGGGAGTCTCAAAACACCCACACACGAATGCACAGCGATGCATGCACAGAAAGCGGGTTGTGTTTGCAGGTGCAGCGGATTTAAACGGAAAACAAATGTGTGGATCAAATTATTTACATGCAATGAAACGTAACACATTTGTGTGTGCATTGAAAAAAACAAAAGTGTGGAACCGGAAATACAAGTGTGACTCCTTCTGTGTGCATGTGTGAATTATGAGACTGTTCTGAGCCCATAGTCCTGTTTCCATTGCTTCAGAAGTTTCCCCCACAATAACAATTTGTAATATTTAGTTTGTGTAGTGTTCCCTACCATGCCCTTCACATAGGCATTTAACAAATAATCATAGAAGGAAAAAAGTTCTCACCCATCAGACTGTAGAAGGCGCCTCTGATCCTTCCCCAGTATCCAGCACTGGGACCCTTACTGGTGTTCCTGGTGTTACTGGGGGTCTTCCAGAGGAGCGGCCCCTCGGAGGACGAGTACCCGGAGCTCTCCACCCCGCTTTGAGTCCTCTCTTTCAGCTCCGCTCCGGATGTGAACCCCGGCCTGATGGAGCAGCCCAGCCCAGAGTAGAGGCTCCTCTCTGCGGGAAAGGAGGGGCGAGGGGAGGTCGTGGAGGGGGAGGGAGTGAGGGGGGGGCGGGGGGTCACTATGGAGGAGGGGAGGAATGGCACCGTCCTCATTGGGGGGTCAGACTCTCTGATCAGGGGGGAGAGGGGAGGGGCTGGAGGGGAGACAAACACAGCTTTTTGTGAATAAACTTGACAATTTTGTTAAAAAAAAAGCCCCTTAAAGCTACTGTTTCCTCACAGGAAGCTCAGAACGATGCGCGTTTTTCAAAATAAAAGCCCCAGAAAATAACTATAATTTCAGTAATCTCAGATTTAGATGTTTCTTTCACTCGAAAGTAACTGTATAATTCCAGGATGCTCAGATTTAGACTTGTTTTTCAAAATAAAAGCCACAGAAAGTATCGTTCCAGGAAGCACAGATGTAGATTTGGTTTTCAAAATAAAAGCCTAGGAAAGTAATGATCATATCAGTAAACTCAGTTTGGGATTTATTTCAAAAATAAAAGCCCCAGAAAATAACTGTATAGTTCAAGGAAGCTCACATTTAGACTTGTTTTTCAAAATAAAAGCCCCAAAAATAAAATGCACGTTCCAGGCAGCTCAGAATAATACTAGTTTTTCAAAATAAAAGCCCCACAAAGTAACTTCATTATTGTAGGAAGTTCAGATTTAGACTTTTTTTTCAAAATAAAAGCCTTGGAAAGTAACTACAATTTCAGTTAACTCAGATTTGAATTTTATTTTCAAAATAAAAGACCCACAAAGTAACTTTATCCTGACAGGAAGTTCAGATTTAGACTTATTTTTCAAAATAAAAGCCCAAGAAAGTAACTTCATCATTGTAGGAAGTTCAGATTTAGACTTGTTTTTCAAAATAAAAGCCTCGGAAAGTAACTTCAATTTCAGTTTACTCAGATTTGGATTTTCTTTTCAAAATAAAAGCCCCAGAAAGCGACAATACAGCTGCTGCTATATATATTCAAATTTTCTTTATTAGGATAAACCCCTTGAGGTGAATCACCTCGTTTTCAAGGGGGTCCTATCAATGCATCCTTAGCACTGGAAATATAGGCATTGTGATGCAACATTTTTGGACTTGTCTTTGGAAAATATCTGGAACTAAGGTCTGTGGTTGAGACAAATTGAAGAGACGGATCATGTTTTGTTCTAGGACATTAAATCCATCAGCAGCGACCCCACTGGTGATTTCTGAAGAGCTTTTTGTCGAGGGAACCAGCAGCTGACTTCAGGGTCGAACTACAGAAACACGTCCTCACTGCACCGCTCTATGGAGATGTTCTTACCTTCGTAATGGCCAGCAGTGATGGGCGTTTCCGTGCCGACAGAACTGGCATTGCTATTTGCTCGGCTCGGTGTCCGAGAGACGGACTTACGGGTCGCCGCCTTCTTCTTAAAAACCCTGACGATAAATAAAACAAAGACAGAGAATTTTTGTCATTACTTTAAAACTTGGGTTTTCTATTTTCTTGTTTTTACATGAATGAGAGTTTTTCAGTCTGTGGCTATAAGTATGGTTTTATTGTCTCGTGTTTTTCACATTTGTTTTTTGTCCTATTGGTTTTGTCTAAGTGTATTTATGCTGCTTTATTTATTGATGTACAGCACTTTGGTCAACACTGCTGTTTTTAAATGTGCTGTATAAATAAAGTTGTATTGGATAGGATTACACACTGAGTGCTACTGACACATAATTACAAAAAAATGCAACGTACTTGACGGGGGTTTCTCGGTAGGAAATGTTCGTAACGCTGCTGGAATCAGACTCTTCGTCCGAGTTGTAGTAACCACCGGAAACCAGACGGGAACTCCTACGAGCCATCGCTGAAGAACAGAAAATAATAAAGGGAACTCTTTAAAGTAGAGACACTACATACTGATATACACCTGAACATCAGCAGGAGAGGACTCTTTAAAGTAGAGACACTACATACTGATATACACCTGAACATCAGCAGGAGAGGACTCTTTAAAGTAGAGACACTACATACTGATATACACCTGAACATCAGCAGGAGAGGACTCTTTAAAGTAGAGACACTACATACTGATATACACCTGAACATCAGCAGGAGAGGACTCTTTAAAGTAGAGACACTACATACTGATATACACCTGAATATCAGAAGGAGAGGACTCTTTAAAGTAGAGACACTACATACTGATATACACCTGAACATCAGCAGGAGAGAACTCTTTAAAGTAGAGACACTACATACTGATATACACCTGAACATCAGCAGGAGAGGACTCTTTAAAGTAGAGACACTACATACTGATATACACCTGAACATCAGCAGGAGAGGACTCTTTAAAGTAGAGACACTACATACTGATATACACCTGAACATCAGCAGGAGAGGACTCTTTAAATTAGAGACACTACATACTGATATACACCTGAACATCAGCAGGAGAGGACTCTTTAAAGTAGAGACACTACATACTACCTGAACATCAGCAGGAGAGGACTCTTTAAAGTAGAGACACTACATACTGATATACACCTGAGCATCAGCAGGAGAGGACTCTTTAAAGTAGAGACACTACATACTGATATACACCTGAACATCAGCAGGAGAGGACTCTTTAAAGTAGAGCCACGACATACTGATATACACCTGAACATCAGCAGGAGAGGACTCTTTAAAGTAGAGACACTACATACTGATATTCACCTGAACATCAGCAGGAGAGGAATCTTTAAAGCAGAGACACTACATACTGATACACACCTGAACATCAGCGGGAGAGGACTCTTTAAAGTAGAGACACTACATACTGATATACACCTGAACATCAGCAGGAGAGGACTCTTTAAAGTAGAGACACTACATACTGATATACACCTGAACATCAGCAGGAGAGGACTCTTTAAAGTAGAGACACTACATACTGATATACACCTGAACATCAGCAGGAGAGGACTCTTTAAAGTAGAGACACTACACACTGATATACACCTGAACATCAGCAGGAGAGGACTCTTTAAAGTAGAGACACTACATACTGATATACACCTGAACATCAGTAGGAGAGGACTCTTTAAAGTAGAGACACTACATACTGATATACACCTGAACATCAGCAGGAGAGGACTCTTTAAAGTAAAGACACTACACACTGATATACACCTGAAAATCAGCAGGAGAGGACTCTTTAAAGTAGAGACACTACATACTGATATACACCTGAACATCAGTAGGAGAGGACTCTTTAAAGTAGAGACACTACATACTGATATACACCTGAACATCAGCAGGAGAGGACTCTTTAAAGTTGAGACACTACATACTGATATACACCTGAACATCAGCAGGAGAGGACTCTTTAAAGTAGAGACACTACATACTGATATACACCTGTTAAACATTTTTTGAAGTAATGGCAGCTGCAGAAAAACATCTGGAAGTAAAGCTAACAGTCATCATATTTAAAGTAGCAGCAGTATTAGTAGTTAACGTAGGGCTATTGTTAAAGTTGTAACAGTAGTAGCAACACTAGCAGAAAGACAGATGCTCGGTTGGTTAATCTCTACAGTTTGTAATCCTACTAATCTACAGCAGTCACCCTCCTGCTGCTCACACACTAACACACACTAACAGAGAACATATAAAACACACACAGAGAGAACAGCACAAACACAGAGTACAAATACTACAGAGCAATACTGCAGAAAGATAATACACAAATGCATCGTACCTTAACGGACCCACCATACTTAAAGCCAGGGGGAAATCTTTACACAGGTTTGGCGATGCAGATGAGGAGTTGTGTTCATGTTGTTAACTTTCAGAAATGCAGTTATTATGCAACAGGCATCTTAAGACGAGCGATGTGATTGGCCGCTGTGTGCAGATAATTAGCATAAACCACATCTCACAAGCTTTCCTGCAGAATCATGTGAAACAGACTTTCATGCTACGACTCAAACCTGACGAGTATTACCTCAGAATGTTCCACAAAACCTTCACGGTCAATGTTCGTGGTGGAAAGTAACTAAGTACATTTACTCAAGTACTGAACTAAAGTACAACTTTGAGGTACTTGTACTTGACTTGAGTATTTCCATTTTTTTACTTTGTACTTACTCCACTACAGTTCAGAGGTACATGGTGTACTTCTACTCCACTACATGTATTTAATCCCGTTAGTTACTTCAC
The DNA here is from genome assembly GCF_949606895.1 of Notothenia rossii. Lineage (NCBI taxonomy): Eukaryota > Metazoa > Chordata > Actinopteri > Perciformes > Nototheniidae > Notothenia > Notothenia rossii. Next base: position 2,193,691 of record NC_136912.1, on the reverse strand, counting down.
AGATGTGGATGAATGATGTGAAATCTAATCAAGTGTTGAATCAGACTTTAGTTCCACCTGGAGTAAATCCACCAGCTACCCTGCAGTATACAAAGTCATTCAAACTACACTGAACAAAAATATAAACGCAACACTTTTGTTTTTGCTCCCATTTTTCATGAGATGAACTCAAAGATCTAAAACATTTTCTACATACACAAAATAACCATTTCTCTCAAATATTGTTCACAAATCTGAAAAGATCTGTGATAGTGAGCACTTCTCCTTTGCCGAGATAATCCATCCCACCTCACAGGTGTGGCATATCAAGATGCTGATTAGACAGCATGATTATTGAACAGGTGTGCCTTAGGCTGGCCACAATAAAAGGCCACTCTGAAACGGGCAGTTTTGCTTTATTGGGGGGTCTGGGGGGGTCCGAAAACCAGTCAGTATCTGGTGTGAGGCTTAGGCTTAGGGTTAGGGTTAGGGTAATGTTGTGAATCGAGTGGCCTGTGTTCATCGTCCATAACATACGCCTGCCCATACCATAACCCCACCACCACCATGGGCCACTCGATTCACAACATTACCCTAACCCTAACCCTAACCCTCACACCAGATACTGACTGGTTTTTGGACCCCCCCAGACCCCCCCAATAAAGCAAAAATGTGGCCAGCCTAAGGCACACCTGTGCAATAATCATGCTGTCTAATCAGCATCTTGATATGCCACACCTGTGAGGTGGGATGGATTATCTCGGCACTATCACAGATTTTTTCAGATTTGTGAACAATATTTGAGAGAAATGGTTATTTTGTGTATATAGAAAATGTTTTAGATCTTTGAGTTCATCTCATGAAAAATGGGAGCAAAAACAAAAGTGTTGCGTTTATAATTTTGTTCAGTGTAGCTGCACCTTTAGCAGCTTTGAGAACACTTTCATGATCAATCATTATAAAACAGATCATATATATTATTCTGAAACGGACCAATCTGCACAATGACTACTTGAGGAGATTTTAGCTGAGCGTGCATGTTTCTGCTGAACTCGTTCACGTGAGTTTCTCCCTAGATGCTTTTAGTTTGCGTCAATGTCTGAGCCTCAGGTGGTACACACATGTATATTTCCTGCAGTCCTGTCACAATAACAACTTACTAACTTGTGGTACGTTTCATGACGTCAATAACTTGTTCACATGCATGTTTGTAGACAACGATCAAACCATCGTTGAATCTGCAATATTGTCCTGCCATTAGAAGACTTATGCATTAACATTATCAATGTGTTATTGTATTATACGTTGTGACAGGGCCATCCGCTGTGCAGGGGGTCTTTCTCTCCCCTTTGGCTTCCCCCTGTCACTCCTGCAGACACTGATCAGGTGTGCAGTGGATTCAGGTGAGGGAAAGGAGACGGGATTGTTTGTTGGAGAAAAAGAAAAGCTTTGGTCTGTGAGGAAGAAAGCCTTTTGCGAGAGACAGCTGTTTGCATGTGGGTAAAGTTGTGATACTTCAGGGCCGCTTGAGGAGCTTTGAGACCCCATTGAGGACCAGCAAGGACTCACAGCACAAACCAAGCGTAAATATCAATATTATTTCCCTTTCTCGGCATCCGGTGAGTCCCTTCTTTTTGAATATGCTTTCTTCTTTTGGCCGTGTTTCGCTTGACGTGGATTATATGTTTTTGTGGAGTGACTCTGGCCGAATCGAGAACATTGCGTTTTAAATTGCACATTGCCTGAGAATTACTCCAGTTATATTTTGTATTTGAGTTTTGGTGGAGGTGTTAATAAACAGTTTTCGAGATGCCAGAGCAACTCTAGGTTTTAGATTGGGAGGATATTATTTAGAGGACTAATCAGCCCCTCTCTTTTTCCAGGTGGAAGAACCACAGAGGCTCCTGTAACTAGGCTTAACATATAAACTGATTATTACAGACTCAGAGTAAAGTATATTTAGGGTAGATGACAATCAGTTTCCAATGTCTGACTGTAACGACTTGGTTCATCTCAAGGGGCTATCCTTAAATGAAGTTAATATTTTCTTTTCTTTCTTTAATTAAATATAATAAATGTGTTGGTCTTTTGAAAGTGTGCACTGGCATAAAGAGGTGTTAAAATAAAGATAATAATGATGAAGTGTCTTCTTCCGGATATATGAGTTACCGGCAGGGTTCGTTTCATGAACTAGTTTGCACCACATCCTCGTTTAGTAGTGTGCACATCATAGCATATAAAGAAGAATGAAATAAGTTTTAAATGTTGGATTCTCTAGCTCACTCGTGATGCATTTGTGCAAAAAAAGAAAATGATTGGTACACGTGATATGTGAGAAAGTCTTATCTTATTTGAATAGTTATAAACAGCTACCTCCGGTTGTATTTAACTCCATATTGTCAGAAAGTCCACCAACCTTTTAGCATCTGCCTCTGATCCCTGCCTTCACGACGTATCCTGAATCACACCGTGCCGTATCCTTAAAACACACACACGTGTCGTCTCAGAACATTTACCCGCTTGCTGTTTGAGTTCTGCAGCGTTTAGCGTTCATTTGACAAGGAAGCAGAACAGCAGAGACACTTCCTGTCTGAAGCTGCTGAAGAGAGAGAGAAAGGGAAGCTGTGGTCCAACAGATAGAGACAGGAAGCCACACACACACACACACACACACACACACACACACACACACACACACACACACACACACACACACACACACACACACACACACACACACACACACACACACACACACACACACACACACACACACACACACACACACACACACACACACACACACACACACACACACACACACACACACACACACACACACACACACACACAGGGCGTATTTCAGCTAAACCTGATGATTATCTGATCACTAAAGCCAACGATCCTCATGCTCAAACTGCTGAAGCCTTTTCAATAAAGCTTCCACACTGTAGTTTAACAAGAAGGTGGTCAGAGACAAATGGTGTCTGAATAATAAAATGAAGGAGGGTGTTCTTTAAGATGTGTACATATAATATATCTTGCAAAAAGACACTGGAAATAGTGAACCTTAAGCAGAAACTCACTGCATGTAAACCAGGATGATTCGGTCTGGTGTTGCATATTATTTAAAAAGACAAGCTGGGAAAACATATAGGATAACTCCATGTCGATGTGTTACATGCAAACTTTAGCGGTCAGGGCCGCCGCTTGCGAACAGGCAAGGCAGGCAACTGCTTGGGGCCCCGGACCAGAAGGGTGCCCCTAAAGAAGGTAGATTAAGAAGGTCCACAGCAACGACAACATGAACCACCCTTTAATTTACTGCAACGACATGTCGGGGAACCCCCTCAAGGCGGCCCCATGCATAGCCAGCCGTCAAATGCTGCTTCTTAGATTAAGTTTCGCTGTCTTGCTCTGCTCTGGGGGGGGGGGGGGGGGTTGGGGCGCCACTGATGGTGATGAAAGCTGGTTGGAGGGGCCCCCGGTGAATGTTTGCCGAGGGCCCCCACAGACTTTAGAATTGCCCACAATGATTTGAATGTACTAAATGTTGTCCTCTGATCATTCAACTGTTTAACAGAATAAATGGGTAATGTTTGTTTTACGTTGACAGACTGACGGTGTTAATGCTGTAAACAACATCAGTGCATCGCCATGGTTACAGTTGACTGTTTACTGTAAACATGACAACACACAGGAAGTGATTATTCTGCAGCAACAAGAGAGGTCTTCATGTGATATGAATGACATCACTGATCTCTTTTAGAAATGTGTTTATTTGAACTCTCCTTCGATGCAACCACCACGATGTTTAGGGAACATGTTAACCCTTTATTTTATTAATATGATTATTTGCAAACACCAGGTTCCAATAAGTTGGCACAGGTGTGTTGCATCAGGATAAAACAATGTGCTTTATAAATAATAATAATAATAATAATAATAATCATACATTTTATTTAAGGCGCGTTAAATATTCTAAGGAGGTAAAAGCAACACATAACGTCATTATGTTTTTATTTCCTTCCCTCCCTCTCTGCCTGCCTCTCTCTCTACTTCCTTACTTTCACTTGTTCACTTCCTCCTTCCTTCCTCCCTTCCCTCCTTCCTTCCTTATATATACACTGTACATATATTTTAAACGTACCTCAGTATGCAGGTCCACAGAGCTGCAGCTTCTGTATAAACCACATCTACTCAGCAGAAAATAAACCCTCTACTTTCTTCCTTTCCTTTGATCCACTCCTCCCTCCCTTCCCCCCTCCTCCCTTCCCCCCCTCCTCCCTCCTCAGTAAGAGGAGATAAGTTGTAAAAAAAGGAGCAAATATACAAATAATATAAAAACAATTACAAAAAACTATCCTACCACTTACAAAAATGTAAATAAAGTTAAGAAGTAATATGAATATGCAAAACAGTAAGTACGACAATATAACAAATATATACAAAAATGATTTCCATTATATTACATGTGTTGCGTGAGAGTGTGTGAGTGTGTGAGTGTGTCTGTCAGTGTGTGTGTGTGTGTGTGTGTGTGTGTGTGTGTGTGTGTGTGTGTGTGTGTGTGTGTGTGTGTGTGTGTGTGTGTGTGTGTGTGTGTGTGTGTGTGTGTGTGTGTGTGTGTGTGAGTCTCTCTGTGTGTGTGTGTGTGTGTATGTGTATGTGTATGTGTGTGTGTGTATGTGTGTGTGTGTGTGTGTGTGTGTGTGTGTGTGTCATATTTCAATGGGTGCAGGGAATACATTCCTGTCTCACACACCGTGCCCGCCTCAAAGAGTATATGAAAGCCAAACAGTGGATTGAACTTTGAAGTGTCCTTAGTGCAGATTTGAAGAGGACGTGGAGATGGAGATATTTCAGACCTCAGAGTTGAGAGACAGCATTTCAAATGAACTCAGAGCAGCATGTTATTTCCTAAACCTGAGGCCATTTAGAAACAGAAAGAAAGCAGGAGCAGAGGTCCCTAACGTGTCGTCTGCTTCTGTGGAGAAAACAGACGCTGCCCTTTCACACAGTGAGCTTCCTGTCTCTGGAGAGAGAGAGGAGGAAGAGGCTTCAGAGAGAGAGGAGGAAGAGGCTTCAGAGAGAGAGGAGGAAGAGACTTCAGAGGGAGAGGAGGAAGAGGCTTCAGAGACAGAGGAGGAAGAGGCTTCAGAGAGAGAGGAGGAAGAGGCTTCAGAGAGAGAGGAGGAAGAGGCTTCAGAGAGAGAGGAGGGAGAGGAGGAAGAGGCTTCAGTCAGAGAGGAGGAAGAGGCTTCAGAGAGAGAGGAGGAAGAGGCTTCAGAGAGAGAGGAGGGAGAGGAGGAAGAGGCTTCAGTCAGAGAGGAGGAAGAGGCTTCAGAGAGAGAGGAGGGAGAGGAGGAAGAGGCTTCAGTCAGAGAGGAGGAAGAGGCTTCAGAGAGAGAGGAGGAAGAGGCTTCAGAGAGAGAGGAGGAAGAGGAGGAAGAGGCTTCAGAGAGAGAGGAAGAAGATGCTTCAGAGAGAGAGGAGGAAGAGGAGGAAGAGGCTTCAGTCAGAGAGGAGGAAGAGGCTTCAGAGAGAGAGGAGGAAGAGGCTTCAGTCAGAGAGGAGGAAGAGGCTTCAGAGAGAGAGGAGGAAGAGGCTTCAGTCAGAGAGGAAGAAGATGCTTCAGAGAGAGAGGAGGAAGAGGCTTCAGTCAGAGAGGAGGAAGAGGCTTCAGAGAGAGAGGAGGAAGAGGCTTCAGTCAGAGAGGAGGAAGAGGCTTCAGTCAGAGAGGAGGAAGAGGCTTCAGAGAGCTCAGCACCTTTCCTCTCAAACCCTCCATCCCCCTCCTCATTAAAGCAGAGGTCAGCCTGCACAAAGCCACACCTCCTTCACCATCCTTTTCCTCTCCTCTCACCTCCCTCCATCGACTGATTCCCCCTCTCAAATCCTACAGAAATGTGTGTTCCCTTTTCACATCCTGAGGTAACGTTAGCCTCTTTGGTTCTGGCTCATCGTGCCGTCCGTGTGATCACAATTTAATTCAGCAATTGCACATTCATGCTCTAAATTCAGAGACATATTTGAGGGTTTCAAGGCAAAATGTTTTTGTTGTTCCCCTCTTGGTGTATATCAGTATGTAGTGTCTCTACTTTAAAGAGTCCTCTCCTGCTGATGTTCAGGTGTATATCAGTATGTAGTGTCTCTACTTTAAAGAGTCCTCTCCTGCTGATGTTCAGGTGTATATCAGTATGTAGTGTCTCTACTTTAAAGAGTCCTCTCCTGCTGATGTTCAGGTGTATATCAGTATGTAGTGTCTCTACTTTAAAGAGTCCTCTCCTGCTGATGTTCAGGTGTATATCAGTATGTAGTGTCTCTACTTTAAAGAGTCCTCTCCTGCTGATGTTCAGGTGTATATCAGTATGTAGTGTCTCTACTTTAAAGAGTCCTCTCCTGCTGATGTTCAGGTGTATATCAGTATGTAGTGTCTCTACTTTAAAGAGTCCTCTCCTGCTGATGTTCAGGTGTATATCAGTATGTAGTGTCTCTACTTTAAAGAGTCCTCTCCTGCTGATGTTCAGGTGTATATCAGTATGTAGTGTCTCTACTTTAAAGAGTCCTCTCCTGCTGATGTTCAGGTGTATATCAGTATGTAGTGTCTCTACTTTAAAGAGTCCTCTCCTGCTGATGTTCAGGTGTATATCAGTATGTAGTGTCTCTACTTTAAAGAGTCCCCTCCTGCTGATGTTCAGGTGTATATCAGTATGTAGTGTCTCTACTTTAAAGAGTCCTCTCCTGCTGATGTTCAGGTGTATATCAGTATGTAGTGTCTCTACTTTAAAGAGTCCTCTCCTGCTGATGTTCAGGTGTATATCAGTATGTAGTGTCTCTACTTTAAAGAGTCCTCTCCTGCTGATGTTCAGGTGTATATCAGTATGTAGTGTCTCTACTTTAAAGAGTCCTCTCCTGCTGATGTTCAGGTGTATATCAGTATGTAGTGTCTCTACTTTAAAGAGTCCTCTCCTGCTGATGTTCAGGTGTATATCAGTATGTAGTGTCTCTACTTTAAAGAGTCCTCTCCTGCTGATGTTCAGGTGTATATCAGTATGTAGTGTCTCTACTTTAAAGAGTCCTCTCCTGCTGATGTTCAGGTGTATATCAGTATGTAGTGTCTCTACTTTAAAGAGTCCTCTCCTGCTGATGTTCAGGTGTATATCAGTATGTAGTGTCTCTACTTTAAAGAGTCCTCTCCTGCTGATGTTCAGGTGTATATCAGTATGTAGTGTCTCTACTTTAAAGAGTCCTCTCCTGCTGATGTTCAGGTGTATATCAGTATGTAGTGTCTCTACTTTAAAGAGTCCTCTCCTGCTGATGTTCAGGTGTATATCAGTATGTAGTGTCTCTACTTTAAAGAGTCCTCTCCTGCTGAGGTTCAGGTGTATATCAGTATGTAGTGTCTCTACTTTAAAGAGTCCTCTCCTGCTGATGTTCAGGTGTATATCAGTATGTAGTGTCTCTACTTTAAAGAGTCCTCTCCTGCTGATGTTCAGGTGTATATCAGTATGTAGTGTCTCTACTTTAAAGAGTCCTCTCCTGCTGATGTTGAGGTGTATATCAGTATGTAGTGTCTTTACTTTAAAGAGTCCTCTCCTGCTGATGTTCAGGTCTATATCAGTATGTAGTGTCTCTACTTTAAAGAGTCCTCTCCTGCTGATGTTCAGGTGTATATCAGTATGTAGTGTCTCTACTTTAAAGAGTCCTCTCCTGCTGATGTTCAGGTGTATATCAGTATGTAGTGTCTCTACTTTAAAGAGTCCTCTCCTGCTGATGTTCAGGTGTATATCAGTATGTAGTGTCTCTACTTTAAAGAGTCCTCTCCTGCTGATGTTCAGGTGTATATCAGTATGTAGTGTCTCTACTTTAAAGAGTCCTCTCCTGCTGATGTTCAGGTGTATATCAGTATGTAGTGTCTCTACTTTAAAGAGTCCTCTCCTGCTGATGTTCAGGTGTATATCAGTATGTAGTGTCTCTACTTTAAAGAGTCCTCTCCTGCTGAGGTTCAGGTGTATATCAGTATGTAGTGTCTCTACTTTAAAGAGTCCTCTCCTGCTGATGTTCAGGTGTATATCAGTATGTAGTGTCTCTACTTTAAAGAGTCCTCTCCTGCTGATGTTCAGGTGTATATCAGTATGTAGTGTCTCTACTTTAAAGAGTCCTCTCCTGCTGATGTTCAGGTGTATATCAGTATGTAGTGTCTCTACTTTAAAGAGTCCTCTCCTGCTGATGTTCAGGTGTATATCAGTATGTAGTGTCTCTACTTTAAAGAGTCCTCTCCTGCTGAGGTTCAGGTGTATATCAGTATGTAGTGTCTCTACTTTAAAGAGTCCTCTCCTGCTGATGTTCAGGTGTATATCAGTATGTAGTGTCTCTACTTTAAAGAGTCCTCTCCTGCTGATGTTCAGGTGTATATCAGTATGTAGTGTCTCTACTTTAAAGAGTCCTCTCCTGCTGATGTTGAGGTGTATATCAGTATGTAGTGTCTTTACTTTAAAGAGTCCTCTCCTGCTGATGTCCAGGTGTATATCAGTATGTAGTGTCTCTACTTTAAAGAGTCCTCTCCTGCTGATGTTCAGGTGTATATCAGTATGTAGTGTCTCTACTTTAAAGAGTCCTCTCCTGCTGATGTTCAGGTGTATATCAGTATGTAGTGTCTCTACTTTAAAGAGTCCTCTCCTGCTGATGTTCAGGTGTATATCAGTATGTAGTGTCTCTACTTTAAAGAGTCCTCTCCTGCTGATGTTCAGGTGTATATCAGTATGTAGTGTATCTACTTTAAAGAGTCCTCTCCTGCTGATGTTCAGGTGTATATCAGTATGTAGTGTCTCTACTTTAAAGAGTCCTCTCCTGCTGATGTTCAGGTGTATATCAGTATGTAGTGTCTCTACTTTAAAGAGTCCTCTCCTGCTGATGTTCAGGTGTATATCAGTATGTAGTGTCTCTACTTTAAAGAGTCCTCTCCTGCTGATGTTCAGGTGTATATCAGTATGTAGTGTCTCTACTTTAAAGAGTCCTCTCCTGCTGATGTTCAGGTGTATATCAGTATGTAGTGTCTCTACTTTAAAGAGTCCTCTCCTGCTGAGGTTCAGGTGTATATCAGTATGTAGTGTCTCTACTTTAAAGAGTCCTCTCCTGCTGATGTTCAGGTGTATATCAGTATGTAGTGTCTCTACTTTAAAGAGTCCTCTCCTGCTGATGTTCAGGTGTATATCAGTATGTAGTGTCTCTACTTTAAAGAGTCCTCTCCTGCTGATGTTGAGGTGTATATCAGTATGTAGTGTCTTTACTTTAAAGAGTCCTCTCCTGCTGATGTTCAGGTCTATATCAGTATGTAGTGTCTCTACTTTAAAGAGTCCTCTCCTGCTGATGTTCAGGTGTATATCAGTATGTAGTGTCTCTACTTTAAAGAGTCCTCTCCTGCTGATGTTCAGGTGTATATCAGTATGTAGTGTCTCTACTTTAAAGAGTCCTCTCCTGCTGATGTTCAGGTGTATATCAGTATGTAGTGTCTCTACTTTAAAGAGTCCTCTCCTGCTGATGTTCAGGTGTATATCAGTATGTAGTGTCTCTACTTTAAAGAGTCCTCTCCTGCTGATGTTCAGGTGTATATCAGTATGTAGTGTCTCTACTTTAAAGAGTCCTCTCCTGCTGATGTTCAGGTGTATATCAGTATGTAGTGTCTCTACTTTAAAGAGTCCTCTCCTGCTGAGGTTCAGGTGTATATCAGTATGTAGTGTCTCTACTTTAAAGAGTCCTCTCCTGCTGATGTTCAGGTGTATATCAGTATGTAGTGTCTCTGCTTTAAAGAGTCCTCCCCTGCTGATGTTCAGGTGTATATCAGTATGTAGTGTCTCTACTTTAAAGAGTCCTCTCCTGCTGATGTTCAGGTGTATATCAGTATGTAGTGCCTCTACTTTAAAGAGTCCTCCCCTGCTGATGTTCAGGTGTATATCAGTATGTAGTGTCTCTACTTTAAAGAGTCCTCTCCTGCTGATGTTCAGGTGTATATCAGTATGTAGTGTCTCTGCTTTAAAGAGTCCTCCCCTGCTGATGTTAAGGTGTATATCAGTATGTAGTGTCTCTGCTTTAAAGAGTCCTCCCCTGCTGATGTTCAGGTGTATATCACTATGTTGTGTCTCTACTTTAAAGAGTCCTCTCCTGCTGATGTTCAGGTGTATATCAGTATGTAGTGTCTCTGCTTTAAAGAGTCCTCCCCTGCTGATGTTCAGGTGTATATCAGTATGTAGTGTCTCTACTTTAAAGAGTCCTCTCCTGCTGATGTTCAGGTGTATATCAATATGTAGTGTCTCTACTTTAAAGAGTCCTCTCCTGCTGATGTTCAGGTGTATATCAGTATGTAGTGTCTCTACTTTAAAGAGTCCTCTCCTGCTGATGTTCAGGTGTATATCAGTATGTAGTGTCTCTACTTTAAAGAGTCCTCTCCTGCTGATGTTCAGGTGTATATCAGTGTCTCTACTTTAAAGAGTCTTAAAAAACATTGTTTAATTGTTTGCCTGACCAATCGTAACAGGGCTCCTTGTAGATAAAAAAGTGTTTTAATTTGAAAACTTCAGAATCTGTATTTACCGCCATTCAAATGACAGCCAGTCTTTTCACCCAAAAAGGGGGCGTGGCCTTGCATAAAGGGAAAGCACCCGGATGTGCTGCTCTCAGCTATTGGGCCTCTTTAACAATCAAGTACAGAATAGGACCAAAAAGGATCATCCTCTCAACCATCATGAAGTCAAACACACAAACAGTGAGAGCATCAGTACTTGTGTATAGACAAACTTCAGAGTACTGGGATGTAGAGCGTGTGTTTGCTCAGGGCGACTGTAACCGGTCCATTATCTGACCATTGACACACAACAACTGGCAGAACAAAAGCAATGTGAGGGCCGGACAAAGAGGTACAATGACAGAGGGGGAAGCACAGGAATGTGAGCTCCAGTCTGATATGTGGGTTAAAGCCAGCTCTAATGAGTGGAAACAGCACAGGAATGAAGGAAAGTACAGAAAGTATGCAGAGTATACTCCTCATCAGTCACAACTGAAATACTGTGGCTAACTGTAGCTCAGTGACTCAGCAGATGACTCATCGTTACTCGGGCTCTTTGTGAAAGAGGGAGGAAACACAAACTACTGAAGTCTGTTTATATCTTACACACTTACTGTAAATATACTATCTCTTTGTAGTACAACTGGAAAATACACCTTTTAAACATCAACATGAGTAGAAGTACTCAGATCTTGTACTTGAGTAAAAGTAGAAGTACTCCGATCTTGTACTTGTACTTGAGTAAAAGTAGAAGTACTCAGATCTTGTGCTTGAGTAAAAGTAGAAGTACTCAGATCTTGTACTTGATTAAAAGTAGAAGTACTCAGATCTTGTACTTGATTAAAAGTAGAAGTACTCAGGTCTTGTTCTTGAGTAAAAGTAGAAGTACTCAGATCTTGTACTTGAGTAAAAGTAGAAGTACTCAGATCTTGTACTTGAGTAAAAGTAGAAGTACTCAGATCTTGTTCTTGAGTAAAAGTAGAAGTACCAGAGTGTAGGAATACTCTGTTACAGTAAAAGTCCTGCATTCAAAATGTACCTCAAGTGAAAGTAGAAAAGTATTCTCATCAAAATATAGTGAAAGTAGCGACAGTAAAAGTAGTCATTGTGCAGATTGGTCCATTTCAGAATAATATATATGATATGTTTTATAATGATTGATCATGAAAGTGTTCTCAAAGCTGGTAAAGGTGCAGCTAGCTTGAATGACTTTGTATACTGCAGGGTAGCTGGTGGATTTACTCCAGGTGGAACTAAAGTCTGATTTAACACTTGATTATATTTCACATCATTCATCCACATCTGTGAAGTAACTAACGGTATTAAATACATGTAGTGGAGTAGAAGTACACAGTAGCAGAAACTGAAATGCTCAAGTAAAGTACAAGTACCTCAAAATTGTACTTCAGTACCCATTTACTTAGTTACTTTACACCTCTGGCTAATTGTGAATGTGGCTAACTGTATTAGCTTAGCATACTTAGCTACAGTAACTGTTATCCATCACAACAGCAGGTTGTTAACTGACAAAAGCATCACTTAAAACCCACATTAAAACTAGATATTTACACATAAAAAGCACAGTGAACACGTGTAAACATTAGACATATAATAAACTACTGTGTAATCTACTTACCTCTGTGTGTTGTGAAGGATTTCTCAGTTTGAAAAAACACAAAGAAAGAACCAGCAGCATTCAGCGGGGTGACGGTCAGAATCTGGCCGGAAAAGGTGCTCCTCTTTCGGCCTCAACAGCACCGAACTCCTCTTAAAGAAACATGGTTAAACTCAACAAAAAAGTCCGATGAAAAGCACCTTAATACTTAAAGGGTGTTTTTAACTGATGAAAGTGTAGAGGTCTGTGTCATTTCTGCGGTCAGAGACGGAGAAACAGACGGAGCTCACTGACAGCTCGGTGTCTGTTGACAGTTGGAAAGATAACAACTAAACACAGCAACACTTCCGGTCTGCGTTTTCAAAATAAGAGTCCGCAGTAGTGCCTTGTCTCCTGTTTTATGTATTTTATTTATTTATTTTTCACTCTGCACCACCATAGCGATGATGCTGTAACTTTGAAAGTGTTTCCGGTCTCCTCCTCTGGTTCATGCCGGAGCACATGTGACCACGCATGTGACAATAAAAAAAACAAATGGCGCCCCCTAGCGGTGGTTCATCTAATGCTGTTTCAGGAGCTGCTGTTCAGACTGCAGACACACAGTGGAGCCAGCGGACCAGTAAGTTCTCTAAATACCTAAATACCTGTTATCAACACTGAAGACAAGCTCTTAGGCTGCACTGCTGATAGGGAATCAGTTATTTAGATGCAAACTAAACCAGAATATCTTTATAAGATAAGATAAGAGCTACTTTATTCATCCCAACTTGGGACATGTTTGCATTGTAGCAGCACAGTGGCGAGCCGTCAGGACAGATATTCTAAAAAATAATATTTGAAAACATTACCAAAAAAAAGTATATATTTTGTTACATTTTTAATTAGTTTTACCAAAATAACTTGATTTAATTGTATTTAAAATAAAATGTCCAAAGAAATAAATCCTTCGAATCTGCCTGTTCAGTTTCTGTTGGAATGTTAAGGGTTAAATGCCGTCTCTGCGAGTTACTGTGAAGACGGGAGAGCTTGTTGGTCCCTCTACATCAGGGGTCTCCAACACGTCGATCGCGAGCTACCGGTAGCTCGCAAGCTCTCAATAAGTAGCTCGCCAAGCAAATCCAACATATAAAAAATACACACAACAAAAAAAGAAATGTAATTAAAAGAATCTACCCTATGCATAAACGAAACCTCAATCATAGCGAGTTCTATCTACTTACTACAACTTTATATCTATCTAACACCCCTCCTCCCCCCACCCCCACCCCCACAATGAATATCGACCAATCACGTTCTTGCTTGATTTGCGGGACCAGCGTTGCAGTCGGGAAGAAAAGCAATGTGGAGCGGCAGCTCACCGCTTCATAAGGAGTTTAACCGTGATTTTCCTTCTGGCAGAATCGACACAACACATCAGCCCCATTGAACACAGCCTAGTCATGCCAGCCTATACAGCACATGAGGGGCAGAGTTTTACTCTGTGTGTGTTGCAACTTGCATATATATTTATTGCACTTGACGCACACACACGCATGGCGTAATTTCCACTGGGGACAGGGGGGACATGTCCCCCCCACTCTTCAAAATCCCGTTTGTGTCCCCCCACTCTACAAATATGTTTATTCTTTTTTTTACCGCAAGCCGTCATCGCCCAAAGGGGCACACAGCCTCTGTGAGTGAGCGAGACAGAGGGAGAGAGAGAGCTAGAGAGAGCACACATTTATCTATTTAATATAGATGTACAAAATAAAGTAAGAAATCATTCCAATGTGTACTATAAGACAGTAAAAAAAAAAAAGTTTAAAATTATGTGATTAGTAAAATATGCATAAAGAAATAAAGAATGCTAACTTAAATAAGATAAAAATAAACAAGTTTAAAGGATTTGTTATTGGTTGTGATCATATTCTTTACATGTTACTTGTTAGATGTTTTTATCCAAAGCGACTTACATACTCAATACTGTGGACAATCCCCACAGGAGCAATTTGGGGTGAAGTGTCTGGCCCTGGGACACAACCACATGCTGACTGCAGCGGGGTTTGAACCTGTGCTCCCCTGATCCGAACACCAACGCACTACTCCACTGCGCCACGCGCCACACGCCTCCCTGTGTGTTCTAAAGATGTTTGGATTATTGAAAAGTATACAGCTCCCTTTCATATGAGTGTTGAGAGCTGTATCCATAAATTCATGTTGTGCTCAAAGATTGATGCATTTAACTTCATCTTTAAAAAACAAAAATCTTCCCAGGGGTGCATGCCCCCAAATAAAGCAGGTTAAAATAATTAAATTGCATACATTTTCTTTTAGTAAACACTGAAAACGGGTCCCACAGACCCAAACAGCACACAAAGGTTAAAGGTAAGCATATAATAATGTTAAAATGTGCTAAATATATACACTGCAAAAAACAAAAAAAGAGGAGTAAAAGTAGCTCACGACTTGTTTTATTTTTTGAAAGTAGCTCTCATCCTAAAAAAGGTTGGAGACCCCTGAGGGCCAGCTATAGTAACTGAAGGAGAGAGTAATGTCAATGAAATCACAGTACAATTGACCAATCATATGTTCCCTCTAAATGGGTTGGCTTTATTTTCGCGGACTTTATGACAAATTCCGCCTGCTGTGAAGTTTTTACATATGTATAAAGAGGTGTAGTGACGCGTCCTAAAACCCGGAAGTAAGCTGCTCGGGTTCCCTCGACAGAAAAGCAATGGGATTTCTCCATAGGATTTAGGAAAATAGCTGGAAATAAGGTCTGTGGAACGAACCCAGTGGCGGCGCCAGGGTATGGCTGGGGGTAGGCTACGGCAATACCAATAAATGGCTTAGCCCAACCTTAGCCCCACCATGAAAAATTATGTTAAAGTAAGCAAAATAAAGTCCGCCAACTCGTGCGGAGTAAATTGCACAGACAGCAGTTAGTAAGATTGATTTCAGTAGCGACTTGTCTGGAAATACCGAAGACTAGAAACGGTTTTGAAAACTTTTGTCACGTAGTGATCGTCTTCTCAATAGAACATCTTTGATAATGTCCTCTGGCCAATCAGAATCACGATAACGGCGTGGTGTTGTTGCAGGAAGTCCCGTTGGAGAATACTTTTGCTGTAGTTCATCTCGATGATTGATAGGTGTGTGAACTGTCTTTCATTTTGACACACAGAGCAATGGGGGGCTATCCGCCCTTATCCACAATGTAAAGTAATTCACACAGCCTCTTCCCTCTCCTCTCTGTGAGGAGCAGCAGGTTCAGCTTTCAGAACAAAGTAACAAAAAACTAAAATGGCATTCATTTTTTTAAATATGTCGTGTAGTTCACACCGCAGTAATTTTCCCACTTTAGTTACGATATAGTTCCGAAATGTCGCGTTCACACCAAAAAGAGCCGGAACTAAAATGAGTTCATGAGAACCTTTTTACCCCCTTTTCCCGTCCCTGCTAGAGAGCAGGTACTTTCGTGGGAGAAAAGGGTTCCTATTTCTGTTTGGCTGGGCGGATTGCAAACCACGCCCCGTAAAGCTCCATAAAAGTTTTGTGAAGCCGCCATTTTATTATCCTTGCATTAGCATTATTAGCATTAGCATTAGCCCAGCGCACAGACGCAGAGAGACTAACTTATGGCAACACAAAATAAAACATGGGAGCAGTGGAGATGAGGAGGTGTCGGCGTTCTGGCGATTTACTCCGAAGGCTTCAGTAGAAGCTGCTGGAAGCCAGTCCCCAACTCCGGGGACTTCCTGCCGGGGACTTGGGGTGGCAGTATACGCCGTGAAGTTGTTTGCGGCCTGCCAGTAAACCTAAACCAGAACAAGAAGAAGTGATGTCAGCGGCTTCATTTGCCTAATCGTCCCTCAGGGACTTATTCCGGTGTGAACGCGATCTGTACTTAGTTCATGAGAACTAAAGAGTTCTCATGAACTAAGTTCTGATGAACCTTTGTGGGAAAAGTACTGCGGTGTGAAAGCGCCTAATGTAAAGTAATTCACACACAGCCTCTTCCGTCTTCTCTCTGTGAGGAGCAGCAGGTTCAGCTTTCAGAACAAAGTAACAAAAAACTAAAATGGCATTTATTTTTTTAAATATGTCGTGTAGTAATATATTTATTTATTCTTCTTCTCAAGAGAGCACCAGAATGTGTATTTTATGTTAGTATTTAAAAAAATCTCCTGGGGGAGAATCCCCCCAGACCCCCCTGCAGGGGTTGGGTTTTCAGCATGTCAACTCTTTCACCTGTGGGGAAATTGCAGGATTGGCTCCAGGGCGCCCTTTTTATTTACTACAAGACAAATTTGCCTTTTTATTTCATACAGTTCAATTTGGATTGAGACAGGGAAATAATCTAAACCTCACGCGTGGCGTTTCACTGTCAAGGGGAGCGTGTATGTAATTACATTGCAAATACTGACTTGAGCCCCACCACTGTATGGGTTAGCCCTACCATAGATGACCCAACACAAATACTCTGGAGCCGCCACTGAATGAACCTGTTAGATAAATGCACGTTTTGTTCAGCCGGATAATATCCACATGTCTATCTTTTATAATTTCAAATCATAAATCGAATCGATAGATTTATGATGGATAGATTTATGATTAGCATAAGTTCGTTCATGATGGTTCACTTCAGTGATAGTGGTGACATCGTTGCGAAATTATTAACCGAGTCATTTTCAAGATTGAGTTTGTAGTATATAAGCAGCAGTCAGTAGTATATTAGTAGCAGTCAGAAGAATATAAGCAGCAGTCAGTAGTATATTAGCAGCAGTCAGTAGAATATAAGCAGCAGTCAGTAGTATATAAGCAGCAGTCAGTAGTATATTAGTAGCAGTCAGTAGTATATAAGCAGCAGTCAGTAATATATTAGTAGCAGTCAGTAGTATATAAGTAGCAGTCAGTAGTATATAAGCAGCAGTCAGTAGTATATTAGTAGCAGTCAGTAGTATATAAGCAGCAGTCAGTAGTATATTAGTAGCAGTCAGTAGTATATAAGTAGCAGTCAGTAGTATATAAGCAGCAGTCAGTAGTATATTAGTAGCAGTCAGTAGTATATAAGTAGCAGTCAGTAGTATATCAGTAGCAGTCAGTAGTATATAAGCAGCAGTCAGTAGTATATAAGCAGCAGTCAGTAGTATATTAGCAGCAGTCAATAGTATATAAGCAGCAGTCAGTAGTATATTAGCAGCAGTCAATAGTATATAAGCAGCAGTCAGTAGTATATAAGCAGCAGTCAGAAGAATATAAGCAGCAGTCAGTAGTATATTAGCAGCAGTCAGTAGTATATTAGTAGCAGTCAGTAGTATATTAGCAGCAGTCAGTAGTATATTAGCAGCAGTCAGTAGTATATTAGTAGCAGTCAATAGTATATAAGCAGCACTCAGTAGTATATTAGTAGCAGTCAGAAGAATATAAGCAGCAGTCAGTAGTATATTAGCAGCAGTCAGTAGTATATTAGTAGCAGTCAATAGTATATAAGCAGCACTCAGTAGTATATTAGTAGCAGTCAGTAGTATATAAGCAGCAGTCAGTAGTATATTAGCAGCAGTCAGTAGTATATAAGCAGCAGTCAGTAGTATATTAGCAGCAGTCAGTAGTATATAAGCAGCAGTCAGAAGAATATAAGCAGCAGTCAGTAGTATATTAGCAGCAGTCAGTAGTATATTAGCAGCAGTCAGTAGTATATAAGCAGCAGTCAGTAGTATATAAGCAGCAGTCAGAAGAATATAAGCAGCAGTCAGTAGTATATTAGCAGCAGTCAGTAGTATATTAGCAGCAGTCAGTAGTATATTAGTAGCAGTCAATAGTATATAAGCAGCAGTCAGTAGTATATTAGTAGCAGTCAGTAGTATATTAGTAGCAGTCAGAAGAATATAAGCAGCAGTCAATAGTATATTAGTAGCAGTCAGTAGTATATTAGCAGCAGTCAGTAGAATATAAGCAGCAGTCAATAGTATATTAGTAGCAGTCAGTAGTATATTAGCAGCAGTCAATAGTATATAAGCAGCAGTCAGTAGTATATAAGCAGCAGTCAGAAGAATATAAGCAGCAGTCAGTAGTATATTAGCAGCAGTCAGTAGTATATTAGTAGCAGTCAGTAGTATATTAGCAGCAGTCAGTAGTATATTAGCAGCAGTCAGTAGTATATTAGTAGCAGTCAATAGTATATAAGCAGCACTCAGTAGTATATTAGTAGCAGTCAGAAGAATATAAGCAGCAGTCAGTAGTATATTAGCAGCAGTCAGTAGTATATTAGTAGCAGTCAATAGTATATAAGCAGCACTCAGTAGTATATTAGTAGCAGTCAGTAGTATATAAGCAGCAGTCAGTAGTATATTAGCAGCAGTCAGTAGTATATAAGCAGCAGTCAGTAGTATATTAGCAGCAGTCAGTAGTATATAAGCAGCAGTCAGAAGAATATAAGCAGCAGTCAGTAGTATATTAGCAGCAGTCAGTAGTATATTAGCAGCAGTCAGTAGTATATAAGCAGCAGTCAGTAGTATATAAGCAGCAGTCAGAAGAATATAAGCAGCAGTCAGTAGTATATTAGCAGCAGTCAGTAGTATATTAGCAGCAGTCAGTAGTATATTAGTAGCAGTCAATAGTATATAAGCAGCAGTCAGTAGTATATTAGTAGCAGTCAGTAGTATATTAGTAGCAGTCAGAAGAATATAAGCAGCAGTCAATAGTATATTAGTAGCAGTCAGTAGTATATTAGCAGCAGTCAGTAGTATATTAGTAGCAGTCAATAGTATATAAGCAGCACTCAGTAGTATATTAGTAGCAGTCAGTAGTATATAAGCAGCAGTCAGTAGTATATTAGCAGCAGTCAGTAGTATATAAGCAGCAGTCAGAAGAATATAAGCAGCAGTCAGTAGTATATTAGCAGCAGTCAGTAGTATATTAGTAGCAGTCAATAGTATATAAGCAGCAGTCAGTAGTATATTAGTAGCAGTCAGAAGAATATAAGCAGCAGTCAATAGTATATTAGTAGCAGTCAGTAGTATATTAGCAGCAGTCAGTAGAATATAAGCAGCAGTCAGTAGTATATTAGTAGCAGTCAATAGTATATAAGCAGCAGTCAGTAGTATATAAGCAGCAGTCAGAAGAATATAAGCAGCAGTCAGTAGTATATTAGCAGCAGTCAGTAGTATATTAGTAGCAGTCAGTAGTATATTAGTAGCAGTCAATAGTATATAAGCAGCAGTCAGTAGTATATAAGCAGCAGTCAGAAGAATATAAGCAGCAGTCAGTAGTATATTAGCAGCAGTCAGTAGTATATAAGTAGCAGTCAATAGTATATTAGTAGCAGTCAGTAGTATATTAGTAGCAGTCAGAAGAATATAAGCAGCAGTCAATAGTATATTAGCAGCAGTCAGTAGTATATTAGCAGCAGTCAGTAGAATATAAGCAGCAGTCAGTAGTATATTAGCAGCAGTCAGTAGTATATTAGTAGCAGTCAATAGTATATAAGCAGCACTCAGTAGTATATTAGTAGCAGTCAGTAGAATATAAGCAGCAGTCAGTAGTATATTAGCAGCAGTCAGTAGTATATTAGTAGCAGTCAGTAGTATATTAGTAGCAGTCAGAAGAATATAAGCAGCAGTCAATAGTATATTAGCAGCAGTCAGTAGTATATTAGTAGCAGTCAATAGTATATAAGCAGCAGTCAGTAGTATATAAGCAGCAGTCAGAAGAATATAAGCAGCAGTCAGTAGTATATTAGCAGCAGTCAGTAGTATATTAGTAGCAGTCAATAGTATATTAGTAGCAGTCAGTAGTATATTAGTAGCAGTCAGAAGAATATAAGCAGCAGTCAATAGTATATTAGCAGCAGTCAGTAGTATATTAGCAGCAGTCAGTAGAATATAAGCAGCAGTCAGTAGTATATTAGCAGCAGTCAGTAGTATATTAGTAGCAGTCAATAGTATATAAGCAGCACTCAGTAGTATATTAGTAGCAGTCAGTAGAATATAAGCAGCAGTCAGTAGTATATTAGCAGCAGTCAGTAGTATATTAGTAGCAGTCAATAGTATATAAGCAGCACTCAGTAGTATATTAGTAGCAGTCAGTAGTATATAAGCAGCACTCAGTAGTATATAAGTAGCAGTCAGTAGTATATAAGCAGCAGTCAGTAGTATATTAGCAGCAGTCAGTAGTATATTAGCAGCAGTCAGTAGTATATAAGCAGCAGTCAGAAGAATATAAGCAGCAGTCAGTAGTATATTAGCAGCAGTCAGTAGTATATTAGCAGCAGTCAGTAGTATATAAGCAGCAGTCAGTAGTATATAAGCAGCAGTCAGTAGTATATTAGCAGCACTCAGTAGTATATTAGTAGCAGTCAGTAGTATATAAGCAGCAGTCAGTAGTATATTAGCAGCAGTCAGTAGTATATAAGCAGCAGTCAGAAGAATATAAGCAGCAGTCAGTAGTATATTAGCAGCAGTCAGTAGTATATTAGCAGCAGTCAGAAGAATATAAGCAGCAGTCAGTAGTATATTAGCAGCAGTCAGTAGTATATTAGCAGCAGTCAGTAGTATATTAGTAGCAGTCAATAGTATATAAGCAGCAGTCAGTAGTATATTAGTAGCAGTCAATAGTATATAAGCAGCAGTCAGTAGTATATTAGTAGCAGTCAGTAGTATATTAGTAGCAGTCAGAAGAATATAAGCAGCAGTCAATAGTATATTAGTAGCAGTCAGTAGTATATTAGTAGCAGTCAGTAGTATATTAGTAGCAGTCAGAAGAATATAAGCAGCAGTCAGTAGTATATTAGCAGCAGTCAGTAGTATATTAGTAGCAGTCAATAGTATATTAGTAGCAGTCAGTAGTATATAAGTAGCAGTCAGTAGTATATTAGCAGCACTCAGAAGAATATAAGCAGCAGTCAGTAGAATATAAGCAGCAGTCAGTAGTATATTAGCAGCAGTCAGTAGTATATTAGCAGCAGTCAGTAGTATATTAGTAGCAGTCAGTAGTATATTAGTAGCAGTCAGAAGAATATAAGCAGCAGTCAATAGTATATTAGTAGCAGTCAGTAGTATATAAGTAGCAGTCAGTAGTATATTAGCAGCACTCAGAAGAATATAAGCAGCAGTCAGTAGAATATAAGCAGCAGTCAGTAGTATATTAGCAGCAGTCAATAGTATATTAGCAGCAGTCAGTAGTATATTAGTAGCAGTCAGTAGTATATTAGCAGCACTCAGAAGAATATAAGCAGCAGTCAGTAGTATATTAGCAGCAGTCAGTAGTATATTAGCAGCAGTCAGTAGTATATAAGCAGCAGTCAGTAGTATATTAGTAGCAGTCAGTAGTATATTAGCAGCAGTCAGTAGTATATTAGCAGCAGTCAGTAGTATATTAGTAGCAGTCAGTAGTATATTAGCAGCAGTCAGTAGTATATTAGTAGCAGTCAGTAGTATATTAGTAGCAGTCAGTAGTATATTAGCAGCAGTCAGTAGTATATTAGCAGCAGTCAGTAGTATATTAGTAGCAGTCAGTAGTATATTAGTAGCAGTCAGTAGTATATTAGCAGCAGTCAGTAGTAT
Source organism: Notothenia rossii (assembly GCF_949606895.1). Classification (NCBI taxonomy): domain Eukaryota; kingdom Metazoa; phylum Chordata; class Actinopteri; order Perciformes; family Nototheniidae; genus Notothenia; species Notothenia rossii. Next base: position 2,171,994 of record NC_136912.1, on the reverse strand, counting down.
ATTAGTAGCAGTCAGTAGTATATTAGTAGCAGTCAGTAGTATATAAGCAGCAGTCAGTAGTATATAAGCAGCAGTCAGTAGTATATTAGCAGCAGTCAGTAGTATATTAGCAGCAGTCAGTAGTATATAAGTAGCAGTCAGTAGTATATTAGCAGCAGTCAGTAGTATATTAGCAGCAGTCAGTAGTATATAAGCAGCAGTCAGTAGTATATTAGTAGCAGTCAGTAGTATATAAGCAGCAGTCAGTAGTATATTAGCAGCAGTCAGTAGTATATTAGCAGCAGTCAGTAGTATATAAGTAGCAGTCAGTAGTATATAAGCAGCAGTCAGTAGTATATAAGTAGCAGTCAGTAGTATATAAGCAGCAGTCAGTAGTATATTAGTAGCAGTCAGTAGTATATAAGCAGCAGTCAGTAGTATATTAGTAGCAGTCAGTAGTATATAAGCAGCAGTCAGTAGTATATTAGCAGCAGTCAGTAGTATATTAGTAGCAGTCAGTAGTATATAAGCAGCAGTCAGTAGTATATTAGTAGCAGTCAGTAGTATATAAGCAGCAGTCAGTAGTATATAAGCAGCAGTCAGTAGTATATAAGCAGCAGTCAGTAGTATATTAGTAGCAGTCAGTAGTATATAAGCAGCAGTCAGTAGTAGATTAGCAGCAGTCAGTAGTATATTAGCAGCAGTCAGTAGTATATAAGCAGCAGTCAGTAGTATATTAGCAGCAGTCAGTAGTATATTAGCAGCAGTCAGTAGTATATAAGCAGCAGTCAGTAGTATATAAGCAGCAGTCAGTAGTATATTAGCAGCAGTCAGTAGTATATAAGCAGCAGTCAGTAGTATATTAGCAGCAGTCAGTAGTATATAAGTAGCAGTCAGTAGTATATTAGCAGCAGTCAGTAGTATATTAGCAGCAGTCAGTAGTATATAAGCAGCAGTCAGTAGTATATAAGCAGCAGTCAGTAGTATATTAGCAGCAGTCAGTAGTATATTAGCAGCAGTCAGTAGTATATTAGCAGCAGTCAGTAGTATATTAGCAGCAGTCAGTAGTATATAAGCAGCAAAACAGGTCTTTAACCATAGTTTTAGTTTTTAAGAAAAGTTGATATTTTGTTAAAAAACATGACTTTATTGTGTGATGGGTGTTAACTGGCGTTTGGCTCATCATGCATACTAATAATCTAAAGAGGAAGGAAAGCTCTTAACCGCCTGATATCCGTCTTCTGCTCATTGGACAGAGGAAAGTTATCTTTGAACGCATCGTTCTTCCTTCACTGTGAGTAGAAACAGTTTATTGATGTATTGATTCTGTATACCTCCTGTGAACATTATTTAATCTGACATGTGTTATAGTCTCACAGAGAGGAGAGGAGGAGCAGGTATGAGTCTAACTGCAGCAGCGAGTGGATTAGTCGTCTTCCTGCTTACACTTACATTCATCACATGAACAGAGGGGATTCTGGGAAATGTGGGACTTGTAAAACCAGGTCTCATGTGAGAATAAGTGGGATGGATTTGTGTAAAAGACAAACCTAGCAGAAACATTTTAAATGTATTTGTGTAGAATTGTAGAAACTCAAAGACGTTACTAGTTTGTTTGATGGAATTTCTGAAGACCTTGTCGTGCGTTGCCGCTGTCCTTTGCTCGAGTCATCTGCATAGAATATCACTTTGCTCCTTATCACCTTTACAAGCGTTAAAATGAGAATATAGTGTCTGCATAACTGTTCCATCCTCTCTCTCTGAAAACACTTTGCTTAAAGACTTAAAGAATCTCCAGCTCTGTTTTTATTAAGTTGAAGTGATTTAGGGAGATATTCTTATTCTAAGTCTTAACATATTGACTGAACTCTTATGGATCATACGTCTGCACCAAACCCTTCTAGTTCCTTCTCTCCTCTCTGACCTCAGTGTTATATTCCCACGCCCTGAGTTAAAAGCAGTCTTCTTCTTTTTCTTATCTGTATATCAAACAGAAGCTGCTCACACCTCAGTGCTCTGCATCCATTGATATTTTCACACTTCCCTCAGCAGCAACCTGACCACAGAGCGAACAGAGAGAGAACTGGACAGAGAATCTCACACTTTTCTAATTAATATGATAGCTAATCATTCACTGTTAATTTATATCAGTGATGGGCAATTTGGATGGTGGCTGCAGATTCACTTGGAACACACACACACACACACACACACACACACACACACACACACACACACACACACACACACACACACACACACAAATTCCATGTATTGTATGTAATTATTAACACATATAAGGCTGACATCTTCATTGACATTTTATAATCTTTCAGGGAACATCCTCTAATAAGCTCACTAAACAAATATCAGTTCACAGAAATGTTATTTAATTTTCACAAGTGGCATGTTTGTATTGAACAGGTTATTTAACAGTGGAATACAACTATTTTAAACTATTGGAAAGCACGGAAAATGTGTGTGCATCAAGATTAACCATTAAGATGACATAAACATGAAGTCATGAACACTAACCCAGACATTAGTTGTCTAACTTGAACCTAAGACACAATAAGGGGAATGTCAACACAGACACCTGTCAACCCGCACTCTGCTGTTCCTCAGAACCACTCCCCCTCCATCTCGCTGAAATGATGAAGGAAAAGCGTATAGTAATCATAGATAACACGGCAGGGTCCGTGACAGTTTGTTTTCATCTGATTTCAAATAAACAAAGTCTTGGTTTTTAGAATATTAAACTTGTTTCGCCAAATTCAGATGATAAATACAACTTTGAAGCTTGTAAAGGCATAATTACAAGAGGCAATTTAACGTCAGAGCAGGCATAACAACTGGGGTTACGTACTGTAACCCAGCTTCTATGAGTATAGGCTTCGCCCCCTAAGGCTATCGCTATTGGGTAATCCCACTGTGCATGCGTAGCACTGACAGACTTAATCCACGCCCATCTATGACGTGGGCCCCACCTACGGCCTCACTTCCGTACAAATAGGAAGTAGGCCCGACAATCTGCTCCCACGCAAACAGCTTTTCTTCAATAATTTGTGGAGCCAGTGGGGCCCGAACCTTAGAGGGTTGCGCCTATACTCATAAACTGGGTTACAGTACGTAACCCAGTTCTATATCGTATAAGGCTTCGCCCTCTAAGGCTATCGCTATTGGGTTAAGGGCGAAGCAGGATGTAGTCCACGCCCCACTGGTCCGTCCGTTACCAGAAGCACAAAAACACATCTCAATTAATAACCCATGCGTAATGGAGCATCACAGTCCCTGGAAATGTAGCATTTAAAAATGAATATCCTCCATGAGGGAATGAAGGTGAATACAAAAAGTAGAGACCAAAAGTCCCACTTGTTAAAACGATAAGAGGGGAAAAGGGCAGCTCTCTGAGTGCCGACTGGCAGGAGAGAGGGCACACAGTTGAGTCCACGACATTACTCACTCTGACAGGACACTCAGTACACAGTGTGTCAGAGAGGAATGGGAGACATCCCTCAAATAGAAATGAATACAAGAACAGGGGGAAGACCAAGATGCCGCAGCCGCAGTGCAATATCTTCCACTGTCATTCCTCCGTGCAAAGCCGTAGAGGTTGAAATTCCTCTGGTGCTGTGCGCTTTGATGTTCTCCGGGGGATCCAACCCAGAGGAGACATACGCCTGTGACACAGCCTCACACAGCCAGTGTTACAGGCGTTGTGCAGACAGAGGCTGCCCTATTGAGTGCTCTCTATAATGCATAAACAGGCACAGGGAACTGCGCAACGTGGCTGTGCGCGCAATATAGCATGGCAGCGTACGCACGGGACAGAGGAGATGAGATGTGGCTTCTTCCTCTGATGTGTGAGGAGGAGGAAAAAAACAATCCAAAGTGATCACTCTCGATCTAAAAGAGCTTGCGATGATGCACCCTGGAGGTATCAGACTATTCAACCCAGTCTCGCAAAAAAACGTGTAATAACTGCGTTGGTCCACAACGTATGACGTAGTATTTCTACAAAAACGCCTCTGAAATTGTAAGATCCCTACGTTTTTTTTCACCATTCATTCCAATGGCTGGCGTCTATGTCACGTGATCTTCACATTTCTCCCTGCAGAAAAAAAAAACATGGCCGAACTTCGTTTTATTCTCGGTGTAAAATGCCTATTTTAAAGTTAGTTTGGCCATTAAAATGCGTTTTGATGTCATTTGATGCGAGAAATATGAGTTGTTATTTCAGATTATGTGTGCAGTGGATGATCTTTAGTTTGCTAGTTATTACGAAGATTACTTCAGGAAATTGTGTCTATACAACGTTTTCATTGTTACCAAGGTGGTTGCTAGGGACGCTGCTATCGATATTATTTCTGTTATGTTGTGTAACTGTAAAATTGTGTTATCTTTATTGCTACCCCCTTCACCGTCAATGCATAGTGTTGGTCCACAGCGCAAACGTTTTAGTTTAACAAAATCCGCATCTAAAATTGTGGCATAGTGTGGTGCCGAGAGATGGGAGTCGGAGGCGGGGTATCAAAGGTACAAGCTAGACTTTTATTTAGCATCTCAAAAGCAGACCGGCAGAGACAGGAAGTCTGGCTCACTAAAATGTCCGTGCAGAACAATACCCTAACCCATAGATCCGTGGGTGAATAATGTCAATCACCACAATAGATACTTTATTTTCCCCTGTGCAATTCTCCATTTACTCAACAATAACACATCATTATCCTTGTGTTTATTTATTTGTTTGATTAATAAACACAAGTTGGAGTCCGTCAGGACCGAGGGTCGGAGCAGCTCATTTGCTTTACAGAATATTACACCCGGAAGTAAGTATTCTCTCCGCTTCGCTTGACCAACCCCGTGATAGTCCTCAAGCTCTGTGATTGGAGAGTGTGCTCCGAGGGTTACGCCGAGTGTCGAACAGCACTTTGAAATGGGATGGAACCACGGCAGACTGTCCAAAACTGGATTTGAACGGGTCCACCCCGTCCCCCCCTCCCCCACCCCGTCCCCAGAACTACACGCTGGCTATTGTGCTCGCAACATGTTCTCTATCTATGGCACGTCTCTACTGGGAGTTGTAGTTTTAAAAGACGTTTTCGTATTTCCCATAATAAGAAGTTGCCAGTATTAAACTGTGAACATCCCTGGAGGTTTAGGGGATAGGAAACACTCACATTTAAAACATATAATTAATAAATGGGTGAAAATTGCTTGTGCCCATAATGGGCGGCATTAATATATACCCACATGCCAGCTAAGGTCAGAAGAGCTTTATTTAACAGCTGGTCTTATGTCTGTGACCCCTCCTGTTGTTCATTGATAACCCTGAAACATGTACTTGTCAAGGTTCAGAGGCACATTTTGCAAATATGGCAGTAGCCACCAATCATCTTAAGACTTTATTGATCCCAAGTTGGAAACATTTGTGTTACAGCATGTGTAACAGTTGTAAATATGCAGTGGTGTTTATTTGTAAATCATTTAGTATAATCACACAAATTCTGTGTTTCATATTGAATAATTCTGTGATCTTTATTTATTGATTGTTCAATACCTGACAAGGCCGGAGATGAAAAACTTGGGTCGCAGGTTCCTCAACAGTGCATTACAAGACATCTATCAATATGTGTGTATGTAACAGGGACAGTTATGTCTCATTTGTATATAATATATTATGTAAATATGTCTATATAATTACACAAAATCTGTGTTTATTCTTGTTTCATCTTGTGTTAATACCTGACGCAGTAGGACTCACATCAGTATGTGGAACTATAATTTTAGCGTGTACCCCTACGTTCCTTATGTATGTGACACTGTTCCCCTTTTTTTCGCGGGGTTCATGCATCGTTCTCCCCTTTTTATACTGATCTCTGTGGGAGAGGTAGGCGGCTCTTCAGCCAGAAGCAATTTCCGTGTTTTAGTGTCGACTTTATGCAATTTAAGTTACTTTTTATTACTTATTTTTGTTGTAGTGTCTCACGGGTGTTCACAATGTATTTCTGTGTTGTTTAATTTGTATAGGGGCACGTTAAAGAGAGTACTGACTGGAGAAATGTTTTCTTTCTGTCGCTATTTCGTCAGGTATGTTGTGTTACTTTTTACGTTCGGCCCTTTTGATACTGATCTCTGTGGGAGAGGGGCACGTTAAAGAGAGTACTGACTGGAGAAATGTTTTCTTTCTGTCGCTGTTTCGTCAGGAGTGAAAATAAATGTACATCCTGAATGAAGCTACACGTCTGGGTCGTCGTCTTTCTACACAACACAACGCAGAGTCAGACACAGCCGGTTACACTTGGTGCCGTGACGACCCGTTGTATCCGCGACCAGCGCCGTCTGGTCCCCGGGGTAAAGCTGCTGCCCACCGGCGGGAAGAAGGAAAGACTGGAGTGTGTGTTTTTTTTCCTCTTTTTTTTTTTTTTTTTCCCCCTCTCTTGCTGCGACGGCAGGTGCGTTAAAGGGACAGTGTACATATTCAAATTGAGAGATGCACTGAGTCTGAGAGGACACTTACCACTGAGTATATCTGTCTATCTGTGTTTTATCATTTTATTTTATTTTAGTGTTTTATCTCTTGTGGGTGGCTTTAAACTGTGTTTTGATTGCTTTGTGGGATTTTTTTGTTGTTGTCATTAACAATATGGATGTTAGTGGGCATGATGTCACATTTGGGTTGGGGAGGGGCCAGCGACTTAAAGGTAGTGAAAGATTTGGGTTCGCTAGTGATTTCAACCCGACATTAACACCTGCTGCAAGCTCCACACCTATTATGCAGCCAGACCGTAAACTTACACAAGTAGTATCTGTTGAAGCTTTTGGGGAAATGATAACAAGTTTGGCTAAACAGATATGTGAGAACATATCAAGCACCATGCACCAGCCCAGTGCTGCCCAGCCTCAGTCTCCCACCAATCCACACCCGTCCCACCAGGCTGATTTGTCTCAATTGAAGGTTGTGGTGCAGTCAGACACCAAGGCTCCGCCTTACTTCAGGGGTGATCGTGCTGATGTATTTTCTATTCATGAATGGGAGGACATGATGAGATGTTACCTGAATAGAGTGAAATGTGACACTCACGTAGAAAGGTTTGATCTGATTATGTCAAGACTAACAGGTAAAGCCAGGGATGTGGTGAAAGTGTCAATCCGCAGCCGACCTGACTTGAGTGCGACCGACCTGCCCACAGCTGTGTTTGACATATTAAAGGGTAACTTTAGTGAGCTGTCATACTCTAACTTGCCCATGAAAGATTTTTACGGCACTGTTCCACGTGCTGGTGAAAGTGCTATGGACTATTGGATACGCCTTAACAAGTCAATAGATGCTGCGGACGAGTGCCTCCGGAGGCGAGGTAAATGTGTAGATGACCCCAGTGCAGAAGTGGTCTTGATGTTCATTAATCACTGTCCTGACCCCAGTCTCGCCATATCATTCCAACTGAAGGCACCTGAGCGGTGGACCACGGCTGAGGTTCAGGAGCGTCTGGACGCCCATATGAGAAATGTGAGAAAAACAGCAGCGCAGTCTCATAATGTGGTGGGTCTGTCAGTTTATAGTCAGAGCCCTGTGACTGATTCTTTTCGCCCTGTCAATCTGGGGATGTCTCAGGCCTCATTAGCGCACCAACCAGACCCCCCTCCCAACTCTCTACCGGCCACTGCCCTTGCTTACAGTCAGCCTCAGCCAGACCATGCTAGGGTGAGTCCCCAAGTGTCCCCCTTATCCCTGCCTCTCTCTGCTGTCTCTGACCCAGCCCCTACCACCGTCAACCCACCTACTACCGACGCTGGTGTTCAACAGGTAGTTGCAATGTTTGACAGAGTTCTGGCTATGTGCAACGCTTCCCTTACAACCAGTCAAAGGCCAGACTACCATCAGCCAGGTAACCACCAACAAGCCCACCGTCAGAATGGTCAGCCAGGCAACCACCAACAAGTCCACCGTCAGAATGGTCGACCCCGTTACCAGCAGGCATCTGAGTCCTTTCCATGCAAGGTTTGTGGCTCCAGGGACCATTCAACCCATGCACACTGCAGGCTTTACAGATTATGCCTTAACTGCTTCAGTCCTGGTCACATAAGAAATCAGTGCCCACAGGCCTCTCCTTCCTCAGCCATGCCACCTTCTCCCTCCAATGCTGGTTTAAACTAGCCCGCCCGTGCAGTGAGAGGGATAGCATGGGCGGCACTAGTGACACCCTCAGTGAGGAAAATGACTTAAGATCAACATATGTGAACTGCTGTAGTAATCTTCCTGATGACAAAACTGTGATTGCTGTGGGTTCACATAGAGTTGAAGGAGCCAATGACTTGTTTTATACCCCAGTGTTAGTAGGGGGTCAGTCAACTTTAAGGGGGATGCTTGATTCAGGGAGCATGTCATGCACACTCAGCGAAGAGGCAGAGTCCAATCTTAGAGCTGCTGGTGTCCTCCCTTGTCCTCAGCCTGTGCCAGAGAAGGTGGTCCTAGTTGGCTGTGGTGGCCTTATGACACAACCCAGATGTATCTATGACCTGGAGATTGAGGTTTACGGTTCTAAATTCATTGTGCCAACTTTCCTTGTCCCAGGGCAGAGAGACGAACTCATTATTGGTAGCAACGTCATCAGGCCCATATTACAGAGGATGAAGTCTGATGAGAAGTACTGGGAGCTCATCCAGTCCAACACCTCAGACCCCGACTGTGAGCAGTTTCTTCAGTTGCTCAGCTGCATCACTCGTTGGTCTGGTCCTGAACTGCCTGACAAGGTTGGCACGGTCAAGCTACGGCAAGCTATCACTCTAGCACCACAGAAGGAGTATCTGGTGTGGGGAAAGCTACCTGGCAGTGTTCCTGTGTCCCCTGGGAGCACTGTCATTGTGGAGCCCACCTCCTCCCGTTCAGCCCCCAAAGACATTATTGTGGGACGGGTTGTGGCACCCATGTGGGGAGATCGTTGGGTCCCTATGAAGGTCCTTAACCCAACCAAGAGTCCCGTGACACTACGCCGCAATGCTAAAGTGGCCGATGTGTTTACTTGTGTCGCGATGGAAGACCTTCCCCTCTCTCAGGGTGTGAATAGGCCACAGACCAGTCAGGCAGCTGACCCTCCTCCCAACTCAGATGCCAGCTCTACCCACACTCAGCAGCTTAAAGACTGTGGATTGGCAGACATCGACCTCGAAGGCTGTGCGGTGTCAGATGAATGGAAAAAGAGACTCTCTGAACTGTTGCTCACTTACCAGGATGTCTTCTCCAAAGACAAGCTGGACTGTGGGGAAGCGAAAGAGTTCGTCCACCGGATTCATCTCACTGATGATCACCCCTTCAGGCTACCCTATCGCCGTGTCCCTCCAGCACACTATCACAAACTGAGAGAGGTGCTGTCTGAGATGGAGTTGAAAGGCATCATCAGTAAATCAGTCAGTGAGTATGCATCGCCGCTGGTCCTTGTCTGGAAGAAGTCAGGAGAGTTAAGGATCTGCACTGACTTTCGCTGGCTTAATGCCAAGACCGTCAAGGACGCCCACCCGCTGCCTCACCAGGCCGACTGTCTTGCTGCCCTTGGTGGAAACGCCTTTTTCAGCACCATGGATCTCACATCGGGGTTCTACAACATCCCCCTCCATGAGTCTGACAGGAAGTACTCGGCATTCACAACACCCTTAGGCCTGTATGAGTACAACAGACTTCCCCAAGGTCTTTGCAACAGTCCCGCGTCCTTTATGCGGATGATGATGAGTGTGTTTGGTGATTTGAACTTCTCCAGCCTCCTCTGTTATTTGGACGACCTGCTTGTCTTTGCTCCATCCGAGGAGGAAGCCCTGAAACGGCTGGAGACTGTCTTCTCGCGGCTCAGAGCCAACAACCTGAAGCTGTCTCAGAAGAAGTGCTACTTCCTTCGCAGGACTGTGGGGTTTCTGGGTCACGTGATAGACAGCAGTGGCGTCTCAGTCGACCAAGAGAAGGTGAGGGTCATCTCAGCTTTCGGGAAGGAGGATCTCATGAACGACGACGGTTGCACCCCATCTCAGCGGAAGGTCAGGTCTTTCCTCGGGATGGTGCTGTATTATCAACACTTCATTCCTGGCTGTTCTTCCATCGCAAAGCCACTCTACGCCTTAACTGCAGGGCAGAAGAGGAAAGCCAAGGGCTCTTTCGGTCGGAGAAGAGCTGGCACCTTTCGAGAACTGACTCCTCAGGATTGGACCCCTGCCTGTGAGAAGGCATTTGATGATCTGAGACACGCACTCCTCAACAGCGTGGTGCTGGCACACCCAGACTTTGATAGGCCTTTCATCCTCTCCACCGATGCTTCCCTTGATGGTCTGGGTGCTGTACTGTCCCAAATTTCTGCTGGTGAGGAGAAGGCAAGACCCATCGCCTTTGCAAGCAAAACTCTCAGTCGCAGCCAGCTCAATTATCCTGCACACAGACTGGAGTTCTTGGCTCTAAAGTGGGCGGTTTGTGAGAAGTTTAGCCACTGGCTCAAGGGTCACAGATTCACCGTCTGGTCAGACAACAATCCTCTCACATATATCATGACCAAGCCGAAACTTGACGCCTGTGAGCAGCGGTGGGTTGCTAAGTTGGCTCCGTATTCCTTCGAAATCAAACATATTCCCGGCAGGTTGAACGTGGTGGCGGATGCCCTCAGCAGAGACCCTTTCGTGAAACCTTTGAGGGAACGGTTGCTGCGTGAACCCTACTTGGAGCTACTGGACCAGGTCTGTGACGTCAGTGATGGGTCTGTGCAAGATGCCTTCCGCCTCACCTGCCAACCACAGTCACTGGAGGGTCCATCTCACTCTGACGCCATTGAAGGTTCAATGTCTGAGGATGAGGTCTCTTCTCTTCTTTCCTCCTTGGACGAGTGGGACTCTGCTCCTAGGGAGCGTGCAGCCTCCCTGGTTGATCACCTCACCACCTTTGAACCACCTGGCCAGGACACGTTGCATTCCCTATCTCTTTCTGAGCTGCAGTCACACCAGCAACAGGACCCAGTAATTTCCAGGGTCGCTCTCTATGTCGACAGGAAGCGCAGGCCTTCCAGACGGGAACGCTACAATGAGAGTCAGCCGACTCTGAGAGTCTTGAAGCAGTGGGATAAACTGACTCTTCTGAATGGCGTCCTCTACAGGGTCACGAAAGATCCCTTGACTAGACAGAAGAGGTCCCAGTTCGTGGTGCCGGAGTCGCTAAAGGCAGATGCATTATCTGGTGTTCACGACCATGCTGGCCATCAAGGTCAGCCCCGCACACTGTCTCTGGCCCGCCAGCGTTTCTTCTGGTACGACATGGAGAAGGATGTCCGCAATCATGTGAAGCACTGCCACAGATGTGTTCTCAGCAAGACTCCTGAACCTTCCGCAAGAGCCCCACTGGAGAGCATTAAGACCTCTGCCCCTCTGGAGCTTGTGTGCATCGACTTCTGGTCAGCTGAAGACCGTCACAACAAGTCTGTGGATGTTCTTGTGATCACCGATCACTATACAAAGTTGGCACATGCTTTCCCCTGCCAGGATCAGACAGCTAAGAGAGTAGCCAAGAAGCTGTGGGACAACTTTTTCTGTGTTTATGGCTTCCCTCAGCGCCTTCATTCTGACCAGGGAGCAAACTTTGAAAGTGAGCTGATTGCTGAGCTCTTGCAGTTGTCAGGGGTTGACAAGTCCCACACCACACCTTACCACCCTATGGGGAACGGCGGCACAGAGAGGTTCAACCGCACCCTGGGCAACATGTTGAGGTCTCTACCACTTCGCTCCAAACAGAAGTGGCCGCAGATAATACAGACAATGACTTTCGTGTACAATTGCACTGTCCATGAGACCACTGGGTTCGCGCCCTTCTATTTGATGTTCGGGAGAATCCCAAGGCTGCCAGTGGACCTTCTGTTCAGGAATGTACTTCATGATGTGACTGTGTGTGACTACAATGCCTACGTGAAATCCCTCTTGGAAGACCTGCACTGTGCCATGGCACTGGCCCAGAAAAACTGCACAGCGGAGCAGAGACATCAGAGTGACCAGTATAACAAACGGGTCAGGGGCCAACCTCTGTCTGTCGGTGACCAGGTGCTGCTGGCGAACAAAGGCGCCAAGGGAAAATGCAAGCTTTCTGACAAGTGGATGCCTGTTGTGCACACTGTGGTGGCCTCAAAACCAGCCCTCCATATCTACCGGATCAGGGATCCAGAGGGACATGAGCGTGTTGTTCACCGAAACCTGCTGCTGCAAGTCAACTTCCTTCCGCTGGAGGAGGCCTCGGATGGTGAAGATGATGCTCCTGTGCCCGCACCTACCCCTAGCATGACCGATACCGCTCCGGCATCTGATTGGCATGGGACAGAGGTGTCCGAGTTAGACACAGCAGCTGCAACAGCTGGGCCATCCCTAGCTGGTTCCCTCTCGGATGTTGACGGGGAGGATGGCCGCACCGCCTCATGGGTCCTTGAGCAGTCCCCTTTTGATGACTCTGTTCATCCAGACCACCCACCACCTCCTTCTGTGTTGGTCACCCCCGTTTCTAGTGACCCTGCAACTGCTGTAGAGACCCCAATGGCTTTCCCAGCTCCTCTGCCACAACGGCCCCCTGCCAATAAGCGTCAAGCATCACATGTAGATGGCCAGGTTACCTCACGATTCGGCAGAGTCATTAGACCTGTGCGCCGCTTCATTGAGTCCATGGCACAACTTGAGTCCCTTCTTGAGGGTTGAGATAAGGCCGCGTGCTGTTATTAATGTGTGAAATGTGGCGTGTTAGCCATTATTTGTGCTCTGGTGATATACTGCTGTATTGAGCCTTTTTTTTTTTTTCGCTCATCCACATCGTTTGGCCAGGGTGTGGGGTGTAAACTGCACCTCACCTTGTCTGTAGAGTACTGTGGGTTCTTGCTGGGCCCAAGCGAGTCCCTCATTCTCTTATCCTTTAGGTAGGAAGCTCTTATTGCTGTTTCATATGGTTTTGTTGCTTGTTGTAATGGCCAGTGTGTTTATATGTGGATTGTTTTGCGACCCAGAATTTTGCATAATTCTAGCGGGGTGAGTGTAACAGGGACAGTTATGTCTCATTTGTATATAATATATTATGTAAATATGTCTATATAATTACACAAAATCTGTGTTTATTCTTGTTTCATCTTGTGTTAATACCTGACGCAGTAGGACTCACATCAGTATGTGGAACTATAATTTTAGCGTGTACCCCTACGTTCCTTATGTATGTGACACTGTTCCCCTTTTTTTCGCGGGGTTCATGCATCGTTCTCCCCTTTTTATACTGATCTCTGTGGGAGAGGTAGGCGGCTCTTCAGCCAGAAGCAATTTCCGTGTTTTAGTGTCGACTTTATGCAATTTAAGTTACTTTTTATTACTTATTTTTGTTGTAGTGTCTCACGGGTGTTCACAATGTATTTCTGTGTTGTTTAATTTGTATAGGGGCACGTTAAAGAGAGTACTGACTGGAGAAATGTTTTCTTTCTGTCGCTATTTCGTCAGGTATGTTGTGTTACTTTTTACGTTATGCCCTTTTGATACTGATCTCTGTGGGAGAGGGGCACGTTAAAGAGAGTACTGACTGGAGAAATGTTTTCTTTCTGTCGCTGTTTCGTCAGGAGTGAAAATAAATGTACATCCTGAATGAAGCTACACGTCTGGGTCGTCGTCTTTCTACACAACACAACGCAGAGTCAGACACAGCCGGTTACATGTATACCTCCACCATTAAACTGTCATTCTGCACATTTCTTATACCATCTACATACATCTTATAAGAGTATAATACATATGTATAATATCAGTTAAAATAAGTGCTTCAACATAGTTAACATTGCTGGAGGTATACACAAAGTGTTTCATTCATTGCATAACTACACCGTTTGTGTATATATATGTCAATAAACCTTAGGAAATCTTGAAATCTTGAAAGGGATGTGCAAAATAGTCATTATATACAGTCTTTAATTAACTATTAGTCGAGAATAACGACTTTTTTTGGAGAAATGACCCCTTAAATTGGGACTTCTGGTGATGTAATGGCCCCATAAAATCGTGGTTCTAGGGCCAGGAACAACCAGACTGAGTCGGGCTGAGTATGCTAAACTAACTGCGGTCAAGCCAGCCTCCACTCGGGAAAACCTAGTCAAGCCAGCCCTCACGTGATATTGCGGTGCGCGAATATCCTATGCATTACGGTAGAGTAAAACAAAATGATCCCTCTGTGTTTAGATGAGAATAAAACAAAAACTGTCCAGTATCAAAGATTCATTTCACTTCAGGGTGATAGCAGGACATCCCATCTAGTCACTCAGAAAGAATCAGGACATTCTGATTTAAAGTTTCAAAATAAAAGACCTTTGAAGTCTCATATATGAGCTATCATCCCTGTCCCCAAAGGTCTTTTATTTTGAAACTGTACATCAGAATGTCCTGATTTTCTCTGAGTGACTACATGGGGTGTCCTGCTATCACCACTAGCACCCCCCCAGCCACCCCTCTTGCATTTTGAAATGCTCCCGAAGATTTTTTTTTTAAATATTGAAGTTAAAAGCATCAATCTGGTGCACATTGAGAGCAAAATGAAGACATCTATGGATACATCTCTCAACATACATATGAAACAGAACTGTAAACAGATTGACTATTTCTTTATAGATATTTTACAAATCACTCCCCTTTTAAAACAAAACGTTTGAGACCCACTGAGATAACTAGACTAAAGTTAACTATCTAAACACTGAGAGTCCTTTACTTCACCTGAGCTGAGGTTATCTGAGACTCTCAGTCTGACAGGAGAGAGTTCTCCTTCTCCCTCCACTTTGTTGTTAAAAAAGCTCCTTATATCCGTTAGCTTGGCTAGCTAGCACCAGATGCTAACCACAACGATCTCCGGTAGAGACCCACCGGTGCTCGCGCACGCACACAAAATGGCTCGTGCCACACAACACACAGAGCAGAGCTTGAATGAAACACAAAGAGCCAGAAGTAAGCTACTTGTACTCAGGAGGCCTATTATATGCAGAATACCTCTCGCTTTCAGGTGGTTTTGATTGAGTGTCCACACGTGTTGTTTAAGAACTAAAAAACGATCCATTTGTCACTTTGCTGTTAGCAAATAATTTAGCGCTCCAGCTAACAGGAAGTCACTCAAGTGTCACAAAGTAATTTAGCCTATGGGTAGGTCAACAATCTAATGGGTGCTGGCCATTGGCCTAATCACCTGTGTTGGCTTTATGTTTTTGGTCAAACGTTTGTTTGTTTCACATTTGCATTGATGTAATCAATAATTTTTCTAATTTAATTAAAAAAGAAAAA
This sequence comes from Notothenia rossii, assembly GCF_949606895.1. NCBI lineage: Eukaryota > Metazoa > Chordata > Actinopteri > Perciformes > Nototheniidae > Notothenia > Notothenia rossii. The sequence continues at coordinate 2,156,718 of NC_136912.1, read as the reverse complement.
AAAGAATTTCCAAAAAAAACATATATTTATTGGGGGTGCTTAGGGGGTGCGTTGGCAAAGCTGGGGGGTTCTTCAGCACCCCCTAGCTCCCCCCTTGCGCCGCCCCTGCAGCTCTACAACAAGTGAAGGACCAGCGGACGAGTGTTTGGAAAAGATCACCTTCAAAGATCTCTAGATTTCAGGTTTTCTGTTTCACTTTGCGGTATATCATGTTTCATTATTAGCTAGCAATACAAACAGAAATCTAATAAGTGTTGCTTTTGTATATCTCCCATGTTGTCCCTATGTGGTGATGTGTCACTAGGGAGGAAAGGAGCAACAGTGTTCATAAGGATCTGGGATGTTTCTGATATGAAGATCCACAGAGTTTTCAACTGAGAAAAATGCTGATAGTCATATTTTAAAAACCACCCTCCCTTTCTCTTCCATCACCCTGACCCTTTATCCCTCAATCCTTCCACCCCATAACCATTCATCCCTTCAGCTTTCATTCCTTAATGTGTCCTTTTCCTTCACTCCTCTATTCATACACCATACAGTTTCTCTTTCTGTCTCCCCTCATCTATTTCAAATGATATGTACTTTCTGGGCGCTTCTTCATTCAGACCATGAAAAACAAACAGACAGAAAAAGGCTTGGGACTAAATTCCCATCCACTGAGAGACCAAGCACTCTCCTGGCTGGCTCTCTATTTAATATCGGAGATGATTAAATCCATGTTTGGTCCATAATATGAACACGGAACTCCTCACCAACATGTCAATCCTTACCGTCTTCAAAAAAGTGCACTGGAAACGGAGTTCAGAGTTTGACGCTTAGAGGTCTGGATGTGTTGAAGGTCCTGCCACTCCTTTTAATCTACTAAATACCTGACCTCAGGTGCAGTCAAGCTGGAGTCATATGTGTCTCATTGGTAGTGAAAGCAATTCTAGAACCCTGAAGGCAGGAGACTGAAAAGAGTCACGGGAAGCTTATAAAAGTTAACAGCATTTAATTACACAAAAGATGCGGTGGTGTACAAATGAAATTGCAAAAAGGAGGTGCTCTCCTCATGTGACCTATCAGTCCAGGTCAGGGGTAGAAAAGATCGATTATTGGCTTGCCCTTCCTGTTGTCATCTGATGTCTTCTCCTATTGGCCGGCGTCGTAGGGGGCGGGTCCAATGCAATTCCTGCCTTTTTCTGTTGCTAAATTACATCATTCTGGTGTCTGTGGTTATTTGAACATTCCCTGATAAACATTATTCAGCGTCAATAAATGAGTGCTAATCCCAGTGTGTTTAGTGCACAGCATCACATGTCATTTCACCTTCGATTCATGGTTTGAAAACGCAGCATTTCGCCACATGCTAATGCTAACCAGAAATTAAGAATTTTCCGAATAAAAGTGTTAAATTAATAATTTGTGTGAACTTCCGGTTTTTTCAGAATAAAACTGATTTAAATTAAATAGTGTGGTGACCACCTTTAATACAGTGGAACATAATTCACACACGGAACTGTGGGGTAGGGCTATTGTTCCCACACGGATATGTTTGTGTTTACTATATGTATTGTGTGCCCTCCTGACTTCACTCTCTCTTCTTCCCGGGCTGCAACCCAACAAAATCTCTATTTCTGCTCCGCAATAGTGTCCCCTTTTACACCATCATTGCTTCGCCTCTGACTCCCTATCTCTCGGCACTACAATAGTGTATTTAATTCAAATTACGCCATATCCACATTGATTTTAATTTCTAACACTATACAGATATTTGATTTGTGCATGCGAGCTGTTTAGCTTAATGATGTTTATTTATTTTTCCCTTTTTCCTTTATGAGTATTTTCTGTTAGTTATAATAGTTTTGTTTTAAAAGAGTAGTTTTATTATTGATCCAGTGGTAGGTGTTAAGGCAACGTCCGGATGCCAATCGTTCTTAAAACCAAAAAGAATAAATCCTTCCCGCTTTTATTTTGACGTCCTCAAACCGCACCGGAAGTGAAGTTCCCAGCTCTTTCTAACCTGGATCGAGGTGGCGTCTCGTCGCTACGGCTCTCTCTCTCTCTGTGCTCCTGAGAAAGTGTGTGTGAGCTCCAGCACTACTGATCCATCATCTCTGTGTTTGGATAAACCTCCGAATGGACTCTGTGCTCTTTTTTCTGGAGTGTTTACCTCGGACTATAGGAGCTAGCTTAGCATGCTAGCTGGAAACACGTTAGCAACGCTAGTCAGATTGAGAGTTTGACGGAGAGAGAAACGGTGTGTTTAACGGAGTCTGCAGGAAAAGGTGATCTAGGAAACATGAGTAAAGTCCAAATGCTGCTGTCGTTGAAGAAGCAGCGACTCACTGCTGCTAATGAGGAGATATTTGCTCTGTTTGAAAAAACAGTAGCAGAGCTCGAGGAGGAGCTGTCTCTTTCCAAAGAGGAGAACAAGAGACTCCAGAAACTTCTGGACGCTGTTTTACAGCCTCAGCTTCGGATACACAGAGCAGGTCTGTTCCCTTTACCCTTAATTAACACTTTACAATCTTCAGTAGCACTTTATTATCACATTAATAACACTTTAGACCCTTTATCAGCACTTGCTGCAGGTAAGTAAAAGTATGTAAGTATTATTAGACACATGTACTTTATTATAATAATTAAAACGTATTACGGAAGAGCAAACCTACCAAAATAAATATATTTATAAAAATACATGGATTGAATAATATGCCATTTAATGTACTGATTTAAATATTACCCATACATGTTGGCACTAGTTGGTTAAATGTGACATACATTGATACTTTAGTTTTAATGTGCTTCTTTATTCACCTTTTCTTTTTAAATGTGTAAAAGCAAATAAAAACAAATACTTTGGATTAATTGAAATGGCGCGAGAATAATTCATAAAGAAATCAATCAATAAATATGTTTAATAATAAATTAAACACATCTAAAATGTTACTTGATAAAGAATAGGGGAACTAGGGGAACATTAAGTAATTAAAACGTTAATATAAATTAATGTAAAATCTCATCAATCAATTATTGCCAACATGTATTTATAATATATTCTGTGTACAATATATATATATATATATATATATATATATATATATATATAAATATATATATATATATATATATATACACATACACACGGAATATATATTTTGAGAGAGATATACACTAGTATTAGATGTAGTCAAAAGTTTGGACACATCTTCTCATTCGAAGTTTTTTATTTTTTTTAATTGGTTCTGCTTTGTAAATTTATACTGAAGACATCAAAACTATAAAATAACACATTAACTAGAATTATCTAGTAAACAAAGAAGTGTTGGACTGTTTGTCCTTACTGGTGTCATTTCCTGGTTGCTAACAAACGCCATTTTAAAACATAAACACTGATATTCAGCTGTAACGGTAGTGGACTCATCAAAACAGAGTGGGCGAGCTGACCAGTCAGAGCACAGTGGGCTCACAGGGAGGGGGGGGCAGGAGCTCCAACAAGGTGGGTAGGACAGAGAGTGAATACACATACTATACAGAGATGCTGTTTGAGAAACCAATATGAGTTTGGAACATTGAACAATATAAATCTATTCTAGTAGACCTCAACAATGGAATTATGATCAGTAGAAATGGCCATGTCATGGGACCTTTAAGATTTTCTGCTCCTTGAGCTCTGTGATCATCTATGTGGGCTCTAATCTGAGGTGCTTTAACTTGCGGTTTCTAAGGCTGGTAACTCTGATGTATTGATCCTCCGAGCAGAGGTAACTCTTGCTCTTCCTTTCCCGGGGGGGTCCTCATGAGAGCCAGTCTCATCATAGCATTCGATGGTTTTTGCGATTGCACTTGAGGATACATTCAAAGTTCTTGAAATTTTTCCGGATCGACTGGCTTTCATTTCTTAAAGTGACGATGGACGGACGGTCGTTTCTCTTTACTGGGTTGAGTCGTTCTTGCCATGATATGGATTACAACAGCAGTCAAATAGGGCTTTCCACTGTGCACTAACTCTACCTCTGCACAACACAACTGATGGTCTCAAACACATTATGAAGGCAAGTCATTGACTCTTGACAAGGCGCACGTGTTAATTGCAAACCATTCCAGGTGTCTACCTCATGAAGCTGACTGAGAGAAGCCAAGACTCATATTCTTGATTTTTAACACTATTTTGTTAACTAGATAATTCCATATGTGTTCTTTCATAGTTTTGATGTCTTCAGTATTAATCTACAAAGTAGAAACAAATTAAAATAAACACAAACCATTGAATGAGAAGGTGTCCAAACCTTTGACTGGTACTGTATATAAAAAACACACATATTTTAATATTTAGCCGGTTCCCTCGTCTATAATCATTTACACAAGCGCAACTTTGAACATGTACCACAGTAAAATGCAACATACGAAAGAATCAAGAAACATCATAAATTAAACACTGACAGGGAACATTTTACTGCACCATCATTAATGTTACATAAGAAGGTGCCGTCAAATGTTCTGATGATACTTGCATACTTTTACTTAAATAAGCTTTGAATGCAGGATTTTAATTTGTAACAGAGTATTTTAAGTCTATACTGTAGGCGTAGTGTATCTGTGAACGATCCCAAATACAATTCCTTGTTTATTGCAGCTAGTGCTACGCCAGAAGAAAAAAACCTTTTTCATTTTCAAAGGGGCTGGGCTACATAAGGTGAATTGAGACAACACAAATACACATTAAGTGGGACAAAGAAAGATAATGTGAAAATATAAAAACAAAGGCATTAATTAGGGCTGAAAAATGTCTCCCATTGTAATGGTGATTATATTTCTAAATGCTAACACTTAACAGTTTGTTCTGACTGTGTGTTTCCTGTTTCCTGCAGACGTCCAGCAGCTGGTGGTGGTTAAAGAAGAGCTTCTCCCTGACCAGCAGGAGTGGAGCACCAGTCTGGACCAGGAGGACCCAGAGCCCCCCCCACACATTAAGCAGGAACAGGAGGAACTCAGGGTCAGTGAGGAGGGAGAGCAGCTTCAGGAGCTGGATAAGGCTGATATCACCAAGTCCACTTTCACTCCTGACCCTGTGAAGAGTGAAGATGATGAAGAGAAACCTCAGTCCTCTCAGCCTCATCAAAGACAAACTGAACACCTGGAAACAGAAGCTGATGGAGAGGACTGTAGAGGACCAGAACCAGCCAGGAACTCAGATCCAGAGAGCAGTTTACAACCAAAGACTGAGGACGACACTGGAGACTCTTCTGAACCTGACACTGAAGACTCTACTGAACCGGACACGGAAGACAGTGCTGATTGGAAAGAGACCAGAGAACCTGCGTCAGGCTCAAACTCACTGAAAAATAGACATGAATCTGTCAGTGATTCACGACCTAGTGCTGAAAAGAAACCATTCAGCTGCTCAGTCTGTAAGAAAGCTTTTTCACTGAATGGAAATTTAAAGGCACACATGAGAATCCACACAGGAGAGAAACCACACAGCTGCTCAGTCTGTAAGAAAGCTTTTTCACATAGTGGAAGTTTAAAGGCACACATGAGGGTCCACACAGGAGAGAAAAAAAACAGATGCCCAGTCTGTAAGAAAGCTTTTTCACATAGTGGAAGTTTAAAGGAACACATGAGAGTACACACAGGAGAGAAACCACACAGCTGCTCAGTTTGTACCAAATATTTTTCACGGAGTGGAAGTTTAAAGGCACACATGAGAGTCCACACAGGAGAGAAACCACACAGCTGTACAGTCTGTAAGAAAGCTTTTTCACATAGTGGAAGTTTAAAGGAACACATGAGAGTCCACACAGGAGAGACAGAAAACAGCTGCTCAGTCTGTAAGAAAGCTTTTTCACATAGTGGAAGTTTAAAGAGACACATGAAGGCCCACACAGGAGAGGAAGAATAGAGCTGCAATGTTTGTGACAAAAGATTTAAATGGCATAATCGTTTCAAAAGACACAAGTGTGTTGGCCGTCAGCTGCTTCTGTAACTGTAAGGGAATACATTTGTCTATTTTGTGTCCTGATGACCTAATGCCGTTACATGTAATACATTACTCCCTAAGCCTGATTTCACCCACCTGCAACCGATTCATTAATAATCACAAATGTTCATTTCTTTGACCCCTTGACTCGACAACTTTCTTGTTTAATAATCATTACATCTCCTCAGGACCAAGTTCCCGTGTCCTGCCTTTCACCTGCTGATCACCCACTGCTCATTTAAGGTGGACTGACCGATACAAGGGACCAGCTAGTCTTAGTGTCTTAATGCAAACGTTTTGTAAAGTGATGCTAGACCAAAGACGTGCTGTTGGGCTGTGTGCTCTCTGCAGGACGGTGTCTGTACTCAAAGATTGTTGATGAAATGAGAGATTCACTCTATTTTTGTTGTCTAAATGACGCCAACAGAGCGATACGTCTTCTTTCCAGCTGATGGCATAAATGTTACATCATCCAGTTCAACTGTCATCCACACATTAATGATTCAAAACAGCAATGTGTAAGATATGGCTAGTAATTGACTATTTCAACAGAATGTGATGTGTTGTTACAGTCTTGAGGCCATGTCCAATATGTTTATGTTTTGTTTGATTAAATCTACTGAAATGACCATTCAATGACTACATTATTCTGAATTACTGTCATCATTATAAAGTAGATTTTAAAAACGTTTTATAGAATAAAAGCTCACTGCTGGACGTTGTAGAAATGCGTGTGTGCACCACGACAAAGGAGCCTCATTCACTTTACATTGGGGTTGTTTGCGTGGTGCCGACACATAAATGTAGCAGAATGCGTGACTCCACCACGCAATGCGGTGTTAAGGAGTCGTGGTGGAGTCACGAATTCTGGTGAGATCAGGTTGTCTGTTAACATTAAAATCACTATATCTGCTGTTATATACAAACTATTTTACTAGGCAACTCAAGGGCTCAGGTAATGTGATTACTATATGAATAACTGTCCAAAATAACATTAAATTCATAGGAGTTTTTGTTAAGTAACGTACTTTCTTCACCGGCCGGCCGATACATGCCGCGCATTAAGTGGGCCTGTCTGTCAATTAATCCCCAGGCCACTTTTCCCCCACAGTCCGACCCTGGGCACAGCAGAACATTAAAGATCTTCCTCTCCTGGGTGATAAACCTCAAACACCTGCATGAAAACCCAAATGCATACCTCTGGACCTCCAGTGTGTTTGTAAAACGAATAACACAAAACTACAGGTCTTGTTGTGATGCGATTTAGAGTGAATGTGTACCTTTATGCACACAACGAGCACACAGGTAATGAGGACAGAACAGGGCATAAGTATAAAATAAATAAACGCATAAACGTTACAAAAAGGGTCGATGAAATAACTAGGAATTAAATAAGATGGCAAGAGCCACAAAAGATGTATCCTTAAGTGCTTTTAATAGCAGCCAAAACGCTGAAGAAACAAAGTAACAAGGATGTACAGTCCAACATAGAAAGAAAAACAAACCTTAAGATGTATACAGTCGAAAAAATATAAACTGGTACCTCTCTACAGCAGTGGCGAGCCGTCAGGGCCCTCTAGGCCCTCTGTGAGGGCCTAAGATATTCAAAAAAATAATATTTGAAAACATTAAAAAAAAAACTTTTTTAAAAATATGTTTTTGTTGTTACATTTTTCATTAGTTTTACCAAAATAACTTGATTTAATTGTATTTAAAATAACATTTCCATTGAAATAAATCCTTCGGATCTGCCTGTTCAGTTTATGTTGGAATGTGAAGGGTTAAATGCCGTGTCTGCGAGTTACTGTGAAGACGGGAGAGCTTGTTGGTCCCTCTCTACAGCCCTGTCTCAGGTCGACTATTTTAATTTCCTCGCTCCTCGGTCCTCGGTCTCACCGGAAGTTGATTTGTCTGCGCCATCTTGAGTACCGTCCCATGGCTCTTATTTCTGCCGGAGGAGCGATAATGGAGGAGCGATAATGGAGGAACCACCAGTCCATCCTCCGATGAAATCCTCAGATACTCGCCCCACCCTTACTGTGTATCGCTTACTGATTGGACGATGCAGTGCATGCATTGATCTCATGCTTCTTGTTCTTGACATGAGAGCAGTACCCCAGCGAAGTGAAGAAAATAAATGAAACTCACGAGACTCACTCCTCAGTTTAAACTGTGTTTTGTTTCAATTCATGTTTCATTTAGTTACAAATATTTGATATATCTGAACAACAAAGTGGTCAAAAATCATTGTATTCATTAATTGGAAACATTTTCATGATCGCTTTTTTTGTTTTATATTTTTCATTTACTGTCATTTCCATTCAGTCAGTCATTAAGTGCTATTAAAATGTTAATGTGCTACATATCCACACAAACAAACAAAGTGTGCAATCCAATGAATGTTAATCTCACTGGGTTTTGATAGATAATATATATATTTTTCTTCTCTCAATTATTTTATTTCTATTGTGCACTCTAATCAATATTAATCAAAACTATTGTTCATTTATACATTTTAAGAATGGCGTTTAATTTTCTTATTTGATTTTATTTATTGGGGTCTACAACAGATGATACAAATGTTTGTGTCAGTAAATGTGTGGCAGGGGTGTTTGTGGAAATAACGGGGACAGAGCTGCTGTCAGACGAACAGCTGTGCGGCGTCATCACAAACGGACGTCGCTTCACGTGACGCTCCGGAGGAAAGGACGCCCCATTGCTCTTAAAACTAATTTCCCTGCTTCTCGTGGTTTCCTTGCATCCCTCCATGCTTCCCTGGAGGGAGGAACTAAACACAGGGAAACGACGCAAGTGAGGGAAGCAAGGATTTAATTGAACCGACCTGAGACGGGGCCTACATTCACAGAGGGCCCGCTATAGGCTCTGTGCACAAGATGGCGTCTATCAACTTCCGGCGGCTGGGTGTGCGGCTGAGTACTTCCGGTTTGAGTACAGAGTTTTGATAGCTTGACAGTTTGACAGTTTGTTATGTCACACCGAGATCAAGAATGAGCGGATTTCGGGGTAAAGAAAAGCGAATGGCCTTCCAGCGTGTAAGAAAGTCGGCACTACATTGTTGTGTGCCCCTTTGTACAAATTCGTCTCGTTATCAGAATCAGAATACCTTTATTAGTCCCACAGAGGGGAAATTTGCAGCGTTGAAGCAGGAAAGAGCCACAGACAGCTTAGTGTTGAATATCTTACATGCGTTAAAAAGTACTAAGTTATAATATAATAAACAATATGCTAAAAAAGTACTAAGTTATAATATAATAAACAATATGCTAAAAAAAAGTTACATAATTTTCAAAAATACAGATCAAAAACAAATCAAATCTACAAATCAAATCCTGTAGCAGTTCTTAGGATTTAGCAGCCCGGTATATATTACAGTTATTAAAGATGGCATATGTATATATGATTCCTAAATCACAGGTTACCTACTCTAGCCACATCAAAACCCCAGAACATGAACCTGATTGAGGCTTTGAACCGATGAACACTTTTTATTTTTCTCCCTACTCTGAGATCGTGAGGCTTTTCATGCTTTCTCATGGACCTGTAACAGCTAGTCCTGACGCTCACTCTCCCTGAAGGTAGATCTTTGTTTGAAACTGTGGGGAATTGGATATCATTCATGTTATCCAAAACACGTAATAGTACATCATTAAAATGCTTTACACTGTATCAAGACTGTCAAGTTGTCAAAGTTAGCCAGTAACTACAGCTTTGTTTGTCACTTACCTTCATATTTGTCGATGTAACTGGAATGTTACATCTTGAACCCCTTTTCTCTTTTGCTCCTCAGGGCTGAGCCTGCCGCTTGTACCAGCCGATGTACATCACTGATGTTAACCTTCGGTAGGTCTTGGAGACATCGAGTTTAAAATAGTGCCATCACGTTAACGTTAGCCTTCTCACTTTGCTCTACCGCTATCTGTATGCTATCTGTATGCTATCTGTATGCTATCTGTATGCTATATGTATGCTATATATCTATTTATCTATCTATCTATCTATCGCTATCTACCCGCTCAACCACTCCACACCGTAGACCGGAAGTTTACAACCACACACCCTGCCGCCGGAAGTTGATAGACTACATCTTGTGAAACTAGCCCATAGTAACTCAATGAGAGAGTAATGTCAAATGACAGTACAATTGACCAATGATATCTTCCCTCTAAATGGGCGGGCTTCATTTTCGCGGACTTTATGACAAGTTCCGCACCGCTGTGAGGTCTATGCAAGTATATATATCTATGTATGCAAGTGGTGCAGTGACGCGTCCTTAAACCCGGAAGTAACCGCGCTCGGATTCCCTCGACAGAAAGCAATGGGATTTCTCCATAGGATTTTGGAAAATAGCTCGAAATAAGGTCTGTGGAAAACGAACCTGTTAGATAAATGCACGTTTTGTTCAGCCGGATAATATCCACATGTCGACCATACTTTTATTATTTTTGAATCATAAATCTAATCGATAGATTTATGATCGATAGATTTATGATTAGCATAAGTTCGTTCATGATGGCTCACCTCAGTGATAGTGATGACATCGTTGCGAAATTATTAACCGAGTAATTTTCAAGATTGAGTTACAATGATAAACTGGAGGGGCAAAGGATCATCTGAATGACCCCCAAGTGCTTCATCCAAAAGGACAGAAGGATGGACTTTGTGTTTCAGTGATTTGATCATCAAAGGTAGGCCTAAGTCAATTTCAATGTGGGCCGCCGTGCCGACTTAATTCATTTGTAATTGTTACTTGGCTGTGGGTGCCCTGTCATGATAGGTGTTTATATAAATGGTGTTGTTTTGTGTGGTAGAGGGTCGCTGTCATTGATGCGTTTTGCACCCCGGGCCGTTGTCTTGATATTCCGCTAAAGTATACGCTGTGACGTAATATCTCTTCTTTTTAAGAGGGAAGAGGGGGGGGGGGAGGGTCAGAGGGCCTAGGTATAAAAGTCACGGCTCGCCACTGCTCTACAGCCACAGTCAGGCTGCGTCTCAGGTCGAATATTTTCATTTCCTCGCTCCTCCGTCTCACCGGAAGTTGATTTGTCTGCGCCATCTTGAGTACCGTCCCATGGCTCTTATTTCTGCCGGAGGAACGAGAATCGAGGATCTAGGATCGAGGAGCGATAACCGAGGAACCACCAGACCATCCTTCGATTAAATCCACAGATACTCGCTCCGTCCCCTTACTGTGTATCGCTCACTGATTGGACGATGCAGCGCATGCACTGATCTGATGCTTCTTGACATGAGAGCAGTTTCCCAGCGGAGTGAAGAAAATAAATGAACCTCACGGGAGTCACTCCTCAGTTTATACCGTGTTTTGTTTCAATTCATGTTTAATTTAGTTACAAATATGTGATATATCTGTCTCTCAGGCTACAACTAGTGATGTTACGTATTGCGCCGAGGCTTCGGAGCGTGTGTCGAGTAATCCCCGAAGCTTTTTCTGAACCTTATATCGAGGCTTGTATCGTTTTGGGCCAGTGACGTCACCGATGACAAAACGAAGCCTCGCTGCCTGTCGATACCACGTGACTGCTTCAGAAAGCGATTCAGATCGGTTGAACCGTTGAACCACAACGCTCATATGGATGTATAATAATAACGATATTACCCCTCCAGTACCCGGGCCCGGTGCTTACACGATAGAATTAAGAGAGCTCAGACCCTCACCTATATAGAGGTCGGAACATGTCATACGTATAAATAAATAAAAGCATAAATAAATGTAGGAATACAAAAATAAATGAATAAATACAGGACTAAATATAGTGCAGTGTTTTCAGGAAGTGTACGTGTGCTGTGGTTCAGCCGGAAAGCAGTTGACTCTTGACCGCAAGGTCCCTGGTTCAACGACTGGTCAATACGTCTTTTTTTTTGTTTATAAAAGCTACAGCTAAATGAGATAATGTAGTTAATAAATGTATTCTTTTATATGGTTTAGCCTTTCTCAGGCTACAGCATGGTTACGTTTACGAATATTATTAAGGGAAAGCAATTCTAGAACCCTGAAGGCAGGAGACTGAAAAGAGTCAAGGGAAGCTTATAAAAGTTAACAGCATTTAATTATACAAAAGATGTGGTGGTTTACAAATGAAATGTGCAAGTGGAGGAACTCTCCTCATAATAATAATAATAATAATGCATTTTATTTATATAGCGCTTTTCACGACTCAAAGACGCTTTACAATATGAGGGAGGGTAGACAAACAAGGACAGGCAAACAAGTAAGTATAGTAAAATAAATAAAAAGGTAGTCAAGAGGAAATTGATTGAGAGGAGGGGGGCTTATGGGTAGGCAGAGTTGAAAATATGTGTTTTGAGGCGGGACTGAAAGACTGTGAGGGACTCAGAGTCACGGAGATCTTGGGGGAGGGAGTTCCAGAGCCTAGGAGCTGCCACTGAGAAGGCTCTGTCCCCAAAGCTGCAGAGTGTGGATGTGGGAATGGATAGGAGTCCGGCTGCGGTGGATCTGAGGGACCGTGGGGGTTGATAAGGAGTGAGAAGGTTTGTGAGATAAGGGGGGGCCAAATGGTGGAGTGCTTTGTAGGTGAGGACCATCATTTTGTAATTGATGCGATGGGAGACAGGAAGCCAGTGGAGCTCTTTGAGGACTGGGCTGATGTGATGCCATGATTTGGTATGTGTGAGGAGACGTGCAGCTGCATTTTGAACCCGTTGGAGTCTGTTGAGGGATGTAGTGCTGATGCCGTAAAGAAGTGAGTTGCAGTAGTCAAGGCGGGAGGAAATGAAGGCATGGATTAGTCGTTCGGCTGCGGGGCGGGTGAGAGAGGGTAGGATTTTTGCAATATTGCGGAGGTGGAAAAATGAGGTTTTGACTGTTTGGCGGATGTGAGGTTCGAGGGAGAGGGTGGGGTCAAAGATTACGCCAAGGTTGCGTGCCTGATTGGAGGGGGAAACAATGGTGCCATCGATGGTGAGTGTTATGTTAGTGACCTTGCTGAGGGTGGATTTGGAGCCGATTAGGAGGAGTTCTGTTTTGTTGCTGTTCAGTTTGAGGAGGTTATGTTGCATCCAAGTTTTAATAGCTGTCAGACAGGAATCGATGTGGGTAAGGGGTGGGTTATGGAGGGATTTGGTGCTGAGGTAGATCTGAGTGTCATCAGCATAGCAGTGGAAGTCCAGGTTGAAGTGGCGGAGTATCTGACCGAGGGGCAGGATGTAAATGATGAAGAGGAGGGGTCCAAGTACTGATCCTTGAGGAACACCTTGGGTGACTGAAGCTGTGGCAGAGGAGTGGTTGGGGAGGGAGATGAAGTGGGATCGTTCAGTGAGGTAGGACTGGAGCCATCTGAGTGCAATACCTTCAATACCAATGTCCCTGAGTCGGGTGAGCAGGATGTTGTGGCTCACGGTATCGAAGGCTGCACTCAGGTCGAGGAGGATGAGAATATTGAGGGAACCAGTGTCAGCAGAGGTGAGGAGGTCATTGAGGACTTTGACGAGTGCAGTTTCTGTACTGTATGTACTCATGTGACCTGTCAGTCCAGGTCAGGGGTTAGAAAAGATCGATTATTGGCTTGCCCTTCCTGTTGTCATCTGAGGTCTTCTCCTATTGGCCGGCGTCGTAGGGGGCGGGTCCAATGCAATTCCTGCCTTTTTCTGTTGTTAATTACATCATTCTGGTGTCTGTGGTTATTTAAACATTCCCTGATAAACATTATTCAGCGTCAATAAATGAGTGCTAATGCCAGTGTGTTTAGTGCACAGCATCACATGTCATTTCACCTTCAATTCACGGTTTGAAAACGTAGCATTTCGCCACATGCTAATGCTAACTGGAAATTAAGAATTTTCAGAATAAAAATGTTAAGTTAATAATTAGTGTGAACTTCCGGTTTTTCAGAATAAAACTGATTTAAATTAAATAGTGTGGTGACCACCTTTAATACACTTGAACATAATTCACACACGGAACTGTGGGGTAGGGCTATTGTTCCCAAACGGATATGTTTGTGTTTACTATATGTATTGTGTGCCCTCCTGACTTCACTCTCTCTTCTTCCCGGGCTGCGACCCAACAACATCTCTATTTCTGCTCCGCAATAAAGTCCCCTTTTACACCATCATTGCTTCGCCTCTGACTCCCTATCTCTCGGCACTACAATAGTGTATTTAATTCAAATTACGCATATCCACATTGATTTTAATTTCTAACACTATACAGATATTTGATTTGTGCACTGCGACCTGTTTAGCTTAATGATGTTTATTTATTTTCCCTTTGTCCTTTATGAGTATTTTCTGTTAGTTATAATAGTTTTGTTTTGAAAGAGTAGTTTTATTATTGATCCAGTGGTAGGTGTTAAGGCAACGTCCGGATGCCAATCGTTCTTAAAACCAAAAATAATAAATCCTTCCCGCTTTTATTTTGACGTCCTCAAACCGCACCGGAAGTGAAGTTCCCAGCTCTTTCTAACCTGGATCGAGGTGTCGTCTCGTCGCTACGGTTATCTCTCTCTGTGTTCCTGAGAAAGTGTGTGGGAGCTCCAGCTCTACTGATCCATCATCTCTGTGTTTGGATAAACCTCCGAATGGACTCTGTGCTCTTTTTTCTGGAGCGTTTACCTCGGACTATAGGAGCTAGCTTAGCATGCTAGCTGGAAACACGTTAGCAACGCTAGTCAGATTAAGAGTTTGACGGAGAGAGAAACGGTGTGTTTAAAGGAGTCTGCAGGAAAAGGTGATCTAGGAAACATGAGTAAAGTCCAAATGCTGCTGTCGTTGAAGAAGCAGCGACTCACTGCTGAAGAGATATTTGCTCTGTTTGAACAAACAATAGCAGAGCTCGAGGAGGAGCTGTCTCTTTCCAAAGAGGAGAACAAGAGACTCCAGAAACTTCTGGACGCTGTTTTACAGCCTCAGCTTCGGATACACAGAGCAGGTCTGTTCCCTTTACCCTTAATTAACACTTTACACTCTTCAGTAGCACTTTATTATCACATTAATAACACTTTACACCCTTTAGCAGCACTTGCTGCAGGTAAGTAAAAGTACAAACACCACACTGTGAAAATCCTCCATTACAAGTTAAAGGATTTCATATCTTTAAGTTTATCTTATTTAAGTAAAAGTATGTAAGTATTATTAGACACATGTACTTTATTATAATAATTCAAATGTATCACGTAAAAGCAAACCTACCAAAATAAATATATTTATACAAATACATGGATTGAATAATATGCCATTTAATGTACTGATTTAAATATTACCCATACATGTAGGCACTAGTTGGTTAAATGTGACATACATTGATACTTTAGTTTTAATGTGCTTCTTTATTCACCTTTTTTTTTTTAAATGTGTAAAAGCAAATAAAAACAAATACTTTTGATTAATTGAAATGGCGCGAGAATAATTCATAAAGAAATCAATCAATAAATATGTTCAATAATAAATTAAACACATCTAAAATGTTACTTGATAAAGAATAGGGGAACTAGTACAAAGGTCATTAAGTAATTAAAACGTTAATATAAATTAATGTAAAATCTCATCAATCAATTAATGCCAACATGTATTTATAATATATTCTGTGTACAATATATATATATATATATATATATATATATATATATATATATATATATATATATATATATATATATATATATACACAGAATATATATTTTGAGAGAGATATACACTAGTATTAGATGTGGTCAAAAGTTTGGACACATCTTCTGATTCGAAGTTTTTTATTTATTTAAATTGGTTCTGCTTTGTAGATTTATACTGAAGACATCAAAACTATAAAATAACACATTAACTAGAATTATCTAGTAAACAAAGAAGTGTTTAAAAATCCAGAATATGATTTAAATTTAGCTGCTACTGCAGAATGCTGTGGTAGCCATGCTGGTTAAGGGTGCCTTGAATTCTGAATAAATCACCAACAGTGACCCCAGCAAAGCCCCCCCCCCCCCCCCCCCCCCCCCCCTGACCATGATCAAATTCGAAAATCGGACAGCCCTGGTGAATATTAATCGATTATTAATATATTTTAAAAAACTTGCATTTTACTTCATTTGCACTTGTCAGTTCGAAGTAGTTCCAGGAGGTACTCTTCTTTGAACGTACCGCTTTGTTCATCCTTAGTTGTGTTGTTCTCACTGTTCTGTATATCGCCAATAAATCAATCGCACGTGTGACGGAGAGGGGGGGGGGGGGTGGCGGGGTCGGTGTGTAGCAGTGCAGGCTGCTGGCTTCCTCCAAGTCTACAGTAAAACAAACTGGTGTTGTGACCAATGGCCATTTACAATTATTAATACTATTACTATTATTAGCATTAGTCTGTATTTTGGTTGAAACTAAGCCAGGAAAAAAAAGAAACACAAATAATAATAAAAAAATAATGTCCCCTCAACACGGCATCCTGACCCCACGCAGCATTCTCATCTGTTTGTCCTTACTGGTGTCATTTTCTGGTTGCTAACAAACGCCATTGTAAAACATAAACACTGATATTCAGCTGTAACGGTGGTGGACTCATCAAAACAGAGTGGGCGAGCTGACCAGTCAGAGCACAGTGGGCACAAAGGGAGGGGGGGGCAGGAGCTCCAACAAGGTGTGTAGGACAGAGTGAATACACATACTATACAGAGATGCTGTATGAGAAACCAATGTGGGTTTGGAACATTGAACAATGTGAATCTATTCTAGTAGACCTCAACAATGGAATTATGATCAGTATAAATGGCCATGACATGGGTCCTTTAAGATTGTCTGCTCCTTGAGCTCTGTGATCATCTATGTGGGCTCTAATCTGAGGTGCTTTAACTTGCGGTTTCTGAGGCTGGTAACACTGATGTATTTATCCTCTGAGCAGAGGTAACTCTTGCTCTTCCTTTCCAGGGGGGTCCTCATGAGAGCCAGTCTCATCATAGCATTCGATGGTTTTTGCGATTGCACTTGAGAATACATTCAAAGTTCTTGACATTTTCCGGATCGACTGGCTTTCATTTCTTAAAGTGATGATGGACGGTCGTTTCTCTTTACTGGGTTGAGTCGTTCTTGCCATGATATGGATTACAACAGCAGTCAAATAGGGCTTTCCACTGTGCACTAACTCTACCTCTGCACAACACAACTGATGGTCTCAAACACATTAAGAAGGCAATTCATTCCACACATTGACTCTTGACCAGGCGCACGCGTTAATTGAAAACCATTCCAGGTGTCTACCTCATGAAGCTGACTGAGAGAAGCCAAGAATCATAGTCTTGATTTTTTAACACTTTTTTGTTAACTAGATAATTCCATATGTGTTCTTTCATAGTTTTGATGTCTTCAGTATTAATCTACAAAGTAGAAACAAATTAAAATAAACACAAACCATTGAATGAGAAGGTGTTCAAACCTATGACTGGTACTGTATATAAAAAACACATATTTTAATATTTAGCAGGTTCCTTCATCTATAATCATTTATACAAGTGCAACTTTGAACATGTAGCACAGTAAAATGCAACATACGAAATAATAAAGAAACATCATAAATTAAACACTGACAGGGAACATTTTACTGCACCATCATAATAAGGTGCTTTCAAATGTTCTGATGATGCTGGCATACTTTTACTTAAATAAGCTTTGAATGCAGGATTTTAATTTGTAACAGAGTATTTTAATTCTATACTGTAGGCGTAGTGTATCTGTGAATGATCCCAAATACAATTCCTTGTTTATTGCAGCTAGTGCTACGCCAGAAGAAAAAACCCTTTTTCATTTTCAAAGGGGCTGGGCTACATAAGATGAATTGAGACAACAAAAATATACATTAAGTGGGACAAAGAAAGATAATGTGAAAATATAAAAACAAAGGCATTAATTAGGGTTGAAAAATGTCTCCCATTGTAATGGTGATTATATTTTTAAATGCCAACACTTAACAGTTTGTTCTGACTGTGTGTTTCCTGTTTCCTGCAGACGTCCAGCAGCTGGTGGTGGTTAAAGAAGAGCTTCTCCCTGACCAGCAGGAGTGCAGCACCAGTCTGGACCAGGAGGACCCAGAGCCTCCCCCAAACATTAAGCAGGAACAGGAGGAACTCAGGGTCAGTGAGGAGGGAGAGCAGCTTCAGGAGCTGGAGAAGGCTGAGATCACCAAGTCCACTTTCACTCCTGACCCTGTGAAGAGTGAAGATGTTAAAGAGAAACCTCAGTCCTCTCAGCCTCATCAAAGACAAACTGAACACCTGGAAACAGAAGCTGATGGAGATGACTGTCGAGGACCAGAACCAGCCAGGAACTCAGATCCAGAGAGCAGTTTACAACCAAAGACTGAGGACGACACTGGAGACTCTTCTGAACCTGACACTGGAGACTCTTCTGAACCTGAACCTGGAGACTCTTCTGAACCTGACACTGAAGACAGTGCTGATTGGAAAGAGACCAGAGAACCTGCGTCAGGCTCAAACTCACTGAAAAATAGACATGAATCTGTCAGTGATTCACGACCTAATGCTGAAAATAAACCATTCAGCTGCTCAGTCTGTAAGAAAGCTTTTTCACTGAATGGAAATTTAAAGAAACACATGAGAGTCCACACAGGAGAGAAACCCTTTAGCTGCTCAGTCTGTAAGAAAGCTTTTTCACATAGTGGACATTTAAAGTCACACATGAGAGTCCACACAGGAGAGAAAGCACACAGCTGCTCAGTCTGTAAGAAAGCTTTTTCACAAAGTGGAAGTTTAAAGGAACACATGAGAGTCCACACAGGAGAGAAAGCACACAGCTGCTCAGTTTGTACCAAATATTTTGCACGGAGTGGAAGTTTAAAGGCACACATGAGAGTCCACACAGGAGAGAAACCACACAGCTGTACAGTCTGTAAGGAAGCTTTTTCACATAGTGGAAGTTTAAAGGCACACATGAGAGTCCACACAGGAGAGAAACCACACAGCTGCTCAGTTTGTACCAAATATTTTGCACGGAGTGGAAGTTTAAAGGCACACATGAGAGTCCACACAGGAGAGAAACCACACAGCTGTACAGTCTGTAAGAAAGCTTTTTCACATAGTGGAAGTTTAAAGGCACACATGAGAGTCCACACAGGAGAGAAACCCTTTAGCTGTACAGTCTGTAAAAAAGCTTTTTCACAGAGTGGAAGTTTAAAGTCACACATGAAGGTCCACACAGGAGAGGAAGAATAGAGCTGCAATGTTTGTGACAAAAGAATTAAATGACATAATCGTTTCAAAAGACACAAGTGTGTTGGTCGTCAGCTGCTTCTGTAACTGTAGGGAATACATTTGTCTATTTTGTGTCCTGATGACCTAATGCCGTTACATGTAATACGTTACTCCCTAAGCCTGATTTCATCCACCTGCAACCGATTCACTAATAATCACAAATGTTCATTTCTTTGACCCCTTGACTCGACAACTTTCTTGTTTAATAATCGTTACATCTCCTCAGGACCAAGTTCCCATGTCCTGCCTTTCACCTGCTGATCAACCACTGCTCATTTAAGGTGGACTGACCGATACAAGGGACCAGCTAGTCTTAGTGTCTTAATGCAAACGTTTTGTAAAGTGATGCTAGACCAAAGACGTGCTGTTGGGCTGTGTGCTCTCTGCAGGACGGTGTCTGTACTCAAAGATTGTTGATGAAATGAGAGATTCACTCTGTTTTTGTTATCTAAATGAAGCCAACAGAGCGATATGTCTTCTTTCCAGCTGATGGCATAAATGTTACATCATCCAGTTCAACTGTCATCTACACATTAATGATTCAAAACAGCAATGTGTAAGATATGGCTAGTAATTGACTATTTCAACAGAATGTGATGTGTTGTTACAGTCTTGAGAACATGTCCAATATGTTTATGTTTATGTTTTGTTTGATTAAATCTACTGAAATGACCATTCAATGACTACATTATTCTGAATTACTGTCATAATTATAAAGTAGATTTTAAAAACGTTTTATAGAATAAAAGCTCATTGCTGGACGTTGTAGAAATGCGTATGTGCACCACGACAAAGGAGCCTCATTCACTTTACATTGGGGTTGTTTGCGTGGTGCCGACACATAAATGTAGCAGAATGCGTGACTCCACCACGCAATGCGGTGTTAAGGAGTCGTGGTGGAGTCACGAATTCTGGTGAGATCAGGTTGTCTGTTAACATTAAAATCACTATCTGCTGTTATATGCAAACTATTTTGCTAGGCAACTCAAGGGCTCAGGTAATGTGATTACTATATGAATAACTGTCCAAAATAACATTAAATTCATAGGAGTTTTTGTTAAGTAACGTACTTTCTTCACCGGCCGGCCGATACATGCCGCGCATTAAGTGGGCCTGTCTGTCAATTAATCCCTGGGCCACTTTTTCCCCCCAGTCCGACCCTGGGCACAGCAGAACATTAAAGATCTTCCTCTCCTGGGTGATAAACCTCAAACACCTGCATGAAAACCCAAATGCATACCTCTGGACCTCCAGTGTGTTTGTAAAACGAATAACACAAAACTACAGGTCTTGTTGTGATGCGATTTAGAGTGAATGTGTACCTTTATGCACACAACGAGCACACAGGTAATGAGGACAGAACAGGGCATAAGTATAAAATAAATAAACGCATAAACGTTACAAAAAGGGTCGATGAAATAACTAGGAATTAAATAAGATGGCAAGAGCCACAAAAGATGTATCCTTAAGTGCTTTTAATAGCAGCCAAAACGCTGAAGAAACAAAGTAACAAGGATGTACAGTCCAACATAGAAAGAAAAACAAACCTTAAGATGTATACAGTCGAAAAAAATATAAACTGGTACCTCTCTACAGCAGTGGCGAGCCGTCAGGGCCCTCTAGGCCCTCTGTGAGGGCCTAAAATATTCTAAAAAATAATATTTGAAAACATTAAAAAAAAAACTTTTTTAAAAATATGTTTTTTGTTGTTACATTTTTCATTAGTTTTACCAAAATAACTTGATTTAATTGTATTTAAAATAACATTTCCATTGAAATAAATCCTTTGGATCTGCTTGTTCAGTTTATGTTGGAATGTGAAGGGTTAAATGCCGTCTCTGCGAGTTACTGTGAAGACGGGAGAGCTTGTTGGTCCCTCTCTACAGCCCTGTCTCAGGTCGACTATTTTCATTTCCTCACTCCTCGGTCCTCGGTCTCACCGGAAGTTGATTTGTCTGCGCCATCTTGAGTACCGTCCCATGGCTCTTATTTCTGCCGGAGGAGCGATAATGGAGGAGCGATAATCGAGGAACCACCAGTCCATCCTCCGATGAAATCCTCAGATACTCGCCCCGCCCCCTTACTGTGTATCGCTTACTGATTGGACGATGCAGTGCATGCACTGATCTCATGCTTCTTGTTCTTGACATGAGAGCAGTACCCCAGCGAAGTGAAGAAAATAAATGAAACTCACGAGACTCACTCCTCAGTTTAAACTGTGTTTTTTTTCAATTCATGTATCATTTAGTTACAAATATTTGATATATCTGAACAACAAAGTGGTCAAAAATCATTGTATTCATTTATTGGAAACATTTTCATGATCGCTTTTTTTGTTTTATATTTTTCATTTACTGTCATTTCCATTCAGTCAGTCATTAAGTGCTATTAAAATGTTAATGTGCTACATATCCACACAAACAGACAAAGTGTGCAATCGAATGAATGTTAATCTAACTGGGTTTTGATAGATAATATATATATTTTTATTCTCTCAATTATTTTATTTCTATTGTGCACTCTAATCAATATTAATCAAAACTATTGTTCGTTTATACATTTTAAAAATGGCATTTATTTTTCTTATTTGATTTTATTTATTGGGGTCTACAACAGATGATACAAATGTTTGTGTCAGTAAATGTGTGGCAGGGGTGTTTGTGGAAATAACGGGGACAGAGCTGCTGTCAGACGAACAGCTGTGCGGCGTCATCACAAACGGACGTCGCTTCACGTGACGCTCCGGAGGAAAGGACGCCCCATTGCTCTTAAAACTAATTTCCCTGCTTCTCGTGGTTTCCTTGCATCCCTCCATGCTTCCCTGGAGGGAGGAACTAAACACAGGGAAACGACGCAAGTGAGGGAAGCAAGGATTTCATTGAACCGACCTGAGACGGGGCCTACATTCACAGAGGGCCCGCTATAGGCTCTGTGCACAAGATGGCGTCTATCAACTTCCGGCGGCTGGGTGTGCGGCTGAGTACTTCCGGTTTGAGTACAGAGTTTTGATAGCTTGACAGTTTGACAGTTTGTTATGTCACACCGAGATCAAGAATGAGCGGATTTCGGGGTAAAGAAAAGCGAATGGCCTTCCAGCGTGTAAGAAAGTCGGCACTACATTGCTGTGTGCCCCTTTGTAGAAATTCGTCCCGTTATCAGAATCAGAATACCTTTATTAGTCCCACAGAGGGGAAATTTGCAGCGTTGAAGCAGGAAAGAGCCACAGACAGTTTAGTGTTGAATATCTTACATGCGTTAAAAAGTACTAAGTTATAATATAATAAACAATATGCTAAAAAAGTACTAAGTTATAATATAATAAACAATATGCTAAAAAAAAGATAAAAAGTTACATAATTTTCAAAAATACAGATCAAAAACAAATCAAATCTACAAATCAAATCCTGTAGCAGTTCTTAGGATTTAGCAGCCCGGTATATATTACAGTTATTAAAGATGGCATATGTATATATGATTCCTAAATCACAGGTTACCTACTCTAGCCACATCAAAACCCCAGAACATGAACCTGATTGAGGCTTTGAACCGATGAACACTTTTTATTTTTCTCCCTACTCTGAGATCGTGAGGCTTTTCATGCTTTCTCATGGACCTGTAACAGCTAGTCCTGACGCTCACTCTCCCTGAAGGTAGATCTTTGTTTGAAACTGTGGGGAATTGGATATCATTCATGTTATCCAAAACACGTAATAGTACATCATTAAAATGCTTTACACTGTATCAAGACTGTCAAGTTGTCAAAGTTAGCCAGTAACTACAGCTTTGTTTGTCACTTACCTTCATATTTGTCGATGTAACTGGAATGTTACATCTTGAACCCCTTTTCTCTTTTGCTCCTCAGGGCTGAGCCTGCCGCTTGTACCAGCCGATGTACATCACTGATGTTAACCTTCGGTAGGTCTTGGAGACATCGAGTTTAAAATAGTGCCATCACGTTAACGTTAGCCTTCTCACTTTGCTCTACCGCTATCTGTATGCTATCTGTATGCTATCTGTATGATATCTGTATGCTATATGTATGCTATATATCTATTTATCTATCTATCTATCTATCGCTATCTACCCGCTCAACCACTCCACACCGTAGACCGGAAGTTTACAACCACACACCCTGCCGCCGGAAGTTGATAGACTACATCTTGTGAAACTAGCCCATAGTAACTCAATGAGAGAGTAATGTCAAATGACAGTACAATTGACCAATGATATCTTCCCTCTAAATGGGCGGGCTTCATTTTCGCGGACTTTATGACAAGTTCCGCACCGCTGTGAGGTCTATGCAAGTATATATATCTATGTATGCAAGTGGTGCAGTGACGCGTCCTTAAACCCGGAAGTAACCGCGCTCGGATTCCCTCGACAGAAAGCAATGGGATTTCTCCATAGGATTTTGGAAAATAGCTCGAAATAAGGTCTGTGGAAAACGAATCTGTTAGATAAATGCACGTTTTGTTCAGCCGGATAATATCCACATGTCGACCATACTTTTATTATTTTTGAATCATAAATCTAATCGATAGATTTATGATCGATAGATTTATGATTAGCACAAGTTCGTTCATGATGGCTCACTTCAGTGATAGTGATGACATCGTTGCGAAATTATTAACCGAGTCATTTTCAAGATTGAGTTACAATGATAAACTGGAGGGGCAAAGGATCAGCTGAATGACCCCCAAGTGCTTCATCCAAAAGGACAGGAGGATGGACTTTGTGTTTAAGTGATTTGATCATCAAAGGTAGGCCTAAGTCAATTTCAATGTGGGCCGCCGTGCCGACTTAATTCATTTGTAATTGTTACTTGGCTGTGGGTGCCCTGTCATGATAGGTGTTTATATAAATGGTGTTGTTTTGTGTGGTAGAGGGTTGCTGTCATTGATGCGTTTTGCACCCCGGGCCGTTGTCTTGATATTCCGCTAAAGTATACGCTGTGACGTAATATCTCTTCTTTTTAAGAGGGAAGAGGGGGGGAGGGTCAGAGGGCCTAGGTATAAAAGTCACGGCTCGCCACTGCTCTACAGCCACAGTCAGGCTGCGTCTCAGGTCGAATATTTTCATTTCCTCGCTCCTCCGTCTCACCGGAAGTTGATTTGTCTGCGCCATCTTGAGTACCGTCCCATGGCTCTTATTTCTGCCGGAGGAACGAGAATCGAGGATCTAGGATCGAGGAGCGATAATGGAGGAGCGATAACCGAGGAACCACCAGACCATCCTTCGATTAAATCCACAGATACTCGCTCCGTCCCCTTACTGTGTATCGCTCACTGATTGGACGATGCAGCGCATGCACTGATCTGATGCTTCTTGACATGAGAGCAGTTTCCCAGCGGAGTGAAGAAAATAAATGAACCTCACGGGAGTCACTCCTCAGTTTATACCGTGTTTTGTTTCAATTCATGTTTCATTTAGTTACAAATATGTGATATATCTGTCTCTCAGGCTACAACTAGTGATGTTACGTATTGCGCCGAGGCTTCGGAGCGTGTGTCGAGTAATCCCCGAAGCTTTTTCTGAACCTTATATCGAGGCTTGTATCGTTTTGGGCCAGTGACGTCACCGATGACAAAACGAAGCCTCGCTGCCTGTCGATACCACGTGACTGCTTCAGAAAGCGATTCAGATCGGTTGAACCGTTGAACCACAACGCTCATATGGATGTATAATAATAACGATATTACCCCTCCAGTACCCGGGCCCGGTGCTTACACGATAGAATTAAGAGAGCTCAGACCCTCACCTATATAGAGGTCGGAACATGTCATACATATAAATAAATAAAAGCATAAATAAATGTAGGAATACAAAAATAAATGAATAAATACAGGACTAAATATAGTGCAGTGTTTTCAGGAAGTGTACGTGTGCTGTGGTTCAGCCGGAAAGCAGTTGACTGACAACCGCAAGGTCCCTGGTTCAACGACTGGTCAATATGTCTTTTTTTTTTGTTTATAAAAGCTACAGCTAAATGAGATAATGTAGTTAATAAATGTATTCTTTTATATGGTTTAGCCTTTCTCTGGCTACAACATGGTTACGTTTACGAATATTATTAAGGGATACAAATCCCTCTTTGCAATGTTTAGCAGCCTCCATAGGCTTTTCAATCACAATCATTAAACTGGAATAAATACAATATTGTTAACATGAGCATATGATTTTATGTTTGTTGTTTAGAGTTATTCTAAGGCTTTACTCATTGGGAACTCGGTATGAGATAGAGCACACTTTTCAGATGTCCAATCTGCCTGTTTTACACACTTTGACCAACAGGGGGGTTTGTGTTCAAATGAAGCCTCATGAGATGAACCCTTTTGCGAACCAATTGTCTGGAAAGCTTCAAAGCTTCATAAATCTTAATCTCGCCATCACTAGGTCATTTCACTTGGTTAGGAAGGTTCCTAAGCTAAATGGACTGTTGGAACGCTGTCACTACCCGATCCGTCCCAAGCAAGCCCCAGGAAGTGCGCCGGACTCTGATGAAAATATTAGTGCTGGCCAAAGGGCAGTACTACACTTCCTTTAGGTTGCTTGGCCCGGAAACACTTTTTCCCGTTGGCTTACATGGGGAAAGAATCGTCTGTAAATCGTTGGATAATTTTTTTTAAACTAAATAAACCACCCAGTATGAACACTTGTAAAGCCCTTATTAAAAACATTCGTTCCTCAAGTTGTACAAATGTGCTAATAACGTTATTCTGAGAGTTATATCCCTCTGCATTATGAAAGCGCATCTAACCCACGGGACCGCGCCGCCCGGCACGTTCATGTTACGTGTTCAGCAGGTTCAGCACTTCATGCGTTTATCTTTACCCATGGATGCACAATAACAACGGACCCATATCGTCTCACTGCCATCCCACGGAGCTGTAATAATGGATATATTGCACATGTTTGCTGTAATTCATCATTTGTAAAATATTATACTACATGGGCTGTATGATTAAATCTTGTACCGTAAATGTTGTATTAAATAAAGTTAATATTACTGACGTTAGATTAACGTCCCTGTAGCTTCTTATTGCACTAAGAAGCTTATTGCACTGTGTGTTTATATATATATATATATATATATATATATATATATATATATATATATAGCCATTACCAACCATGCTGTCATGAACGTGCGGTGCTGTTACGTGTAAGCAAATTGACGTGCTTGATGTGAACGAGCATTTTGACTAAAATTGCGCATGCGCTATGAGAGCACATACGGGTACTTCTCAGGCATGCCGGGTAATCTGTGATGTTTCGCTCTATCAAAAGTTGGGCCATTTTATCATCATGCGCCAATGAGCAACTCTCATAGGGTTATGGCTAGAAAGGATCCGTCTTGTGTAAAACTCTCGCGAGAGTTTGGCTGAATGTCACGTGGCTGAATGTTTACGTTTGGCAGGCAGCCTTTCAATTACGATCGTTAACATCAGTTGGCCACAGCAAATGATGGCGAGAAGCTAAACTATCTATTAATTATGAAAATGACAGGGAGTGTGATTGTTGAAATCGGGTGTTAGCGGTCTTGCTGGTGTTCAAAGAAGAATGACAACAGATCACCAACACTATGGTTTATTTTTTATTCACAGGCAAGTCAACGTTGTCGCAGTAAAAGTCCCAAGATAGCTCCTGGTGCAATAAAATGTTCCCTTGCAGTGTTTTACTATTATGTCTGATGTTTCTCTATTAATATTGCTGCTGCATTAATGTGCATGTTGCATCATGTTACTGCTGTCGATGTGTTTCCGAGCCGCTCCGATTACAGCGAGAGTTACAACGAGAACGTGACGTCATATTTACACTAGACGGATCCTTTCTAGCCATGGCCCTCTCATAGGAATGAATGAGGCCCCGCCTCCACGCTGTATCACACACTGTTCTAATTAATGTGGTCGCTAATCCTTCACTGTTCATTTATATGAAGGCATTTCCAATCTTGAGTCAAACTGAACGTACCCTTTCTGCGTAGACTTCAGTTCTACCTGGTTTGATTAAGAAACAACAGAGTCAAAGAGTCTCAATGGTTTCAAAGTGCCTAAGAAGGAATTCACATGTGTGTTTCTGCTCTATCCAGTAAAGCTTCTAACATGTTTATTTTTACATTCTTTGTTGAAAGTACTGTTCAGGCAATTTCTCAACAATTGATAGATTAACTTTGATTCTAGTTTCTGATGTGCTCTGTGTTTCAGTGGTTCAGGGTCAGCGTGGCTGGAGAGTGAATTACTCTTCTACTGAGATCTGTGCAGTGAAAGGATCAACAGTGGAGATAAGATGCAGCTACACATACCCATCTCCATGGCAAGGTGGTGTTAACCCAGTGGAGGAAACGTTCTGGTTCACTGAGAAGAAATATCATGAACCTGTAGATCTGAAAACAGTCTCAGAGTATGCAGGTCGTGTAAAGTATCGCTGTGAAAACAACTTCTGCACTCTGAGAATCAGAAACCTGACAGAGAGCGACTCAGCTGTGTACCAGTTCAGGATCAAAACAAACCAAGATGGATACTGGGGTCATCCTGGAACCACTCTGTCTGTCACAGGTAACATTCACTGGGTTTAGAACAATAACTTCTTGCAAATAGTGTGAATGTTTTGATATATATTTATGTATGAACGTAATGACAGTGTTGTTAATTCTAGCTTTACTCAGATCTCCAGGTGCAGGTGACCAGATCAGGATCGTCTACTCTCCGTCAGTGTCTCAGCAGTTGTCCACCTGGTCATACTTCCTACATCTGGTTTAAGAACAGACAGGAAGTGAAGGAAGACACATCTCCTTATGCAGACTTCAGATATGGTTCAGCAGACAGTTATTCCTGTGCTTTGAAGGGACGTGAGGACTTCCCCTCTCCTTCAGTGTGTGAGTTTACTCAAAGTCTTCCACTGACATGATAACATTAACATACAGTATAACATATATCATCATTGCACTCATTTATCTATTTACCCACCAGAGGTCTCCACCAGATGGCAGTGTCCAAAGACACTGAACCAGGGCTCCAGGTTTTCTGTTTGATTTCAAAATAGGTCAAATATAATCTAGCTACGAGGGATGCTACTAGAAAGAAGAATAAAGGAGAATTAACACGTCCAAGTTTTTAGATTTCTGATAAAGGATGGAATCAAGTGAACCACCCACTCTATGTTTTATTAAACTATTGTTCATTAAAACATCTTCCTCCGTGGAACCAAATATGAAATGTGTTCATGTTATCTCCTCCAGACGCTCCAAGCTTTAAAATGTGTTGCATTGTGTTTGTGAAAAACATTTCCTGCTTTGTGTCTCTGGACATTTGCAAGTTGCCGTTATATCTACCATTCCATGTTAATAACTTTAAACACTTCTCCTCCAGACTCTCCAAAGCCTCCCTCTGTGTCAGTGAGTCCCTCTGCTGAAATAGAGGAGGGCAGTTCAGTGACTCTGACCTGTAGCAGTGATGCTAACCCAGCAGCTAACTACACCTGGTACAAGGAGAATGAAGACTCTCCAAAAGCTTCAGGACAGATCTTCAACATCACTGACTTCAGAGCTGAACACAGTGGGAGTTATTCCTGTGGAGCCCAGAACAAGTTAGGACGTAGTAACTCCACCTTTCATCTGATTGTTGTGACAAGTAAGTTCTCTACATTCACCAGACCTGATTCACTTTGTAATCTGAAGCAACCCAAGCATATTCAACATGTCAGTGTTCAGGGAGGAACCTCCATGGTGTCAGAGGTGGATCACACTGACTATGTGATTCATCAATCTATAGTTAGAAGTATCACATTTGTGTTCATGTTTCTAGGGAGTTCACCAATGATAGTGAATATCATCAGGACGACTCTGGGGGTCTTGATGCTGATTCCTGTTTTTCTCCTGAGTCTGTGGACGAGGTACAACCATATAAATGCATCACTTCACACATCCTTCTAACATCTTCTAGTTTACTGTTATGAAATAAACTCTGTATTTGTTGTTGTTGATAATCCAGGAAGAAGAAAGCTCTGTGCTCCACCACTGAAGCACCTGAAGAGATAGAGGTGAGAGAGAGTGGACCTCCTGACAACATTTTCCCTTTCGTCAAAGCTATACTGTGGCTCATAAATGCAATGTGAAGAGAATGTGAAGACAACTTCCTGAGTTGAAACCAGAAATGAATTTAGCCAATAAATAATTGGGGTCAACTTTAAAATATGAACAATGTTTTATAAAATCTTAAAGTATATGCAGGTTTCATGAACGAGGGTCTGATGTTGTCTTCTATCTCTTCATCAGTTGGACTCTGATCCTGAGTATGAGAATGACTCACACACTGCAGCACAGACAGAAGACACAGAGGAGCAGGGAGACATGGTGTGAAGTCCACTCAGGTTAGAGCCTCCTGCATCAGATCAAACAGGCCCACTCCACATTTAGAGTCACAGTTCCAGCTGTAACTCTACTCAAAGTCTCTCTGATTCTCTTCAGATGCTCACCTGATGGAAACAAAGAAGAAGGACGTTGAAATGTCCCTGTGGAGAGCGAGGCTGTGCAGGATGTGCGCGAAGTGGATATATTCACCTTCAACTCTTAAAGTTGTTATAGTCAGTTGTCAGTAGCAGCAGCAGATAGGAGTCAGCAGCTTGTAGGTTTAGAGAATGAGCTGCTGGCAGCTTGAAGTGAATCATGTCGAGGTGTCAAACATGATTTATCGTTAAGACCAGCCGGTGGTCAGGTGCTCTATATTACTGCTTCAACTATGTGTACATGCTTATTTGTTACATGCAGACTGCAGAGTTGTTGATATTACAGAAGTCTAATCAAATTGTTTTTTTTAATTCCACATAATAAATAACTTTTCAAAGTCCTCGTCAGTGTCTTGGTTAATAGCTGTCCTGGCTGACAGAGCCAATCAAGTCTGTTTAAAACAGAGAGAGCCAGAAAACATCACCTTTCACTCCATGTACAGTTTAGATGTTCACACCATGAAACATAAGCTCACTAGTAGAAGACCTTGTTAGATGTTACTGTGTGAGATTACAATCAGAATAAATCAACAGCCAGCTCTACAACAAGTGAAGGACCATCGGACGAGTGTTTGGAAAAGATCACCTTCAAAGATCTCTACTAGATTTCAGGTTTTCTGTTTCACTTTGCGGTATATCATTTTTCATTATTAGCTAGCAATACAAACAGAAATCTAATAAGTGTTGCTTTTGTATATCTCCCATGTTGTCCTTATGTGGTGATGTGTCACTAGGAAGGAAAGGAGCAACAGTGTTCATAAGGATCTGGGATGTTTCTGATATGAAGATCCACAGAGTTTTCAACTGAGAAAAATGCTGATAGTCATATTTTAAAAACCACCCTCCCTTTCTCTTCCATCACCCTGACCCTTTATCCCTCAATCCTTCCACCCCATAACCATTCATCCTTTCATCCCTTCAGCTTTCATTCCTTAATGTGTCCTTTTCCTTCACTCCTCTATTCATACACCATACAGTTTCTCTTTCTGTCTCCCCTCATCTATTTCAAATGATAAGTACTTTCTGGGCGCTTCTTCATTCAGACCATGAAAAACAAACAGACAGAAAAAGGCTTGGGACTAAATTCCCATCCACTGAGAGACCAAGCACTCTCCTGGCTGGCTCTCTATTTAATATCGGAGATGATTAAATCCATGTTTGGTCCATAATATGAACACGGACCTCCTCACCAACATGTCTATCTTTACCGTCTTCAAAAAAGTGCACTGGAAACGGAGTTCAGAGTTTGATGCTTAGAGGTCTGGATGTGTTGAAGGTCCTGCCACTCCTTTTAATCTACTAAATACCTGACCTCAGGTGCAGTCAAGCTGGAGTCATATGTGTCTCATTGGTAGTGAAAGCAATTCTAGAACCCTGAAGGCAGGAGACTGAAAAGAGTCAAGGGAAGCTTATAAAAGTTAACAGCATTTAATTACACAAAAGATGTGGTGGTTTACAAATGAAATGTGCAAGTGGAGGAACTCTCCTCATGTGACCTGTCAGTCCAGGTCAGGGGTTAGAAAAGATCGATTATTGGCTTGCCCTTCCTGTTGTCATCTGAGGTCTTCTCCTATTGGCCGGCGTCGTAGGGGGCGGGTCCAATGCAATTCCTGCCTTTTTCTGTTGTTAATTACATCATTCTGGTGTCTGTGGTTATTTAAACATTCCCTGATAAACATTATTCAGCGTCAATAAATGAGTGCTAATGCCAGTGTGTTTAGTGCACAGCATCACATGTCATTTCACCTTCAATTCACGGTTTGAAAACGTAGCATTTCGCCACATGCTAATGCTAACTGGAAATTAAGAATTTTCAGAATAAAAATGTTAAGTTAATAATTAGTGTGAACTTCCGGTTTTTCAGAATAAAACTGATTTAAATTAAATAGTGTGGTGACCACCTTTAATACACTGCAACATAATTCACACACGGAACTGTGGGGTAGGGCTATTGTTCCCAAACGGATATGTTTGTGTTTACTATATGTATTGTGTGCCCTCATGACTTCACTCTCTCTTCTTCCCGGGCTGCGACCCAACAAAATCTCTATGTCTGCTACGCAATAAAGTCCCCTTTTACACCATCATTGCTTCGCCTCTGACTCCCTATCTCTCGGCACTACAATAGTGTATTTAATTCAAATTACGCCATATCCACATTGATTTTAATTTCTAACACTATACAGATATTTGATTTGTGCACTGCGACCTGTTTAGCTTAATGATGTTTATTTATTTTCCCTTTGTCCTTTATGAGTATTTTCTGTTAGTTATAATAGTTTTGTTTTGAAAGAGTAGTTTTATTATTGATCCAGTGGTAGGTGTTAAGGCAACGTCCGGATGCCAATCGTTCTTAAAACCAAAAATAATAAATCCTTCCCGCTTTTATTTTGACGTCCTCAAACCGCACCGGAAGTGAAGTTCCCAGCTCTTTCTAACCTGGATCGAGGTGGCGTCTCGTCGCTACGGTTATCTCTCGCTGTGTTCCTGAGAAAGTGTGTGTGTGTGAGCTCCAGCACTACTGATCCATCATATCTGTGTTTGGATAAACCTCTGAATGGACTCTGTGCTCTTTTTTCTGGAGCGTTTACCTCGGACTATAGGAGCTAGCTTAGCATGCTAGCTGGAAACACGTTAGCAACGCTAGTCAGATTGAGAGTTTGACGGAGAGAGAAACGGTGTGTTTAAAGGAGTCTGCAGGAAAAGGTGATCTAGGAAACATGAGTAAAGTCCAAATGCTGCTGTCGTTGAAGAAGCAGCAACTCACTGCTGAAGAGATATTTGCTCTGTTTGAACAAACAGTAGCAGAGCTCGAGGAGGAGCTGTCTCTTTCCAAAGAGGAGAACAAGAGACTCCAGAAACTTCTGGACGCTGTTTTACAGCCTCAGCTTCGGATACACAGAGCAGGTCTGTTCCCTTTACCCTTAATTAACACTTTACACTCTTCAGTAGCACTTTATTATCACATTAATAACACTTTAGACCCTTTAGCAGCACTTGCTGCAGGTAAGTAAAAGTACAAACACCACACTGTGAAAATCCTCCATTACAAGTTAAAGCATTTCATATCTAAGTTTATCTTATTTAAGTAAAAGTATGTAAAACATGTACTTTATTATAATAATTCAAATGTATCACGTAAAAGCAAACCTACCAAAATAAATATATTTATAAAAATACATGGATTGAATAATATGCCATTTAATGTACTGATTTAAATATTACCCATACATGTAGGCACTAGTTGGTTAAATGTGACATACATTGATACTTTAGTTTTAATGTGCTTCTTTATTCACTTTTTCTTTTTAAATGTGTAAAAGCAAATAAAAACAAATACTTTGGATTAATTGAAATGGCGCGAGAATAATTCATAAAGAAATCAATCAATAAATATGTTTAATAATAAATTAAACATCTAAAATGTTACTTGATAAAGAATAGGGGAACTAGTACAAAGGTCATTAAGTAATTAAAACGTTAATATAAATTAATGTAAAATCTCATCAATCAATTATTGCTAACATGTATTTATAATATATTCTCAGAATATATATTTTGAGAGAGATATACACTAGTATTAGATGTAGTCAAAAGTTTGGACACATCTTCTGATTCGAAGTCTTTTATTTATTTAAATTGGTTCTGCTTTGTAGATTTATACTGACGACATCAAAACTATAAAATAACACATTAACTAGAATTATCTAGTAAACAAAGAAGTGTTTAAAAATCCAGAATATGATTTATATTTAGCTGCTACTGCAGAATGCTGTGGTAGCCATGCTGGTTAAGAGTGCCTTGAATTCTGAATAAATCACCAACAGTGACACCAGCAAAGCCCCCCCCCCCCCCTGACCATGATCAAATTCGAAAATCGGACAGCCCTGGTGAATATTAATCGATTATTAATATATTTTAAAAAACTTGCATTTTACTTCATTTGCACTTGTCAGTTCGAAGTAGTTCCAGGAGGTACTCTTCTTTGAACGTACCGCTTTGTTCATCCTTAGTTGTGTTGTTCTCACTGTTCTGTATATCGCCAATAAATCAATCGCACGTGTAACGGAGAGGGGGGGGGGGGGGGGGGGGGGGGGGGTGGCGGGGTCGGTGTGTAGCACTGCAGGCTGCTGGCTTCCTCCAAGTTTACAGTAAAACAAACTGGTGTTGTGACCAATGGCCATTTACAATTATTAATACTATTACTATTATTAGCATTAGTCTGTATTTTGGTTGAAACTAAGCCAGGAAAAAAAAGAAACACAAATAATGATAAAAAAATAACGTCCCCTCAACACGGCATCCTGACCCCACGCAGCATTCTCATCTGTTTGTCCTTACTGGTGTCATTTTCTGGTTGCTAACAAACGCCATTGTAAAACATAAACACTGATATTCAGCTGTAACGGTGGTGGACTCATCAAAACAGAGTGGGCGAGCTGACCAATCAGAGCACAGTGGGCTCAAAGGGAGGGGGGGGGCAGAAGCTCCAACAAGGCGTGTAGGACAGAGAGTGAATACACATACTATACAGAGATGCTGTTTGAGAAACCAATGTGAGTTTGGAACATTGAACAATGTGAATCTATTCTAGTAGACCTCAACAATGGAATTATGATCAGTAGAAATGGCCATGTCATGGGACCTTTAAGATTTTCTGCTCCTTGAGTTCTGTGATCATCTATGTGGGCTCTAATCTGAGGTGCTTTAATTTGCGGTTTCTGAGGCTGGTAACTCTGATGTATTGATCCTCTGCAGCAGAGGTAACTCTTGCGCTTCCTTTCCAGGGGGGTCCTCATGAGAGCCAGTCTCATCATAGCATTCGATGGTTTTTGCGATTGCACTTGAGGATACATTCAAAGTTCTTGACATTTTCCGGATCGACTGGCTTTCATTTCTTAAAGTGATGGACGGTCGGTCGTTCCTCTTTACTGGGTTGAGTCGTTCTTGCCATGATATGGATTACAACAGCAGTCAAATAGGGCTTTCCACTGTGCACTAACTCTACCTCTGCACAACACAACTGATGGTCTCAAACACATTAAGAAGGCAAGTTATTCCACACATTGACTCTTGACAAGGCGCACGCGTTAATTGAAAACCATTCCAGGTGTCTACCTCATGAAGCTGACTGAGAGAAGCCAAGAATCATAGTCTTGATTTTTTAACACTTTTTTGTTAACTAGATAATTCCATATGTGTTCTTTCATAGTTTTGATGTCTTCAGTATTAATCTACAAAGTAGAAACAAATTAAAATAAACACAAACCATTGAATGAGAAGGTGTCCAAACTTTTGACTGGTACTGTATATAAAAAACACACATATTTTAATATTTAGCAGGTTCCCTCATCTATAATCATTTATACAAGCGCAACTTTGAACATGTACCACAGTAAAATGCAACTTACGAAATAATAAAGAAAAATCATAAATTAAACACTGACAGGGAACATTTTACTGCACCATCATTACTGTTACATAATAAGGTGCTGTCAAATGTTCTGATGATGCTTGCATACTTTTACTTAAATAAGCTTTGAATGCAGGATTTTAATTTGTAACAGAGTATTTTAATTCTATACTGTAGGCGTACTGTATCTGTGAACGATCCCAAATACAATTCCTTGTTTATTGCAGCTAGTGCTACGCCAGAAGAAAAAACCCTTTTTTTTTCAAAGGGGCTGGGCTACATAAGGTGAATTGAGACAACAAAAATATACATTAAGTGGGACAAAGAAAGATAATGTGAAAATATAAAAACAAAGGCATTAATTAGGGCTGAAAAATGTCTCTCATTGTAATGGTGATTATATTTTTAAATGCCAACACTTAACAGTTTGTTCTGACTGTGTGTTTCCTGTTTCCTGCAGACGTCCAGCAGCTGGTGGTGGTTAAAGAAGAGCTTCTCCCTGACCAGCAGGAGTGGAGCACCAGTCTGGACCAGGAGGACCCAGAGCACCCCCCACACATTAAGCAGGAACAGGAGGAACTCAGGGTCAGTGAGGAGGGAGAGCAGCTTCAGGAGCTGGAGAAGGCTGATATCACCAAGTCCACTTTCACTCCTGACCCTGTGAAGAGTGAAGATGATAAAGAGAAACCTCAGTCCTCTCAGCCTCATCAAAGACAAACTGAACACCTGGAAACAGAAGCTGATGGAGATGACTGTCGAGGACCAGAACCAGCCAGGAACTCAGATCCAGAGAGCAGTTTACAACCAAAGACTGAGGACGACACTGGAGACTCTTCTGAACCTGACACTGGAGACTCTTCTGAACCTGACACTGAAGACAGTGCTGATTGGAAAGAGACCAGAGAACCTGCATCAGGCCCTAGTGCTGAAAATAAACCATTCAGCTGCTCAGTCTGTAAGAAAGCTTTTTCACTGAATGGAAATTTAAAGAAACACATGAGAGTCCACACAGGAGAGAAACCCTTTAGCTGCTCAGTCTGTAAGAAAGCTTTTTCACATAGTGGACATTTAAAGTCGCACATGAGAGTCCACACAGGAGAGAAAGCACACAGCTGCTCAGTCTGTAAGAAAGCTTTTTCACAAAGTGGAAGTTTAAAGGAACACATGAGAGTCCACACAGGAGAGAAACCACACAGCTGCTCAGTTTGTACCAAATATTTTGCACGGAGTGGAAGTTTAAAGGCACACATGAGAGTCCACACAGGAGAGAAAGCACACAGCTGTACAGTCTGTAAGAAAGCTTTTTCACATAGTGGAAGTTTAAAGGCACACATGAGAGTCCACACAGGAGAGAAACCACACAGCTGCTCAGTTTGTACCAAATATTTTGCACGGAATGGAAGTTTAAAGGAACACATGAGAGTCCACACAGGAGAGAAACCCTTTAGCTGTACAGTCTGTAAAAAAGCTTTTTCACAGAGTGGAAGTTTAAAGTCACACATGAGGGTCCACACAGGAGAGGAAGAATAGAGATGCAATGTTTGTGACAAAAGAATTAAATGACATAATCGTTTCAAAAGGCACAAGTGTGTTGGTCGTCAGCTGCTTCTGTAACTGTAGGGAATACATTTGTCTATTTTGTGTCCTGATGACCTAATGCCGTTACATGTAATACGTTACTCCCTAAGCCTGATTTCACCCACCTGCAACCGATTCACTAATAATCACAAATGTTCATTTCTTTGACCCCTTGACTCGACAACTTTCTTGTTTAATAATCGTTACATCTCCTCAGGACCAAGTTCCCGTGTCCTGCCTTTCACCTGCTGATCACCCACTGCTCATTTAAGGTGGACTGACCGATACAAGGGACCAGCTAGTCTTAGTGTCTTAATGCAAACGTTTTGTAAAGTGATGCTAGACCAAAGACGTGCTGTTGGGCTGTGTGCTCTCTGCAGGACGGTGTCTGTACTCAAAGATTGTTGATGAAATGAGAGACTCACTCTGTTTTTGTTATCTAAATGAAGCCAACAGAGCGATATGTCTTCTTTCCAGCTGATGGCATAAATGTTACATCATCCAGTTCAACTGTCATCTACACATTAATGATTCAAAACAGCAATGTGTAAGATATGGCTAGTAATTGACTATTTCAACAGAATGTGATGTTGTTACAGTCTTGAGGCCATGTCCAATATGTTTATGTTTGTTTTGTTTGATTAAATCTACTGAAATGACCATTCAATGACTACATTATTCTGAATTACTGTCATAATTATAAAGTAGATTTTAAAAACGTTTTATAGAATAAAAGCTCATTGCTGGACGTTGTAGAAATGCGTGTGTGCACCACGACAAAGGAGCCTCATTCACTTTACATTGGGGTTGTTTGCGTGGTGCCGACACATAAATGTAGCAGAATGCGTGACTCCACCACGCAATGCGGTGTTAAGGAGTCGTGGTGGAGTCACGAATTCTGGTGAGATCAGGTTGTCTGTTAACATTAAAATCACTATATCTGCTGTTATATGCAAACTATTTTGCTAGGCAACTCAAGGGCTCAGGTAATGTGATTACTATATGAATAACTGTCCAAAATAACATTAAATTCATAGGAGTTTTTGTTAAGTAACGTACTTTCTTCACCGGCCGGCCGATACATTCCGCGCATTAAGTGGGCCTGTCTGTCAATTAATCCCTGGGCCACTTTTTCCCCCCAGTCCGACCCTGGGCACAGCAGAACATTAAAGATCTTCCTCTCCTGGGTGATAAACCTCAAACACCTGCATGAAAACCCAAATGCATACCTCTGGACCTCCAGTGTGTTTGTAAAACGAATAACACAAAACTACAGGTCTTGTTGTGATGCGATTTAGAGTGAATGTGTACCTTTATGCACACAACGAGCACACAGGTAATGAGGACAGAACAGGGCATAAGTATAAAATAAATAAACGCATAAACGTTACAAAAAGGGTCGAGGAAATAACTAGGAATTAAATAAGATGGCAAGAGCCACAAAAGATGTATCCTTAAGTGCTTTTAATAGCAGCCAAAACGCTGAAGAAACAAAGTAACAAGGATGTACAGTCCAAAAAGAAAGAAAGAAAAACAAACCTTAAGATGTATACAGTCGAAAAAATATAAACTAGTACCTCTCTAAAGCAGTGGCGAGCCGTCAGGGCCCTCTAGACCCTCTTTGAGGGACCTAAGATATTCTAAAAAATAATATTTGAAAACATTAAAAAATATATATATACTTTTACATTTTTAAAATATTTTTTTGTCGTTACATTTTTCATTAGTTTTACCAAAATAACTTCATTTAATTGTATTTAAAATAAAATTTCCATAGAGATATTCCTCTCTGAAGAACCAGCACCTTACCGTGGTAGAGAGGTTTGTGTGCCCTGATGAACCTGGGGGCTGTGTTGTCTGGAACCTTGTGTTCCTGGTAGGGTCTCCCATGGCAAATTGGTCTCAGGCAAGGGGCCAGACTAAGATTGGTTCAAAAGACCTCATGAAAGACGACACACGAAGTGAGGATACCCGGCCCGGAGGAAGCCCGGGGTCCCCTTCTGGAGCCAGGCCCAGAAGGAGGACTCGTCGGCGAGCGTCTGGTGGCCGGGCTTGCCACGGAGCCCGGCTGGGCACAGCCCGAAAAGGCGACGTGGGCAACACCTCCGCTTCTCCGTCCCGCGGGCCCACCACCTACGGGAAACAGCGATGGGGTCGGGTGCGCTGCCAGAAGGGTGGCAGTGAAGGCAGAGGGTCTCGACGGACCAGACCCGGGCGACAGAAGCTGGCTTTGGGGACGTGGAACGTCACCTCTCTGGGGGGGAAGGAGTCGGAGCTTGTGCGGGAGGTGGAGCGTTACCAGTTGGATCTGGTTGGGCTCACCTCTACGCACAGCGTCGGCTCTGGAACCTTACTTCTGGATAGGGGTTGGACTCTATTCTTCTCCGGAGTTGCTCAAGGTGTGAGGCGCCGGGCGGGTGTGGGGATACTCACAAGTCCCCGGTTGGGTGCTTCGTTGTTGGAGTCTACCCCAGTGGACGAGAGGGTTGCCTCCCTACGCCTGCGGGTTATGGGGGGGAAAACTCTGACTGTTGTGTGTGCTTATGCACCCAACAGCAGTTCAGAGTATACGGCCTTCTTGGAGACCCTGGAAAGAGTCCTGTATGGGGCTCCTGAAGGGGACTCTTTAATCTTGCTGGGAGACTTCAACGCACATGTGGGCAATGATGGAGACAC
This sequence comes from Notothenia rossii, assembly GCF_949606895.1. Classification (NCBI taxonomy): domain Eukaryota; kingdom Metazoa; phylum Chordata; class Actinopteri; order Perciformes; family Nototheniidae; genus Notothenia; species Notothenia rossii. Next base: position 2,117,351 of record NC_136912.1, on the reverse strand, counting down.
TTGGAGGGGAGTGATTGGGAGGAACGGCCCCCCTGATCTGAACCGGAGTGGTGGTTTGTTACTGGACTTCTGTGCTAGTCATGGATTGGCCATAACAAACACCATGTTCGAACATAAGGATGCTCATAAGTGTACGTGGTACCAGAGCACCCTAGGCAGAAGGTCCATGATCGATTTGGTTATCGTATCATCGGACCTGAGGCCGTATGTTTTGGACACTCGGGTAAAGAGAGGGGCGGAGTTGTCAACTGATCACCATCTGGTGGTGAGTTGGGTCGAGTGGCGGGGGAAGCCTCTGAATAGACCTGGTAAGCCCAAACGTGTAGTTCGGGTGAACTGGGAACGTCTGGAGGAGGCCCAAGTTCAGGAGGCCTTCAACTCACACCTCCGGCGGAGCTTTTCGGGCATTCCTGTGGAGGTTGGGGACATTGAACCAGAGTGGTCGGTGTTCAAAGCCTCTATTGCCGAAGCCGCGGCGGGGAGCTGTGGTCTCAAGGTCCTAGGTGCCTCAAGGGGCGGTAACCCTCGAACCTCCTGGTGGACACCGGTGGTCAGGGAAGCCGTCCGACTGAAGAAGGAGGCCTTCAGGGATTTGTTATCTCGGGGGACTCCCGAGGCAGTTGCAAGGTACCGACAGGCCCGAAGGGCAGCAGCCTCAGCCGTGGCCGAGGCAAAGCAGCGGGTGTGGGAGAAGTTCGGAGAAGACATGGAAAAAGACTTTCGGGCGGCACCAAAGTTGTTCTGGAAAACTGTCCGACACCTCAGGAGGGGGAAGCAGGGAACCATCCAAGCTGTGTACAGTAAGGATGGGACGTTGTTGACCTCAACTGATGGAGTGTTAGGGCGTTGGAAGGAGCACTTTGAGGAACTCCTGAACCCGACAACTCCGCCCTCTATGTTAGAGGCAGAGCTGTAGTATGAAGGGGGATCGACACCAATCTCCCGGGGGGAGGTCACTGAGGTCGTCAAACAACTTCACAGTGGCAAAGCCCCGGGGGTGGATGAGATCCGCCCAGAAATGCTGAAGGCTCTGGGTGTTGAGGGACTGTCATGGTTGACACGTCTCATCAACATTGCGTGGAAGTCGGAAACAGTACCGAAGGAGTGGCAGACCGGAGTGGTGGTTCCCCTTTTCAAAAAGGGGGATCAGAGGGTGTGTGCCAATTACCGAGGCATCACACTACTCAGCCTCCCCGGGAAAGTTTACTCTAAGGTACTCGAAAGGAGGGTCAGGCCGATTGTCGAACCTCAGATTGAGGAGGAACAATGCGGATTCCGTCCTGGTCGTGGAACGACGGATCAGCTTTTTACTCTCGCAAGGATCCTGGAGGGCGCCTGGGAGTATGCTTATCCAGTCTACATGTGTTTTGTAGACTTGGAGAAGGCGTATGACCGGGTTCCCAGGGAGTCACTGTGGGAGGTGCTGCGGGAGTATGGGGTGAGGGGGTCTCTACGCAGGGCCATCCAATCTCTGTACTCCCAAAGCGAGAGCTGTGTCCGGGTCCTCGGCATTAAGTCGGACCCATTTCAGGTGAGGGTTGGCCTCCGCCAGGGCTGCGCTTTGTCACCAATCCTGTTTGTAATATACATGGATCGGATTTCGAGGCGTAGTCGTGGGGGAGGGGGTCTGCAGTTCGGTGGACTAAGGATTGCACCACTGCTTTTTGCAGATGATGTGGTTCTGATGGCTTCATCGGTCTGCGACCTTCAGCACTCACTGGATCGGTTCGCAACCGAGTGTGAAGCGGCTGGGATGAGGATCAGCACCTCCAAATCTGAGGCCATGGTTCTCAGCAGGAAACCGATGGACTGTCCACTCCAAGTAGGGAATGAGTCCTTACCCCAAGTGAAGGAGTTCAAGTATCTCGGGGTCTTGTTCTCGAGTGAGGGAACAATGGAGCGTGAGATGGGTCGGAGAATCGGAGCAGCGGGAGCGGTACTGCAGTCTCTTTACCGCACCGTTGTGACGAAAAGGGAGCTGAGCCAGAAGGCAAAGCTCTCTGTTTACCGGGCCATTTTCGTTCCTACCCTCACCTATGGTCATGAAGGATGGGTCATGACCGAAAGAACGAGATCGCGGGTACAAGCGGCCGAGATGGGTTTTCTCCGCAGGGTGGCTGGTGTCTCCCTTAGGGATAAGGTGAGAAGTTCGGTCATCCGGGAGGGACTCGGAGTTGAACCGCTCCTCCTTCGCGTCGAAAGGAGCCAGTTGAGGTGGTTCGGGCACCTAGTTAGGATGCCACCTGGGCGCCTCCCTAGGGAGGTGTTCCAGGCACGTCCAGCTGGGAAGAGACCAAGGGGTAGACCTAGAACCAGATGGAGGGATTATATCTCTTCTCTGGCCTGGGAGCGCCTTGGGATCCCCCAGTCAGAGCTGGTTGATGTGGCCAGGGAAAAGAAAGTTTGGGGCTCTCTGCTGGAACTGCTACCTCCGCGACCCGACCACGGATAAGCGGGAGAAGATGGATGGATGGATGGATAAATCCTTCGGATCTGCCTGTTCAGTTTATGTTGGAATGTGAAGGGTTAAATGCCGTGTCTGCGAGTTACTGTGAAGACGGGAGAGCTTGTTGGTCCCTCTCTACAGCCCTGTCTCAGGTTGACTATTTTCATTTCCTCGCTCCTCGGTCCTCGGTCTCACCGGAAGTTGATTTGTCTGCGCCATCTTGAGTACCGTCCCATGGCTCTTATTTCTGCCGGAGGACCAAAGATCGAGGAGCGATAATGGAGGAGCGATAATCGAGGAACCACCAGTCCATCCTCCGATGAAATCCTCAGATACTCGCCCCGCCCCCTTACTGTGTATCGCTTACTGATTGGACGATGCAGCGCATGCACTGATCTCATGCTTCTTGTTCTTGACATGAGAGCAGTACCCCAGCGAAGTGAAGAAAATAAATGAAACTCACGAGACTCACTCCTCAGTTTAAACTGTGTTTTGTTTCAATTCATGTTTCATTTAGTTACAAATATTTGATATATCTGAACAACAAAGTGGTCAAAAATCATTGTATTCATTTATTGGAAACATTTTCATGATCGCTTTTTTTGTTTTATATTTTTCATTTACTGTCATTTCCATTCAGTCAGTCATTAAGTGCTATTAAAATGTTAATGTGCTACATATCCACACAAACAAACAAAGTGTGCAATCGAATGAATGTTAATCTAACTGGGTTTTGATAGATAATATATATATTTTTCTTCTCTCAATTATTTTATTTCTATTGTGCACTCTAATCAATATTAATCAAAACTATTGTTCGTTTATACATTTTAAGAATGGCGTTTATTTTTCTTATTTGATTTTATTTATTGGGGTCTACAACAGATGATACAAATGTTTGTGTCAGTAAATGTGTGGCAGGGGTGTTTGTGGAAATAACGGGGACAGAGCTGCTGTCAGACGAACAGCTGTGCGGCGTCATCACAAACGGACGTCGCTTCACGTGACGCTCCGGAGGAAAGGACGCCCCATTGCTCTTAAAACTAATTTCCCTGCTTCTCGTGGTTTCCTTGCATCCCTCCATGCTTCCCTGGAGGGAGGAACTAAACACAGGGAAACTACGCAAGTGAGGGAAGCAAGGATTTAATTGAACCGACCTGAGACGGGGCCTACATTCACAGAGGGCCCGCTATAGGCTCTGTGCACAAGATGGCGTCTATCAACTTCCGGCGGCTGGGTGTGCGGCGGAGTACTTCCGGTTTGAGTACAGAGTTTTGATAGCTTGACAGTTTGACAGTTTGTTATGTCACACCGAGATCAAGAATGAGCGGATTTCGGGGTAAAGAAAAGCGAATGGCCTTCCAGCGTGTAAGAAAGTCGGCACTACATTGCTGTGTGCCCCTTTGTACAAATTCGTCCCGTTATCAGAATCAGAATACCTTTATTAGTCCCACAGAGGGGAAATTTGCAGCGTTGAAGCAGGAAAGAGCCACAGACAGCTTAGTGTTGAATATCTTACATGCGTTAAAAAGTACTAAGTTATAATATAATAAACAATATGCTAAAAAAGTACTAAGTTATAATATAATAAACAATATGCTAAAAAAAAGATAAAAAGTTACATAATTTTCAAAAGTACAGATCAAAAACAAATCAAATCTACAAATCAAATCCTGTAGCAGTTCTTAGGATTTAGCAGCCCGGTATATATTACAGTTATTAAAGATGGCATATGTATATATGATTCCTAAATCACAGGTTACCTACTCTAGCCACATCAAAACCCCAGAACATGAACCTGATTGAGGCTTTGAACCGATGAACACTTTTTATTTTTCTCCCTACTCTGAGATCGTGAGGCTTTTCATGCTTTCTCATGGACCTGTAACAGCTAGTCCTGACGCTCACTCTCCCTGAAGGTAGATCTTTGTTTGAAACTGTGGGGAATTGGATATCATTCATGTTATCCAAAACACGTAATAGTACATCATTAAAATGCTTTACACTGTATCAAGACTTGTCAAGTTGTCAAAGTTAGCCAGTAACTACAGCTTTGTTTGTCACTTACCTTCATATTTGTCGATGTAACTGGAATGTTACATCTTGAACCCCTTTTCTCTTTTGCTCCTCAGGGCTGAGCCTGCCGCTTGTACCAGCCGATGTACATCACTGATGTTAACCTTCGGTAGGTCTTGGAGACATCGAGTTTAAAATAGTGCCATCACGTTAACGTTAGCCTTCTCACTTTGCTCTACCGCTATCTGTATGCTATCTGTATGCTATCTGTATGCTATATGTATGCTATATGTATGCTATATATCTATTTATCTATCTATCTATCTAATCTATCTATCTATCGCTATCTACCCGCTCAACCACTCCACACCGTAGACCGGAAGTTTACAACCACACACCCTGCCGCCGGAAGTTGATAGACGACATCTTGTGAAACTAGCCTATAGTAACTCAATGAGAGAGTAATGTCAAATGACAGTACAATTGACCAATGATATCTTCCCTCTAAATGGGCGGGCTTCATTTTCGCGGACTTTATGACAAGTTCCGCACCGCTGTGAGGTCTATGCAAGTATATATATCTATGTATGCAAGTGGTGCAGTGACGCGTCCTTAAACCCGGAAGTAACCGCGCTCGGATTCCCTCGACAGAAAGCAATGGGATTTCTCCATAGGATTTTGGAAAATAGCTCGAAATAAGGTCTGTGGAAAACGAACCTGTTAGATAAATGCACGTTTTGTTCAGCCGGATAATATCCACATGTCGACCATACTTTTATTATTTTTGAATCATAAATCTAATCGATAGATTTATGATCGATAGATTTATGATTAGCATAAGTTCGTTCATGATGGCTCACTTCAGTGATAGTGATGACATCGTTGCGAAATTATTAACCGAGTCATTTTCAAGATTGAGTTACAATGATAAACTGGAGGGGCAAAGGATCAGCTGAATGACCCCCAAGTGCTTCATCCAAAAGGACAGAAGGATGGACTTTGTGTTTCAGTGATTTGATCATCAAAGGTAGGCCTAAGTCAATTTCAATGTGGGCCGCCGTGCCGACTTAATTCATTTGTAATTGTTACTTGGCTGTGGGTGCCCTGTCATGATAGGTGTTTATATAAATGGTGTTGTTTTGTGTGGTAGAGGGCCGCTGTCATTGATGCGTTTTGTACCCCGGGCCGTTGTCTTGATATTCCGCTAAAGTATACGCTGTGACGTAATATCTCTTCTTTTTAAGAGGGAAGAGGGGGGGGGAGGGTCAGAGGGCCTAGGTATAAAAGTCACGGCTCGCCACTGCTCTACAGCCACAGTCAGGCTGCGTCTCAGGTCGAATATTTTCATTTCCTCGCTCCTCCGTCTCACCGGAAGTTGATTTGTCTGCGCCATCTTGAGCACCGTCCCATGGCTCTTATTTCTGCCGGAGGAATGAGAATCGAGGATCTAGGATCGAGGAGTGATAATGGAGGAGCGATGACCGAGGAACCACCAGACCATCCTTCGATTAAATCCACAGATACTCGCTCCGTCCCCTTACTGTGTATCGCTCACTGATTGGACGATGCAGCGCATGCACTGATCTGACGCTTCTTGACATGAGAGCAGTTTCCCAGCGGAGTGAAGAAAATAAATGAACCTCACGGGAGTCACTCCTCAGTTTATACCGTGTTTTGTTTCAATTCATGTTTCATTTAGTTACAAATATGTGATATATCTGTCTCTCAGGCTACAACTAGTGATGTTACGTATTGCGCCGAGGGTTCGGAGCGTGTGTCGAGTAATCCCCGAAGCTTTTTCTGAACCTTATATCGAGGCTTGTATCGTTTTGGGCCAGTGACGTCACCGATGACAAAACGAAGCCTCGCTGCCTGTCGATACCACGTGACTGCTTCAGAAAGCGATTCAGATCGGTTGAACCGTTGAACCACAACGCTCATATGGATGTATAATAATAACAACGATATTACCCCTCCAGTACCCGGGCCCGGTGCTTACACGATATAATTAAGAGAGCTCAGACCCTCACCTATATATAGGTCGGAACATGTCATACGTATAAATAAATAAAAGCATAAATAAATGTAGGAATACAAAAATAAATGAATAAATACAGGACTAAATATAGTGTAGTGTTTTCAGGAAGTGTACGTGTGCTGTGGTTCAGCCGGAAAGCAGTTGACTCTTGACCGCAAGGTCCCTGGTTCAACGACTGGTCAATACGTCTTTTTTTTTGTTTATAAAAGCTACAGCTAAATGAGATAATGTAGTTAATAAATGTATTCTTTTATATGGTTTAGCCTTTCTCTGGCTACAACATGGTTACGTTTACGAATATTATTAAGGGAAAGCAATTCTAGAACCCTGAAGGCAGGAGACTGAATAGAGTCAAGGGAAGCTTATAAAAGTTAACAGCATTTAATTATACAAAAGATGTGGTGGTTTACAAATTAAATGTGCAAGTGGAGGAACTCTCCTCATAATAATAATAATAATAATGCATTTTATTTATATAGCGCTTTTCACGACTCAAAGACGCTTTACAATATGAGGGAGGGTAGACAAACAAGGACAGGCAAACAAGTAAGTATAGTAAAATAAATAAAAAGGCAGTCAAGAGGAAATTGATTGAGAGGAGGGGGGCTTATGGGTAGGCAGAGTTGAAAAGATGTGTTTTGAGGCGGGACTGAAAGACTGTGAGGGACTCAGAGTCACGGAGATCTTGGGGGAGGGAATTCCAGAGCCTAGGAGCTGCCACTGAGAAGGCTCTGTCCCCAAAGCTGCAGAGTGTGGATGTGGGAATGGATAGGAGTCCGGCTGCGGTGGATCTGAGGGACCGTGGGGGTTGATAAGGAGTGAGAAGGTTTGTGAGATAAGGGGGGGCCAAATGGTGGAGTGCTTTGTAGGTGAGGACCATCATTTTGTAGTTGATGCGATGGGAGACAGGAAGCCAGTGGAGCTCTTTGAGGACTGGGCTGATGTGATGCCATGATTTGGTATGTGTGAGGAGACGTGCAGCTGCATTTTGAACCCGTTGGAGTCTGTTGAGGGATGTAGTGCTGATGCCGTAAAGAAGTGAGTTGCAGTAGTCAAGGCGGGAGGAAATGAAGGCATGGATTAGTCGTTCGGCTGCGGGGCGGGTGAGAGAGGGTAGGATTTTTGCAATATTGCGGAGGTGGAAAAATGAGGTTTTGACTGTTTGGCGGATGTGAGGTTCGAGGGAGAGGGTGGGGTCAAAGATTACGCCAAGGTTGCCTGCCTGATTGGAGGGGGAAACAATGGTGCCATCGATGGTGAGTGTTATGTTAGTGAACTTGCTGAGGGTGGATTTGGAGCCAATTAGGAGGAGTTCTGTTTTGTTGCTGTTCAGTTTGAGGAGGTTATGTTGCATCCAAGTTTTAATAGCTGTCAGACAGGAATCGATGTGGGTAAGGGGTGGGTTATGGAGGGATTTGGTGCTGAGGTAGATCTGAGTGTCATCAGCATAGAAGTGGAAGTCCAGGTTGAAGTGGCGGAGTATCTGACCGAGGGGCAGGATGTAAATGATGAAGAGGAGGGGTCCAAGTACTGATCCTTGAGGAACACCTTGGGTGACTGAAGCTGTGGCAGAGGAGTGGTTGGGGAGGGAGATGAAGTGGGATCGTTCAGTGAGGTAGGACTGGAGCCATCTGAGTGCAATACCTTCAATACCAATGTCCCTGAGTCGGGTGAGCAGGATGTTGTGGCTCACGGTATCGAAGGCTGCACTCAGGTCGAGGAGGATGAGAATATTGAGGGAACCAGTGTCAGCAGAGGTGAGGAGGTCATTGAGGACTTTGACGAGTGCAGTTTCTGTACTGTATATACTCATGTGACCTGTCAGTCCAGGTCAGGGGTTAGAAAAGATCGATTATTGGCTTGCCCTTCCTGTTGACATCTGAGGTCTTCTCCTATTGGCCGGCGTCGTAGGGGGCGGGTCCAATGCAATTCCTGCCTTTTTCTGTTGTTAATTACATCATTCTGGTGTCTGTGGTTATTTAAACATTCCCTGATAAACATTATTCAGCGTCAATAAATGAGTGCTAATGCCAGTGTGTTTAGTGCACAGCATCACATGTCATTTCACCTTCGATTCACGGTTTGAAAACGTGGCATTTCGCCACATGCTAATGCTAACTGGAAATTAAGAATTTTCAGAATAAAAATGTTAAGTTAATAATTAGTGTGAACTTCCGGTTTTTCAGAATAAAACTGATTTAAATTAAATAGTGTGGTGACCACCTTTAATACACTTGAACATAATTCACACACGGAACTGTGGGGTAGGGCTATTGTTCCCAAACGGATATGTTTGTGTTTACTATATGTATTGTGTGTCCTCCTGACTTCACTCTCTCTTCTTCCCGGGCTGCAACCCAACAAAATCTCTATTTCTGCTCCGCAATAGTGTCCCCTTTTACACCATCATTGCTTCGCCTCTGACTCCCTATCTCTCGGCACTACAATAGTGTATTTAATTCAAATTACGCATATCCACATTGATTTTAATTTCTAACACTATACAGATATTTGATTTGTGCACTGCGACCTGTTTAGCTTAATGATGTTTATTTATTTTCCCTTTGTCCTTTATGAGTATTTTCTGTTAGTTATAATAGTTTTGTTTTGAAAGAGTAGTTGTATTATTGATCCAGTGGTAGGTGTTAAGGCAACGTCCGGATGCCAATCGTTCTTCAAACCAAAAATAATAAATCCTTCCCGCTTTTATTTTGACGTCCTCAAACCGCACCGGAAGTGAAGTTCCCAGCTCTTTCTAACCTGGATCGAGGTGTCGTCTCGTCGCTACGGTTATCTCTCGCTGTGTTCCTGAGAAAGTGTGTGGGAGCTCCAGCTCTACTGATCCATCATCTCTGTGTTTGGATAAACCTCCGAATGGACTTTGTGCTCTTTTTTCTGGAGTGTTTACCTCGAACTATAGGAGCTAGCTTAGCATGCTAGCTGGAAACACGTTAGCAACGCTAGTCAGATTGAGAGTTTGACGGAGAGAGAAACGGTGTGTTTAAAGGAGTCTGCAGGAAAAGGTGATCTAGGAAACATGAGTAAAGTCCAAATGCTGCTGTCGTGGAAGAAGCAGCGACTCACTGCTGAAGAGATATTTGCTCTGTTTGAACAAACAATAGCAGAGCTCGAGGAGAAGCTGTCTCTTTCCAAAGAAGAGAACAAGAGACTCCAGAAACTTCTGGACGCTGTTTTACAGCCTCAGCTTCGGATACACAGAGCAGGTCTGTTCCCTTTACCCTTAATTAACACTTTACACTCTTCAGTAGCACTTTATTATCACATTAATAACACTTTAGACCCTTTAGCAGCACTTGCTGCAGGTAAGTAAAAGTACAAACACCACACTGTGAAAATCCTCCATTACAAGTTAAAGCATTTCATATCTTTAAGTTTATCTTATTTAAGTAAAAGTATGTAAGTATTATTAGACACATGTACTTTATTATAATAATTCAAATGTATCACGTAAAAGCAAACCTACCAAAATAAATATATTTATAAAAATACATGGATTGAATAATATGCCATTTAATGTACTGATTTAAATATTACCCATACATGTAGGCACTAGTTGGTTAAATGTGACATACATTGATACTTTAGTTTTAATGTGCTTCTTTATTCACCTTTTCTTTTTAAATGTGTAAAAGCAAATAAAAAAAAATACTTTGGATTAATTGAAATGGCGCGAGAATAATTCATAAAGAAATCAATCAATAAATATGTTCAATAATAAATTAAACACATCTAAAATGTTACTTGATAAAGAATAGGGGAACTAGTACAAAGGTCATTAAGTAATTAAAAAGTTAATATAAATTAATGTAAAATCTCATCAATCAATTATTGCTAACATGTATTTATAATATATTCTCAGAATATATATTTTGAGAGAGATATACACTAGTATTAGATGTAGTCAAAAGTTTGGACACATCTTCTGATTCGAAGTTTTTTATTTATTTAAATTGGTTCTGCTTTGTAGATTTATACTGAAGACATCAAAACTATAAAACAACACATTAACTAGAATTATCTAGTAAACAAAGAAGTGTTTAAAAATCCAGAATATGATTTATATTTAGCTGCTACTGCAGAATGCTGTGGTAGCCATGCTGGTTAAGGGTGCCTTGAATTCTGAATAAATCACCAACAGTGACACCAGCAAAGCCCCCCCCCCCCCCCCCCCCCCTGACCATGATCAAATTCGAAAATTGGACAGCCCTGGTGAATATTAATCGATTACTAATATATTTTTAAAAACTTGCATTTTACTTCATTTGCACTTGTCAGTTCGAAGTAGTTCCAGGAGGTACTCTTCTTTGAACGTACCGCTTTGTTCATCCTTAGTTGTGTTGTTCTCACTGTTCTGTATATCGCCAATAAATCAATCGCACGTGTGACGGAGAGGGGGGGGGGGGGTGGCGGGGTCGGTGTGTAGCAGTGCAGGCTGCTGGCTTCCTCCAAGTTTACAGTAAAACAAACTGGTGTTGTGACCAATGGCCATTTACAATTATTAATACTATTACTATTATTAGCATTAGTCTGTATTTTGGTTGAAACTAAGCCAGGAAAAAAAAGAAACACAAATAATAATAAAAAAATAATGTCCCCTCAACACGGCATCCTGACCCCACGCAGCATTCTCATCTGTTTGTCCTTACTGGTGTCATTTTCTGGTTGCTAACAAACGCCATTGTAAAACATAAACACTGATATTCAGCTGTAACGGTGGTGGACTCATCAAAACAGAGTGGGCGAGCTGACCAGTAAGAGCACAGTGGGCTCAAAGGGAGGGGGGGGCAGGAGCTCCAACAAGGCGTGTAGGACAGAGTGAATACACATACTATATAGAGATGCTGTTTGAGAAACCAATGTGAGTTTGGAACATTGAACAATGTGAATCTATTCTAGTAGACCTCAACAATGGAATTATGATCAGTAGAAATGGCCATGTCATGGGACCTTTAAGATTGTCTCCTCCTTGAGCTCTGTGATCATCTATGTGGGCTCTAATCTGAGGTGCTTTAATTTGCGGTTTCTGAGGCTGGTAACTCTGATGTATTTATCCTCTGAGCAGAGGTAACTCTTGCGCTTCCTTTCCCGGGGGGGTCCTCATGAGAGCCAGTCTCATCATAGCATTCGATGGTTTTTGCGATTGCACTTGAGGATACATTCAAAGTTCTTGACATTTTCCGGATCGACTGGCTTTCATTTCTTAAAGTGATGATGGACGGTCGTTTCTCTTCACTGGGTTGAGTCCTTCTTGCCATGATATGGATTACAACAGCAGTCAAATAGGGCTTTCCACTGTGCACCAACTCTACCTCTGCACAACACAACTGATGGTCTCAAACACATTAAGAAGGCAAGTCATTCCACACATTGACTCTTGACCAGGCGCCCGTGTTAATTGAAAACCATTCCAGGTGTCTACCTCATGAAGCTGACTGAGAGAAGCCAAGAATCATAGTCTTGATTTTTTAACACTTTTTTGTTAAATAGATAATTCCATATGTGTTCTTTCATAGTTTTGATGTCTTCAGTATTAATCTACAAAGTAGAAACAAATTAAAATAAACACAAACCATTGAATGAGAAGGTGTCCAAACTTTTGACTGGTACTGTATATAAAAAACACATATTTTAATATTTAGCAGGTTCCCTCATCTATAATCATTTATACAAGCGCAACTTTGAACATGTACCACAGTGAAATGCAACATACGAAATAATAAAGAAACATCATAAATTAAACACTGACAGGGAACATTTTACTGCACCATCATTACTGTTACATAAGAAGGTGCTGTCAAATGTTCTGATGATGCTTGCATACTTTTACTTAAATAAGCTTTGAATGCAGGATTTTAATTTGTAACAGAGTATTTTAAGTCTATACTGTAGGCGTAGTGTATCTGTGAACGATCCCAAATACAATTCCTTGTTTATTGCAGCTAGTGCTACGCCAGAAGAAAAAACCCTTTTTCATTTTCAAAGGGGCTGGGCTACATAAGGTGAATTGAGACAACACAAATACACATTAAGTGGGACAAAGAAAGATAATGTGAAAATATAAAAACAAAGGCATTAATTAGGGCTGAAAAATGTCTCTCATTGTAATGGTGATTATATTTTTAAATGCCAACACTTAACAGTTTGTTCTGACTGTGTGTTTCCTGTTTCCTGCAGACGTCCAGCAGCTGGTGGTGGTTAAAGAAGAGCTTCTCCCTGACCAGCAGGAGTGGAGCTCCAGTCTGGACCAGGAGGACCCAGAGCCCCCCCCACACATTAAGCAGGAACAGGAGGAACTCAGGGTCAGTGAGGAGGGAGAGCAGCTTCAGGAGCTGGAGAAGGCTGATATCACCAAGGCCACTTTCACTCCTGACCCTGTGAAGAGTGAAGATGATGAAGAGAAACCTCAGTCCTCTCAGCCTCATCAAAGACAAACTGAACACCTGGAAACAGAAGCTGATGGAGATGACTGTCGAGGACCAGAACCAGCCAGGAACTCAGATCCAGAGAGCAGTTTACAACCAAAGACTGAGGACGACACTGGAGACTCTTCTGAACCTGAACCTGGAGACTCTTCTGAACCTGACACTGAAGACAGTGCTGATTGGAAAGAGACCAGGAAACCTGCGTCAGGCTCAAACTCAATGAAAAATAGACATGAATCTGTCAGTGATTCACGACCTAGTGCTGAAAATAAACCATTCAGCTGCTCAGTCTGTAAGAAAGCTTTTTCACTGAATGGAAATTTAAAGAAACACATGAGAGTCCACACAGGAGAGAAACCCTTTAGCTGCTCAGTCTGTAAGAAAGCTTTTTCACATAGTGGACATTTAAAGTCACACATGAGAGTCCACACAGGAGAGAAAGCACACAGCTGCTCAGTCTGTAAGAAAGCTTTTTCACAAAGTGGAAGTTTAAAGGAACACATGAGAGTCCACACAGGAGAGAAACCACACAGCTGCTCAGTTTGTACCAAATATTTTGCACGGAGTGGAAGTTTAAAGGCACACATGAGAGTCCACACAGGAGAGAAACCACACAGCTGTACAGTCTGTAAGAAAGCTTTTTCACATAGTGGAAGTTTAAAGGCACACATGAGAGTCCACACAGGAGAGAAAGCACACAGCTGCTCAGTTTGTACCAAATATTTTGCACGGAATGGAATTTTAAAGGAACACATGAGAGTCCACACAGGAGAGAAACCCTTTAGCTGTACAGTCTGTAAAAAAGCTTTTTCACAGAGAGGAAGTTTAAAGTCACACATGAAGGTCCACACAGGAGAGGAAGAATAGAGCTGCAATGTTTGTGACAAAAGAATTAAATGGCATAATCGTTTCAAAAGACACACGTGTGTTGGTCGTCAGCTGCTTCTGTAACTAAGGGAATACATTTGTCTATTTTGTGTCCTGATGACCTAATGCGGTTACATGTAATACGTTACTCCCTAAGCCTGATTTCACCCACCTGCAACCGATTCACTAATAATCACAAATGTTCATTTCTTTGACCCCTTGACTCGACAACTTTCTTGTTTAATAATCGTTACATCTCCTCAGGACCAAGTTCCCATGTCCTGCCTTTCACCTGCTGATCACCCACTGCTCATTTAAGGTGGACTGACCGATACAAGGGACCAGCTAGTCTTAGTGTCTTAATGCAAACGTTTTGTAAAGTGATGCTAGACCAAAGACGTGCTGTTGGGCTGTGTGCTCTCTGCAGGACGGTGTCTGTACTCAAAGATTGTTGATGAAATGAGAGACTCACTCTGTTTTTGTTGTCTAAATGAAGCCAACAGAGCGATATGTCTTCTTTCCAGCTGATGGCATAAATGTTACATCATCCAGTTCAACTGTCATCCACACATTAATGATTCAAAACAGCAATGTGTAAGATATGGCTAGTAATTGACTATTTCAACAGAGTGTGATGTGGTTACAGTCTTGAGGCCATGTCCAATATTTTAATGTTTTGTTTGATTAAATCTACTGAAATGACCATTCAATGACTACATTATTCTGAATTACTGTCATCATTATAAAGTAGATTTTAAAAACGTTTTATAGAATAAAAGCTCATTGCTGGACGTTGTAGAAATGCGTGTGTGCACCACGACAAAGGAGCCTCATTCACTTTACATTGGGGTTGTTTGCGTGGTGCCGACACATAAATGTAGCAGAATGCGTGACTCCACCACGCAATGCGGTGTTAAGGAGTCGTGGTGGAGTCACGAATTCTGGTGAGATCAGGTTGTCTGTTAACATTAAAATCACTATATCTGCTGTTATATGCAAACTATTTTGCTAGGCAACTCAAGGGCTCAGGTAATGTGATTACTATATGAATAACTGTCCAAAATAACATTAAATTCATAGGAGTTTTTGTTAAGTAACGTACTTTCTTCACCGGCCGGCCGATACATTTTTCTTATTGATAGTCCCACTAGAATAAACCCTGCCAAACCCAATAACGATACCCTTATAGATGTCATTCTAACAAATGCAGCTCATAAGTATGTGTCTGTTGGTGTTTTTCCTAATGATATCAGTGACCATTGCACTATTGCTTGCGTTAGGAGCACTAAGTTGCCCAAAGCCAAGGGCCTTATTGTCCTCAGGCGCTGCTTCAAACACTTCTCTGAGCAGGCTTTCCTACACGATCTGGCGGAGGTTAAATGGCACTTCATAGCGTTAATTCCATCTGTTGATGTTGCCGTCCAATTTTTTATTGATCACTTTTTATCGATTATTAATAGACATCAAAGCACAGTACTGTGACTGCCAGTCTGAAAGTCTTAGATGATATCAAGGCTGCTTTGGATAACAAATCTGTTTGTGTTGCATTGTTTATTGACCTAGCCAAAGCATTTGATACTGTAGATCACCACATTATGTCTAATGTTATGTTGGTGTCTCGTTTCGGTCATAATGCCATTTGTTGGTTTCAGAGTTATCTAACCGACCGTACTCAATGCGTCAGGTTGGGTAGCACTGTCTCTGACCCTGTCACCTTGGAGAAGGGCGTTCCACAGGGCTCTATTTTGGGGCCTTTGCTCTTTTTATTATATGTAAACAATATTTGTAATCAGATGCAATTTTCTACCTATCATATGTATGCTGATGACACTATTGTATATTCATGTGCTCCTTCTCTGGACATGGCCGTTTCCAATTTAAAATCTGATTTTATCACGCTGCAACATTCTTGATTCCAAACTGCTTTTGAACAGTAAGAAAACCAAAGCAATGCTTTTTGGTCCCAAGTCAGCGTCCTCTTGCCTCTCCATTGACACCCTTGATGGCGTCTCTGTGGAGTTTGTTGATATCTACAAATATCTTGGCTTTTGGTTGGACAGTAATCTGAACTTCAAACACCATATCGAAGTTCTAACAAAGAAATTGAAATTCAGTCTTGGCTTCCTTTACAGACTTAAATGTTGTTTTTCAACTTCATCCCGTAAAAGGTTGGTCTCTGGCTTATTCCTGTCCCAGCTGGACTACGGTGACACCATTTATAGATTTGCCTGTCCCACTGTCTTGGCCAAACTTCACCCACTCTACCATGCTGCACTGCGTTATATATCAAATGCACCCTATAGGACTCATCATTGCACACTGTATAGCCTAACTGGATGGTCCTCACTCACTATGCGTAGGATGCAGCATTGGTTTTTATTAATGTATAAAGCCATTTTAGGAAATCTTCCACTCTACATATGTGCCAGATTTGCTCCAGTTTGTGACTTTTACAACCTCAGATCCAGTGCCTTGATACGGTTCCAGGTTCCTGCTGTGCGGACTGAGGCTGGAAAAAGGAGTCTCTTTTATTATGGTCCTTGGTCTTGGAATGACCTTCAATCACGCCTCAAACTGACGGCACTTGTTTCTATAGCCTGTTTTAAATTGAAGTTGTCAGAAGTCCTTACCACCAGCTGCTCTTGCAGTAATAAGTAGTGCCTTTCTTACTGTCCTAATGTGCACAATGTAGTAACTGCTTTTTTTCGTCTTTTGTTTTCTTAGTTATGTTCTCTGTATTTTATATGTTTGTGTTATGTGTTATGTGTAACGTTGCTGCCTTCTTGGCCAGGTCAGCATTGTAAATGAGATTTTATCTCAATGCTTTTTATCTGGTTAAATAAAGGTTAAATAAAAAAAATAAAAAAAAAATACATGCCGCGCATTAAGTGGGCCTGTCTGTCAATTAATCCCCAGGCCACTTTTCCCCCCCAGTCCGACCCTGGGCACAGCAGAACATTAAAGATCTTCCTCTCCTGGGTGATAAACCTCAAACACCTGCATGAAAACCCAAATGCATACCTCTGGACCTCCAGTGTGTTTGTAAAACGAATAACACAAAACTACAGGTCTTGTTGTGATGCGATTTAGAGTGAATGTGTACCTTTATGCACACAACGAGCACACAGGTAATGAGGACAGAACAGGGCATAAGTATAAAATAAATAAACGCATAAACGTTACAAAAAGGGTCGAGGAAATAACTAGGAATTAAATAAGATGGCAAGAGCCACAAAAGATGTATCCTTAAGTGCTTTTAATAGCAGCCAAAACGCTGAAGAAACAAAGTAACAAGGATGTACAGTCCAAAAAGAAAGAAAGAAAAACAAACCTTAAGATGTATACAGTCGAAAAAATATAAACTAGTACCTCTCTAAAGCAGTGGCGAGCCGTCAGGGCCCTCTAGACCCTCTGTGAGGGACCTAAGATATTCTAAAAAATAATATTTGAAAACATTAAAAAAAATATATATACTTTTACATTTTTAAAATATTTTTTTGTTGTTACATTTTTCATTAGTTTTACCAAAATAACTTCATTTAATTGTATTTAAAATAACATTTCCATTGAAATAAATCCTTCGGATCTGCCTGTTCAGTTTATGTTGGAATGTGAAGGGTTAAATGCCGTCTCTGCGAGTTACTGTGAAGACGGGAGAGCTTGTTGGTCCCTCTCTACAGCCCTGTCTCAGGTTGACTATTTTCATTTCCTCGCTCGTCTGTCCTCGGTCTCACCGGAAGTTGATTTGTCTGCGCCATCTTGAGTACCGTCCCATGGCTCTTATTTCTGCCGGAGGACCAAGGATCGAGGAGCGATAATGGAGGAGCGATAATGGAGGAACCACCAGTCCATCCTCCGATGAAATCCTCAGATACTCGCCCCGCCCCCTTACTGTGTATCGCTTACTGATTGGACGATGCAGTGCATGCACTGATCTCATGCTTCTTGTTCTTGACATGAGAGCAGTACCCCAGCGAAGTGAAGAAAATAAATGAAACTCACGAGACTCACTCCTCAGTTTAAACTGTGTTTTGTTTCAATTCATGTTTCATTTAGTTACAAATATGTGATATATCTGTCTCTCAGGCTACAACTAGTGATGTCACGTATTGCGCAGAGGCTTCGGAGCGTGTGTCGAGTAATCCCCGAAGCTTTTTCTGAACCTTATATCGAGGCTTGTATCGTTTTGGGCCAGTGACGTCACCGATGACAAAACGAAGCCTCGCTGCCTGTCGATACCACGTGACTGCTTCAGAAAGCGATTCAGATCGGTTGAACCGTTGAACCACAACGCTCATATGGATGTATAATAATAACGATATTACCCCTCCAGTACCCGGGCCCGGTGCTTACACGATATAATTAAGAGAGCTCAGACCCTCACCTATATAGAGGTCGGAACATGTCATACGTATAAATAAATAAAAGCATAAATAAATGTAGGAATACAAAAATAAATGAATAAATACAGGACTAAATATAGTGCAGTGTTTTCAGGAAGTGTACGTGTGCTGTGGTTCAGCCGGAAAGCAGTTGACTCTTGACCGCAAGGTCCCTGGTTCAACGACTGGTCAATACGTCTTTTTTTTTGTTTATAAAAGCTACAGCTAAATGAGATAATGTAGTTAATAAATGTATTCTTTTATATGGTTTAGCCTTTCTCTGGCTACAACATGGTTACGTTTACGAATATTATTAAGGGAAAGCAATTCTAGAACCCTGAAGGCAGGAGACTGAAAAGAGTCAAGGGAAGCTTATAAAAGTTAACAGCATTTAATTATACAAAAGATGTGGTGGTTTACAAATGAAATGTGCAAGTGGAGGAACTCTCCTCATAATAATAATAATAATAATAATGCATTTTATTTATATAGCGCTTTTCACGACTCAAAGACGCTTTACAATATGAGGGAGGGTAGACAAACAAGGACAGGCAAACAAGTAAGTATAGTAAAATAAATAAAAAGGTAGTCAAGAGGAAATTGATTGAGAGGAGGGGGGCTTATGGGTAGGCAGAGTTGAAAAGATGTGTTTTGAGGCGGGACTGAAAGACTGTGAGGGACTCAGAGTCACGGAGATCTTGGGGGAGGGAATTCCAGAGCCTAGGAGCTGCCACTGAGAAGGCTCTGTCCCCAAAGCTGCAGAGTGTGGATGTGGGAATGGATAGGAGTCCGGCTGCGGTGGATCTGAGGGACCGTGGGGGTTGATAAGGAGTGAGAAGGTTTGTGAGATAAGGGGGGGCCGAATGGTGGAGTGCTTTGTAGGTGAGGACCATCATTTTGTAATTGATGCGATGGGAGACAGGAAGCCAGTGGAGCTCTTTGAGGACTGGGCTGATGTGATGCCATGATTTGGTATGTGTGAGGAGACGTGCAGCTGCATTTTGAACCCGTTGGAGTCTGTTGAGGGATGTAGTGCTGATGCCGTAAAGAAGTGAGTTGCAGTAGTCAAGGCGGGAGGAAATGAAGGCATGGATTAGTCGTTCGGCTGCGGGGCGGGTGAGAGAGGGTAGGATTTTTGCAATATTGCGGAGGTGGAAAAATGAGGTTTTGACTGTTTGGCGGATGTGAGGTTCGAGGGAGAGGGTGGGGTCAAAGATTACGCCAAGGTTGCGTGCCTGATTGGAGGGGGAAACAATGGTGCCATCGATGGTGAGTGTTATGTTAGTGACCTTGCTGAGGGTGGATTTGGAGCCAATTAGGAGGAGTTCTGTTTTGTTGCTGTTCAGTTTGAGGAGGTTATGTTGCATCCAAGTTTTAATAGCTGTCAGACAGGAATCGATGTGGGTAAGGGGTGGGTTATGGATGGATTTGGTGCTGAGGTAGATCTGAGTGTCATCTGCATAGCAGTGGAAGTCCAGGTTGAAGTGGCGGAGTATCTGACCGAGGGGCAGGATGTAAATGATGAAGAGGAGGGGTCCAAGTACTGATCCTTGAGGAACACCTTGGGTGACTGAAGCTGTGGCAGAGGAGTGGTTGGGGAGGGAGATGAAGTGGGATCGTTCAGTGAGGTAGGACTGGAGGCATCTGAGTGCAATACCTTCAATACCAATGTCCCTGAGTCGGGTGAGCAGGATGTTGTGGCTCACGGTATCGAAGGCTGCACTCAGGTCGAGGAGGATGAGAATATTGAGGGAACCAGTATCAGCAGAGGTGAGGAGGTCATTGAGGACTTTGACGAGTGCAGTTTCTGTACTGTATGTACTCATGTGACCTGTCAGTCCAGGTCAGGGGTTAGAAAAGATCGATTATTGGCTTGCCCTTCCTGTTGTCATCTGAGGTCTTCTCCTATTGGCCGGCGTCGTAGGGGGCGGGTCCAATGCAATTCCTGCCTTTTTCTGTTGTTAATTACATCATTCTGGTGTCTGTGGTTATTTAAACATTCCCTGATAAACATTATTCAGCGTCAATAAATGAGTGCTAATGCCAGTGTGTTTAGTGCACAGCATCACATGTCATTTCACCTTCAATTCACGGTTTGAAAACGTAGCATTTCGCCACATGCTAATGCTAACTGGAAATTAAGAATTTTCAGAATAAAAATGTTAAGTTAATAATTAGTGTGAACTTCCGGTTTTTCAGAATAAAACTGATTTAAATTAAATAGTGTGGTGACCACCTTTAATACACTTGAACATAATTCACACACGGAACTGTGGGGTAGGGCTATTGTTCCCAAACGGATATGTTTGTGTTTATTATATGTATTGTGTGTCCTCCTGACTTCACTCTCTCTTCTTCCCGGAATGCGACCCAACAAAATCTCTATTTCTGCTCCGCAATAGTGTCCCCTTTTACACCATCATTGCTTCGCCTCTGACTCCCTATCTCTCGGCACTACAATAGTGTATTTAATTCAAATTACGCATATCCACATTGATTTTAATTTCTAACACTATACAGATATTTGATTTGTGCACTGCGACCTGTTTAGCTTAACGATGTTTATTTATTTTCCCTTTGTCCTTTATGAGTATTTTCTGTTAGTTATAATAGTTTTGTTTTGAAAGAGTAGTTGTATTATTGATCCAGTGGTAGGTGTTAAGGCAACGTCCGGATGCCAATCGTTCTTAAAACCAAAAATAATAAATCCTTCCCGCTTTTATTTTGACGTCCTCAAACCGCACCGGAAGTGAAGTTCCCAGCTCTTTCTAACCTGGATCGAGGTGGCGTCTCGTCGCTACGGTTATCTCTCTCTGTGTTCCTGAGAAAGTGTGTGGGAGCTCCAGCTCTACTGATCCATCATCTCTGTGTTTGGATAAACCTCCGAATGGACTTTGTGCTCTTTTTTCTGGAGCGTTTACCTCGGACTATAGGAGCTAGCTTAGCATGCTAGCTGGAAACACGTTAGCAACGCTAGTCAGATTGAGAGTTTGACGGAGAGAGAAACGGTGTGTTTAACGGAGTCTGCAGGAAAAGGTGATCTAGGAAACATGAGTAAAGTCCAAATGCTGCTGTCGTTGAAGAAGCAGCAACTCACTGCTGAAGAGATATTTGCTATGTTTGAACAAACAATAGCAGAGCTCGAGGAGGAGCTGTCTTTTTCCAAAGAGGAGAACAAGAGACTCCAGAAACTTCTGGACGCTGTTTTACAGCCTCAGCTTCGGATACACAGAGCAGGTCTGTTCCCTTTACCCTTAATTAACACTTTACACTCTTCAGTAGCACTTTATTATCACATTAATAACACTTTAGACCATTTAGCAGCACTTGCTGCAGGTAAGTAAAAGTACAAACACCACACTGTGAAAATCCTCCATTACAAGTTAAAGCATTTCATATCTTTAAGTTTATCTTATTTAAGTAAAAGTATGTAAGTATTATTAGACACATGTACTTTATTATAATAATTCAAATGTATCACGTAAAAGCAAACCTACCAAAATAAATATATTTATACAAATACATCGATTGAATAATATGCCATTTAATGTAATGATTTAAATATTACCCATACATGTAGGCACTAGTTGGTTAAATGTGACATACATTGATACTTTAGTTTGAATGTGCTTCTTTATTCACCTTTTCTTTTTAAATGTGTAAAAGCAAATAAAAACAAATACTTTTGATTAATTGAAATGGCGCGAGAATAATTCATAAAGAAATCAATCAATAAATATGTTCAATAATAAATTAAACACATCTAAAATGTTACTTGATAAAGAATAGGGGAACTAGTACAAAGGTCATTAAGTAATTAAAACGTTAATATAAATTAATGTAAAATCTCATCAATCAATTATTGCCAACATGTATTTATAATATATTCTGTGTACAATATATATATATATATATATATATATATATATATATATATATATATATATATATTTTGAGAGAGATATACACTAGTATTAGATGTAGTCAAAAGTTTGGACACATCTTCTGATTCGAAGTTTTTTATTTATTTAAATTGGTTCTGCTTTGTAGATTAATACTGACGACATCAAAACTATAAAACAACACATTAACTAGAATTATCTAGTAAACAAAGAAGTGTTTAAAAATCCAGAATATGATTTATATTTAGCTGGCTACTGCAGAATGCTGTGGTAGCCATGCTGGTTGAGGGTGCCTTGAATTCTGAATAAATCACCAACAGTGACACCAGCAAAGCCCCCCCCCCTCCTATATTTTAAAAAACTTGCATTTTACTTCATTTACACTTGTCAGTTCGAAGTAGTTCCAGGAGGTACTCTTCTTTGAACGTACCGATTTGTTCATCCTTAGTTGTGTTGTTCCCACTGTTCTGTATATCGCCAATAAATCAATCGCACGTGTGACGGAGAGGGGGGGGGGGGTGGCGGGGTCGGTGTGTAGCAGTGCAGGCTGCTGGCTTCCTCCAAGTTTGCAGTAAAACAAACTGGTGTTGTGACCAATGGCCATTTACAATTATTAATACTATTACTATTATTAGCATTAGTCTGTATTTTGGTTGAAACTAAGCCAGGAAAAAAAAGAAACACAAATAATAATAAAAAAATAATGTCCCCTCAACACGGCATCCTGACCCCACGCAGCATTCTCATCTGTTTGTCCTTACTGGTGTCATTTTCTGGTTGCTAACAAACGCCATTGTAAAACATAAACACTGATATTCAGCTGTAACGGTGGTGGACTCATCAAAACAGAGTGGGCGAGCTGACCAGTAAGAGCACAGTGGGCTCAAAGGGAGGGGGGGGCAGGAGCTCCAACAAGGCGTGTAGGACAGAGTGAATACACATACTATACAGAGATGCTGTTTGAGAAACCAATGTGAGTTTGGAACATTGAACAATGTGAATCTATTCTAGTAGACCTCAACAATGGAATTATGATCAGTAGAAATGGCCATGTCATGGGACCTTTAAGATTGTCTCCTCCTTGAGCTCTGTGATCATCTATGTGGGCTCTAATCTGAGGTGCTTTAATTTGTGGTTTCTGAGGCTGGTAACTCTGATGTATTTATTCTCTGAGCAGAGGTAACTCTTGCGCTTCCTTTCCCGGGGGGGTCCTCATGAGAGCCAGTCTCATCATAGCATTCGATGGTTTTTGCGATTGCACTTGAGGATACATTCAAAGTTCTTGACATTTTCCGGATCGACTGGCCTTCATTTCTTAAAGTGACGATGGACGGTCGTTTCTCTTTACTGGGTTGAGTCGTTCTTGCCATGATATGGATAACAACAGCAGTCAAATAGGGCTTTCCACTGTGCACTAACTCTACCTCTGCACAACACAACTGATGGTCTCAAACACATTAAGAAGGCAATTCATTCCACACATTGACTCTTGACCAGGCGCACGCGTTAATTGAAAACCATTCCAGGTGTCTACCTCATGAAGCTGACTGAGAGAAGCCAAGAATCATAGTCTTGATTTTTTAACACTTTTTTGTTAACTAGATAATTCCATATGTGTTCTTTCATATTTTTGATGTCTTCAGTATTAATCTACAAAGTAGAAACAAATTAAAATAAACACAAACCATTGAATGAGAAGGTGTCCAAACTTTTGACTGGTACTGTATATAAAAAACACATATTTTAATATTTAGCAGGTTCCTTCATCTATAATCATTTATACAAGCGCAACTTTGAACATGTAGCACAGTAAAATGAAACATACGAAATAATAAAGAAACATCATAAATTAAACACTGACAGGGAACATTTTACTGCACCATCATAATAAGGTGCTTTCAAATGTTCTGATGATGCTTGCATACTTTTACTTAAATAAGCTTTGAATGCAGGATTTTAA
The DNA here is from genome assembly GCF_949606895.1 of Notothenia rossii. NCBI lineage: Eukaryota > Metazoa > Chordata > Actinopteri > Perciformes > Nototheniidae > Notothenia > Notothenia rossii. Next base: position 2,093,297 of record NC_136912.1, on the reverse strand, counting down.
TTTGTAACAGAGTATTTTAATTCTATACTGTAGGCGTAGTGTATCTGTGAACGATCCCAAATACAATTCCATGTTTATTGCAGCTAGTGCTACGCCAGAAGAAAAAAACCTTTTTCATTTTCAAAGGAGCTGGGCTACATAAGGTGAATTGAGACAACAAAAATACACATTAAGTGGGACAAAGAAAGATAATGTGAAAATATAAAAACAAAGGCATTAATTAGGGCTGAAAAATGTCTCCCATTGTAATGGTGATTATATTTTTAAATGCTAACACTTAACAGTTTGTTCTGACTGTGTGTTTCCTGTTTCCTGCAGACGTCCAGCAGCTGGTGGTGTTTAAAGAAGAGCTTCTCCCTGACCAGCAGGAGTGGAGCACCAGTCTGGGCCAGGAGCACCAAGAGTACCCCCCACACATTAAGCAGGAACAGGAGGAACTCAGGGTCAGTGAGGAGGGAGAGCAGCTTCAGGAGGTGGAGAAGGCTGATATCACCAAGTCCACTTTCACTCCTGACCCTGTGAAGAGTGAAGATGATAAAGAGAAACCTCAGTCCTCTCAGCCTCATCAAAGACAAACTGAACACCTGGAAACAGAAGCTGATGGAGATGACTGTCGAGGACCAGAACCAGCCAGGAACTCAGATCCAGAGAGCAGTTTACAACCAAAGACTGAGGACGACACTGGAGACTCTTCTGAACCTGACACTGAAGACAGTGCTGATTGGAAGGAGACCAGAGAACCTGCGTCAGGCTCAAACTCACTGAAAAATAGACATGAATCTGTCAGTGATTCACGACCTAGTGCTGAAAATAAACCATTCAGCTGCTCAGTCTGTAAGAAAGCTTTTTCACTGAATGGAAATTTAAAGAAACACATGAGAGTCCACACAGGAGAGAAACCACACAGCTGCTCAGTCTGTAAGAAAGCTTTTTCACTGAATGGAAGTTTAAAGGAACACATGAGAGTCCACACAGGAGAGAAACCACACAGCTGCTCAGTTTGTACCAAATATTTTTCACGGAGTGGAAGTTTAAAGGCACACATGAGAGTCCACACAGGAGAGAAACCACACAGCTGCTCAGTTTGTACCAAATATTTTTCACGGAGTGGAAGTTTAAAGGCACACATGAGAGTCCACACAGGAGAGAAACCACACAGCTGTACAGTCTGTAAGAAAGCTTTTTCACATAGTGGAAGTTTAAAGGAACACATGAGAGTCCACACAGGAGAGAAACCACACAGCTGTACAGTCTGTAAGAAAGCTTTTTCACATAGTGGAAGTTTAAAGGAACACATGAGAGTCCACACAGGAGAGACAGAAAACAGCTGCTCAGTCTGTAAGAAAGCTTTTTCACATAGTGGAAGTTTAAAGAGACACATGAAGGCCCACACAGGAGAGGAAGAATAGAGCTGCAATGTTTGTGACAAAAGAATTAAATGACATAATCGTTTCAAAAGACACAAGTGTGTTGGTCGTCAGCTGCTTCTGTAACTGTAGGGAATACATTTGTCTATTTTGTGTCCTTATGACCTAATGCCGTTACATGTAATACGTTACTCCCTAAGCCTGATTTCACCCACCTGCAACCGATTCATTAATAATCACAAATGTTCCTTTCTTTGACCCCTTGACTCGACAACTTTCTTGTTTAATAATCGTTACATCTCCTCAGGACCAAGTTCCCATGTCCTGCCTTTCACCTGCTGATCACCCACTGCTCATTTAAGGTGGACTGACCGATACAAGGGACCAGCTAGTCTTAGTGTCTTAATGCAAACGTTTTGTAAAGTGATGCTAGACCAAAGACGTGCTGTTGGGCTGTGTGCTCTCTGCAGGACGGTGTCTGTACTCAAAGATTGTTGATGAAATGAGAGATTCACTCTGTTTTTGTTGTCTAAATGAAGCCAACAGAGCGATACGTCTTCTTTCCAGCTGATGGCATAAATGTTACATCATCCAGTTCAACTGTCATCCACACATTAATGATTCAAAACAGCAATGTGTAAGATATGGCTAGTAATTGACTATTTCAACAGAATGTGATGTGGTTACAGTCTTGAGGCCATGTCCAATATGTTTATGTTTATGTTTTGTTTGATTAAATCTACTGAAATGACCATTCAATGACTACATTATTCTGAACTACTGTCATCATTATAAAGTAGATTTTAAAAACGTTTTATAGAATAAAAGCTCATTGCTGGACGTTGTAGAAATGCGTGTGTGCACCACGACAAAGGAGCCTCATTCACTTTACATTGGGGTTGTTTGCGTGGTGCCGACACATAAATGTAGCAGAATGCGTGACTCCACCACGCAATGCGGTGTTAAGGAGTCGTGGTGGAGTCACGAATTCTGGTGAGATCAGGTTGTCTGTTAACATTAAAATCACTATATCTGCTGTTATATGCAAACTATTTTGCTAGGCAACTCAAGGGCTCAGGTAATGTGATTACTATATGAATAACTGTCCAAAATAACATTAAATTCATAGGAGTTTTTGTTAAGTAACGTACTTTCTTCACCGGCCGGCCGATACATGCCGCGCATTAAGTGGGCCTGTCTGTCAATTAATCCCCAGGCCACTTTTTCCCCCCAGTCCGACCCTGGGCACAGCAGAACATTAAAGATCTTCCTCTCCTGGGTGATAAACCTCAAACACCTGCATGAAAACCCAAATGCATACCTCTGGACCTCCAGTGTGTTTGTAAAACGAATAACACAAAACTACAGGTCTTGTTGTGATGCGATTTAGAGTGAATGTGTACCTTTATGCACACAACGAGCACACAGGTAATGAGGACAGAACAGGGCATAAGTATAAAATAAATAAACGCATAAACGTTACAAAAAGGGTCGAGGAAATAACTAGGAATTAAATAAGATGGCAAGAGCCACAAAAGATGTATCCTTAAGTGCTTTTAATAGCAGCCAAAACGCTGAAGAAACAAAGTAACAAGGATGTACAGTCCAACATAGAAAGAAAGAAAAACAAACCTTAAGATGTATACAGTCGAAAAAATATAAACTAGTACCTCTCTAAAGCAGTGGCGAGCCGTCAGGGCCCTCTAGACCCTCTGTGAGGGACCTAAGATATTCTAAAAAATAATATTTGAAAACATTAAAAAAAAAATATATACTTTTACATTTTTAAAATATTTTTTTGTTGTTACATTTTTCATTAGTTTTACCAAAATAACTTCATTTAATTGTATTTAAAATAACATTTCCATTGAAATAAATCCTTCGGATCTGCCTGTTCAGTTTATGTTGGAATGTGAAGGGTTAAATGCCGTCTCTGCGAGTTACTGTGAAGACGGGAGAGCTTGTTGGTCCCTCTCTACAGCCCTGTCTCAGGTTGACTATTTTCATTTCCTCGCTCCTCTGTCCTCGGTCTCACCGGAAGTTGATTTGTCTGCGCCATCTTGAGTACCGTCCCATGGCTCTTATTTCTGCCGGAGGACCAAGGATCGAGGAGCGATAATGGAGGAGCGATAATGGAGGAACCACCAGTCCATCCTCCGATGAAATCCTCAGATACTCGCCCCGCCCCCTTACTGTGTATCGCTTACTGATTGGACGATGCAGTGCATGCACTGATCTCATGCTTCTTGTTCTTGACATGAGAGCAGTACCCCAGCGAAGTGAAGAAAATAAATGAAACTCACGAGACTCACTCCTCAGTTTAAACTGTGTTTTGTTTCAATTCATGTATCATTTAGTTACAAATATTTGATATATCTGAACAACAAAGTGGTCAAAAATCATTGTATTCATTTATTGGAAACATTTTCATGATCGCTTTTTTCGTTTTATATTTTTCATTTACTGTCATTTCCATTCAGTCAGTCATTAAGTGCTATTCAAATGTTAATGTGCTACATATCCACACAAACAAACAAAGTGTGCAATCGAATGAATGTTAATCTAACTGGGTTTTGATAGATAATATATATATTTTTCTTCTCTCAATTATTTTATTTCTATTGTGCACTCTAATCAATATTAATCAAAACTATTGTTCGTTTATACATTTTAAGAATGGCGTTTATTTTTCTTATTTGATTTTATTTATTGGGGTCTACAACAGATGATACAAATGTTTGTGTCAGTAAATGTGTGGCAGGGGTGTTTGTGGAAATAACGGGGACAGAGCTGCTGTCAGACGAACAGCTGTGCGGCGTCATCACAAACGGACGTCGCTTCACGTGACGCTCCGGAGGAAAGGACGCCCCATTGCTCTTAAAACTAATTTCCCTGCTTCTCGTGGTTTCCTTGCATCCCTCCATGCTTCCCTGGAGGGAGGAACTAAACACAGGGAAACGACGCAAGTGAGGGAAGCAAGGATTTAATTGAACCGACCTGAGACGGGGCCTACATTCACAGAGGGCCCGCTATAGGCTCTGTGCACAAGATGGCGTCTATCAACTTCCGGCGGCTGGGTGTGCGGCTGAGTACTTCCGGTTTGAGTACAGAGTTTTGATAGCTTGACAGTTTGACAGTTTGTTATGTCACACCGAGATCAAGAATGAGCAGATTTCGGGGTAAAGAAAAGCGAATGGCCTTCCAGCGTGTAAGAAAGTCGGCACTACATTGCTGTGTGCCCCTTTGTACAAATTCGTCCCGTTATCAGAATCAGAATACCTTTATTAGTCCCACAGAGGGGAAATTTGCAGCGTTGAAGCAGGAAAGAGCCACAGACAGCTTAGTGTTGAATATCTTACATGCGTTAAAAAGTACTAAGTTATAATATAATAAACAATATGCTAAAAAAGTACTAAGTTATAATATAATAAATGTTATGCTAAAAAAAAGATAAAAAGTTACATAATTTTCAAAAATACAGATCAAAAACAAATCAAATCTACAAATCAAATCCTGTAGCAGTTCTTAGGATTTAGCAGCCCAGTATATATTACAGTTATTAAAGATGGCATATGTATATATGATTCCTAAATCACAGGTTACCTACTCTAGCCACATCAAAACCCCAGAACATGAACCTGATTGAGGCTTTGAACCGATGAACACTTTTTATTTTTCTCCCTACTCTGAGATCGTGAGGCTTTTCATGCTTTCTCATGGACCTGTAACAGCTAGTCCTGACGCTCACTCTCCCTGAAGGTAGATCTTTGTTTGAAACTGTGGGGAATTGGATATCATTCATGTTATCCAAAACACGTAATAGTACATCATTAAAATGCTTTACACTGTATCAAGACTTGTCAAGTTGTCAAAGTTAGCCAGTAACTACAGCTTTGTTTGTCACTTACCTTCATATTTGTCGATGTAACTGGAATGTTACATCTTGAACCCCTTTTCTCTTTTGCTCCTCAGGGCTGAGCCTGCCGCTTGTACCAGCCGATGTACATCACTGATGTTAACCTTCGGTAGGTCTTGGAGACATCGAGTTTAAAATAGTGCCATCACGTTAACGTTAGCCTTCTCACTTTGCTCTACCGCTATCTGTATGCTATCTGTATGCTATCTGTATGCTATATGTATGCTATATATCTATTTATCTATCGATCTATCTAATCTATCTATCTATCGCTATCTACCCGCTCAACCACTCCACACCGTAGACCGGAAGTTTACAACCACACACCCTGCCGCCGGAAGTTGATAGACGACATCTTGTGAAACTAGCCTATAGTAACTCAATGAGAGAGTAATGTCAAATGACAGTACAATTGACCAATGATATCTTCCCTCTAAATGGGCGGGCTTCATTTTCGCGGACTTTATGACAAGTTCCGCACCGCTGTGAGGTCTATGCAAGTATATATATCTATGTATGCAAGTGGTGCAGTGACGCGTCCTTAAACCCGGAAGTAACCGCGCTCGGATTCCCTCGACAGAAAGCAATGGGATTTCTCCATAGGATTTTGGAAAATAGCTCGAAATAAGGTCTGTGGAAAACGAACCTGTTAGATAAATGCACGTTTTGTTCAGCCGGATAATATCCACATGTCGACCATACTTTTATTATTTTTGAATCATAAATCTAATCGATAGATTTATGATCGATAGATTTATGATTAGCATAAGCTCGTTCATGATGGCTCACTTCAGTGATAGTGATGACATCGTTGCGAAATTATTAACCGAGTCATTTTCAAGATTGAGTTACAATGATAAACTGGAGGGGCAAAGGATCAGCTGAATGACCCCCAAGTGCTTCATCCAAAAGGACAGAAGGATGGACTTTGTGTTTCAGTGATTTGATCATCAAAGGTAGGCCTAAGTCAATTTCAATGTGGGCCGCCGTGCCGACTTAATTCATTTGTAATTGTTACTTGGCTGTGGGTGCCCTGTCATGATAGGTGTTTAAATGGTGTTGTTTTGTGTGGTAGAGGGTCGCTGTCATTGATGTGTTTTGCACCCCGGGCCGTTGTCTTGATATTCCGCTAAAGTATACGCTGTGACGTAATATCTCTTCTTTTTAAGAGGGAAGAGGGGGGGAGGGTCAGAGGGCCTAGGTATAAAAGTCACGGCTCGCCACTGCTCTACAGCCACAGTCAGGCTGCGTCTCAGGTCGAATATTTTCATTTCCTCGCTCCTCGGTCTCACCGGAAGTTGATTTGTCTGCGCCATCTTGAGTACCGTCCCATGGCTCTTATTTCTGCCGGAGGAACGAGAATCGAGGATCTAGGATCGAGGAGCGATAATGGAGGAGCGATAACCGAGGAACCACCAGACCATCCTTCGATTAAATCCACAGATACTCGCTCCGTCCCCTTACTGTGTATCGCTCACTGATTGGACGATGCAGCGCATGCACTGATCTGATGCTTCTTGACATGAGAGCAGTTTCCCAGCGGAGTGAAGAAAATAAATGAACCTCACGGGAGTCACTCCTCAGTTTATACCGTGTTTTGTTTCAATTCATGTTTCATTTAGTTACAAATATGTGATATATCTGTCTCTCAGGCTACAACTAGTGATGTTACGTATTGCGCCGAGGCTTCGGAGCGTGTGTCGAGTAATCCCCGAAGCTTTTTCTGAACCTTATATCGAGGCTTGTATCGTTTTGGGCCAGTGACGTCACCGATGACAAAACGAAGCCTCGCTGCCTGTCGATACCACGTGACTGCTTCAGAAAGCGATTCAGATCGGTTGAACCGTTGAACCACAACGCTCATATGGATGTATAATAATAACGATATTACCCCTCCAGTACCCGGGCCCGGTGCTTACACGATATAATTAAGAGAGCTCAGACCCTCACCTATATAGAGGTCGGAACATGTCATACGTATAAATAAATAAAAGCATAAATAAATGTAGGAATACAAAAATAAATGAATAAATACAGGACTAAATATAGTGCAGTGTTTTCAGGAAGTGTACGTGTGCTGTGGTTCAGCCGGAAAGCAGTTGACTCTTGACCGCAAGGTCCCTGGTTCAACGACTGGTCAATACGTCTTTTTTTTTGTTTATAAAAGCTACAGCTAAATGAGATAATGTAGTTAATAAATGTATTCTTTTATATGGTTTAGCCTTTCTCTGGCTACAACATGGTTACGTTTACGAATATTATTAAGGGAAAGCAATTCTAGAACCCTGAAGGCAGGAGACTGAAAAGAGTCAAGGGAAGCTTATAAAAGTTAACAGCATTTAATTATACAAAAGATGTGGTGGTTTACAAATGAAATGTGCAAGTGGAGGAACTCTCCTCATAATAATAATAATAATAATGCATTTTATTTATATAGCGCTTTTCACGACTCAAAAACGCTTTACAATATGAGGGAGGGTAGACAAACAAGGACAGGCAAACAAGTAAGTGTAGTAAAATAAATAAAAAGGCAGTCAAGAGGAAATTGATTGAGAGGAGGGGGGCTTATGGGTAGGCAGAGTTGAAAAGATGTGTTTTGAGGCGGGACTGAAAGACTGTGAGGGACTCAGAGTCACGGAGATCTTGGGGGAGGGAATTCCAGAGCCTAGGAGCTGCCACTGAGAAGGCTCTGTCCCCAAAGCTGCAGAGTGTGGATGTGGGAATGGATAGGAGTCCGGCTGCGGTGGATCTGAGGGACCGTGGGGGTTGATAAGGAGTGAGAAGGTTTGTGAGATAAGGGGGGGCCAAATGGTTGAGTGCTTTGTAGGTGAGGACCATCATTTTGTAATTGATGCGATGGGAGACAGGAAGCCAGTGGAGCTCTTTGAGGACTGGGCTGATGTGATGCCATGATTTGGTATGTGTGAGGAGACGTGCAGCTGCATTTTGAACCCGTTGGAGTCTGTTGAGGGATGCAGTGCTGATGCCGTAAAGAAGTGAGTTGCAGTAGTCAAGGCGGGAGGAAATGAAGGCATGGATTAGTCGTTCGGCTGCGGGGCGGGTGAGAGAGGGTAGGATTTTTGCAATATTGCGGAGGTGGAAAAATGAGGTTTTGACTGTTTGGCGGATGTGAGGTTCGAGGGAGAGGGTGGGGTCAAAGATTACGCCAAGGTTGCGTGCCTGATTGGAGGGGGAAACAATGGTGCCATCGATGGTGAGTCTTATGTTAGTGACCTTGCTGAGGGTGGATTTGGAGCCGATTAGGAGGAGTTCTGTTTTGTTGCTGTTCAGTTTGAGGAGGTTATGTTGCATCCAAGTTTTAATAGCTGTCAGACAGGAATCGATGTGGGTAAGGGGTGGGTTATGGAGGGATTTGGTGCTGAGGTAGATCTGAGTGTCATCAGCATAGCAGTGGAAGTCCAGGTTGAAGTGGCGGAGTATCTGACCGAGGGGCAGGATGTAAATGATGAAGAGGAGGGGTCCAAGTACTGATCCTTGAGGAACACCTTGGGTGACTGAAGCTGTGGCAGAGGAGTGGTTGGGGAGGGAGATGAAGTGGGATCGTTCAGTGAGGTAGGACTGGAGCCATCTGAGTGCAATACCTTCAATACCAATGTCCCTGAGTCGGGTGAGCAGGATGTTGTGGCTCACGGTATCGAAGGCTGCACTCAGGTCGAGGAGGATGAGAATATTGAGGGAACCAGTGTCAGCAGAGGTGAGGAGGTCATTGAGGACTTTGACGAGTGCAGTTTCTGTACTGTATGTACTCATGTGACCTGTCAGTCCAGGTCAGGGGTTAGAAAAGATCGATTATTGGCTTGCCCTTCCTGTTGACATCTGAGGTCTTCTCCTATTGGCCGGCGTCGTAGGGGGCGGGTCCAATGCAATTCCTGCCTTTTTCTGTTGTTAATTACATCATTCTGGTGTCTGTGGTTATTTAAACATTCCCTGATAAACATTATTCAGCGTCAATAAATGAGTGCTAATGCCAGTGTGTTTAGTGCACAGCATCACGTGTCATTTCACCTTCAATTCACGGTTTGAAAACGTAGCATTTCGCCACATGCTAATGCTAACTGGAAATTAAGAATTTTCAGAATAAAAATGTTAAGTTAATAATTAGTGTGAACTTCCGGTTTTTCAGAATAAAACTGATTTAAATTAAATAGTGTGGTGACCACCTTTAATACACTTGAATATAATTCACACACGGAACTGTGGGGTAGGGCTATTGTTCCCAAACGGATATGTTTGTGTTTACTATATGTATTGTGTGCCCTCCTGACTTCACTCTCTCTTCTTCCCGGGCTGCGACCCAACAAAATCTCTATTTCTGCTCCGCAATAGTGTCCCCTTTTACACCATCATTGCTTCGCCTCTGACTCCCTATCTCTCGGCACTACAATAGTGTATTTAATTCAAATTACGCATATCCACATTGATTTTAATTTCTAACACTATACAGATATTTGATTTGTGCACTGCGACCTGTTTAGCTTAATGATGTTTATTTATTTTCCCTTTGTCCTTTATGAGTATTTTCTGTTAGTTATAATAGTTTTGTTTTGAAAGAGTAGTTTTATTATTGATCCAGTGGTAGGTGTTAAGGCAACGTCCGGATGCCAATCGTTCTTAAAACCAAAAATAATAAATCCTTCCCGCTTTTATTTTGACGTCCTCAAACCGCACCGGAAGTGAAGTTCCCAGCTCTTTCTAACCTGGATCGAGGTGTCGTCTCGTCGCTACGGTTATCTCTCTCTGTGTTCCTGAGAAAGTGTGTGGGAGCTCCAGCTCTACTGATCCATCATCTCTGTGTTTGGATAAACCTCCGAATGGACTCTGTGCTCTTTTTTCTGGAGCGTTTACCTCGGACTATAGGAGCTAGCTTAGCATGCTAGCTGGAAACACGTTAGCAACGCTAGTCAGATTAAGAGTTTGACGGAGAGAGAAACGGTGTGTTTAAAGGAGTCTGCAGGAAAAGGTGATCTAGGAAACATGAGTAAAGTCCAAATGCTGCTGTCGTTGAAGAAGCAGCGACTCACTGCTGAAGAGATATTTGCTCTGTTTGAACAAACAATAGCAGAGCTCGAGGAGGAGCTGTCTCTTTCCAAAGAGGAGAACAAGAGACTCCAGAAACTTCTGGACTTTTTTTTTCAGCCTCAGCTTCGGATACACAGAGCAGGTCTGTTCCCTTTACCCTTAATTAACACTTTACACTCTTCAGTAGCACTTTATTATCACATTAATAACACTTTAGACCATTTAGCAGCACTTGCTGCAGGTAAGTAAAAGTACAAACACCACACTGTGAAAATCCTCCATTACAAGTTAAAGCATTTCATATCTTTAAGTTTATCTTATTTAAGTAAAAGTATGTAAGTATTATTAGACACATGTACTTTATTATAATAATTCAAATGTATCACGTAAAAGCAAACCTACCAAAATAAATATATTTATAAAAATACATGGATTGAATAATATGCCATTTAATGTACTGATTTAAATATTACCCATACATGTAGGCACTAGTTGGTTAAATGTGACATACATTGATACTTTAGTTTTAATGTGCTTCTTTATTCACCTTTTCTTTTTAAATGTGTAAAAGCAAATAAAAACAAATACTTTGGATTAATTGAAATGGCGTGAGAATAATTCATAAAGAAATCAATCAATAAATATGTTTAATAATAAATTAAACACATCTAAAATGTTACTTGATAAAGAATAGGGGAACTAGTACAAAGGTCATTAAGTAAGTAAAACGTTAATATAAATTAATGTAAAATCTCATCAATCAATTATTGCCAACATGTATTTATAATATATTCTGTGTACAATATATATATATATATATATATATATATACACACAGAATATATATTTTGAGAGAGATATACACTAGTATTAGATGTAGTCAAAAGTTTGGACACATCTTCTGATTCGAAGTTTTTTATTTATTTAAATTGGTTCTGCTTTGTAGATTTATACTGAAGACATCAAAACTATAAAATAACACATTAACTAGAATTATCTAGTAAACAAAGAAGTGTTAAAAAATCCAGAATATGATTTATATTTTGCTGCTACTGCAGAATGCTGTGGTAGCCATGCTGGTTAAGGGTGCCTTGAATTCTGAATAAATCACCAACAGTGACACCAGCAAAGCCCCCCCCCCCCCCTGACCATGATCAAATTCGAAAATCGGACAGCCCTGGTGAATATTAATCGATTATTAATATATTTTAAAAAACTTGCATTTTACTTCATTTGCACTTGTCAGTTCGAAGTAGTTCCACGAGGTACTCTTCTTTGAACGTACCGCTTTGTTCATCCTTAGTTGTGTTGTTCTCACAGGAGCTCCAACAAGGCGTGTAGGACAGAGTGAATACACATACTATACAGAGATGCTGTTTGAGAAACCAATGTGAGTTTGGAACATTGAACAATGTAAATCTATTCTCGTAGACCTCAACAATGGAATTATGATCAGTAGAAATGGCCATGTCATGGGACCTTTAAGATTGTCTCCTCCTTGAGCTCTGTGATCATCTATGTGGGCTCTAATCTGAGGTGCTTTAATTTGTGGTTTCTAAGGCTGGTAACTCTGATGTATTGATCCTCTGATCAGAAGTAACTCTTGCTCTTCATTTCCAGGGGGGTCCTCATGAGAGCCAGTCTCATCATAGCATTCGATGGTTTTTGCGATTGCACTTGAGGATACATTCAAAGTTCTTGACATTTTCCGGATCGACTGGCTTTCATTTCTTAAAGTGATGATGGACGGTCGTTTCTCTTTACTGGGTTGAGTCGTTCTTGCCATGATATGGATTACAACAGTAGTCAAATAGGGCTTTCCACTGTGCACTAACTCTAACTCTGTACAACACAACTGATGGTCTCAAACACATTAAGAAGGCAAGTCATTAACTCTTGACAAGGAGCACGTGTTAATTGAAAACCATTCCAGGTGTCTACCTCATGAAGCTGACTGAGAGAAGCCAAGAATCATAGTCTTGATTTTTTTAACACTTTTTTGTTAACTAGATAATTCCATATGTGTTCTTTCATAGTTTTGATGTCTTCAGTATTAATCTACAAAGTAGAAACAAATTAAAATAAACACAAACCATTGAATGAGAAGGTGTCTAAACTTTTGACTGGTACTGTAAATAAAAAACACACATTTTAATATTTAGCAGGTTCCTTCATCTATAATCATTTATACAAGCGCAACTTTGAACATGTACCACAGTAAAATGCAACATACGAAATAATAAAGAAACATCATAAATTAAACACTGACAGGGAACATTTTACTGCACCATCATAATAAGGTGCTGTCAAATGTTCTGATGATGCTTGCATACTTTTACTTAAATAAGCTTTGAATGCAGGATTTTAATTTGTAACAGAGTATTTTAAATCTATACTGTAGGCGTAGTGTATCTGTGAACGATCCCAAATACAATTCCTTGTTTATTGCAGCTAGTGCTCCGCCAGAAGAAAAAAACCTTTTCATTTTCAAAGGGGCTGGGCTACATAAGGTGAATTGAGACAACACAAATACACATTAAGTGGGACAAAGAAAGATAATGTGAAAATATAAAAACAAAGGCATTAATTAGGGCTGAAAAATGTCTCCCATTGTAATGGTGATTAGATTTTAAAATGCTAACACTTAACAGTTTGTTCTGACTGTGTGTTTCCTGTTTCCTGCAGACGTCCAGCAGCTGGTGGTGGTTAAAGAAGAGCTTCTCCCTGACCAGCAGGAGTGGAGCACCAGTCTGGACCAGGAGCACCCAGAGCACCCCCCACACATTAAGCAGGAACAGGAGGAACTCAGGGTCAGTGAGGAGGTGGAGGAGGCTGATATCACCAAGTCCACTTTCACTCCTGACCCTGTGAAGAGTGAAGATGATGAAGAGAAACCTCAGTCCTCTCAGCCTCATCAAAGACAAACTGAACACCTGGAAACAGAAGCTGATGGAGATGACTGTCGAGGACCAGAACCAGCCAGGAACTCAGATCCAGAGAGCAGTTTACAACCAAAGACTGAGGACGACACTGGAGACTCTTCTGAACCTGAACCTGGAGACTCTTCTGAACCTGACACTGAAGACAGTGCTGATTGGAAGGAGACCAGAGAACCTGCGTCAGGCTCAAACTCACTGAAAAATAGACATGAATCCGTCAGTGATTCACGACCTAGTGCTGAAAAGAAACCATTCAGCTGCTCAGTCTGTAAGAAAGCTTTTTCACTGAATGGAAATTTAAAGAAACACATGAGAGTCCACACAGGAGAGAAACCCTTTAGCTGCTCAGTCTGTAAGAAAGCTTTTTCACATAGTGGAAGTTTAAAGGAACACATGAGAGTCCACACAGGAGAGAAAGCACACAGCTGCTCAGTCTGTAACAAAGCTTTTTCACATAGTGGAAGTTTAAAGGAACACATGAGAGTCCACACAGGAGAGAAACCACACAGCTGCTCAGTTTGTACCAAATATTTTGCACGGAGTGGAAGTTTAAAGGCACACATGAGAGTCCACACAGGAGAGAAACCACACAGCTGTACAGTCTGTAAGAAAGCTTTTTCACATAGTGGAAGTTTAAAGGAACACATGAGAGTCCACACAGGAGAGAAAGCCCACAGCTGCTCAGTCTGTAAGCAAGCTTTTTCACATAGTGGAAATTTAAAGGAACACATGAGAGTCCACACAGGAGAGAAAGCCCACAGCTGCTCAGTTTGTACCAAATATTTTGCACGGAATGGAAGTTTAAAGGCACACATGAGAGTCCACACAGGAGAGAAACCACACAGCTGTACAGTCTGTAAGAAAGCTTTTTCACAGAGAGGAAGTTTAAAGTCACACATGAAGGTCCATACAGGAGAGGAAATATAGAACTGTAATGTTTGTGACAAAAGAATTAAATGGCATAATCGTTTCAAAAGACACAAGTGTGTTGGTCGTCAGCTGCTTCTGTAACTGTAAGGGAATACATTTGTCTATTTTGTATCCTGATGACCTAATGCCGTTACATGTAATACGTTACTCCCTAAACCTGATTTCACCCACCTGCAACCGATTCATTAATGATCACAAATGTTCATTTCTTTGACCCCTTGACTCAACAACTTTCTTGTTTAATAATCGTTACATCTCCTCAGGACCAAGTTCCCGTGTCCTGCCTTTCACCTGCTGATCACCCACTGCTCATTTAAGGTGGACTGACCGATACAAGGGACCAGCTAGTCTTAGTGTCTTGATGCAAACGTTTTGTAAAGTGATGCTAGACCAAAGACGTGCTGTTGGGCTGTGTGCTCTCTGCAGGACAGTGTCTGTACTCAGAGATAGTTGATGAAATGAGAGCTTCACTCTGTTTTTGTTGTCTAAACGACGCCAACAGAGCGATACGTCTTCTTTCCAGCAGATGGCATAAATGTTACATCATCCAGTTCAACTGTCATCCACACATTAATGATTCAAAACAGCAATGTGTAAGATATGGCTAGTAATTGACTATTTCAACAGAATGTGATGTGGTTACAGTCTTGAGGCCATGTCCAATATTTTTATGTTTTGTTTGATTAAATCTACTGAAATGAGCATTCAATGACTCAATTATTCTGAATTACTGTCATTACATCATGGGTTTGCATTGCAATATTAGAACGCATAAAACCCAACTTTATTTCTTCCAAGTTGCGGGTGTTCATTGTTTAGAAGTCTGCTGTGTTTCATCCAAGCTTCCACTTCGTGCTCCGATAATGCTGAAAGTATCTGTTGTATGCTTTACCTGCTCCAGTAACACAAGTGTAATTCACTGGACAGAGACAAGAGATAGTGGATGGATCCAGAGGAGAACCAGAAGAGAGTCCGTATCGAAGCTTCAGGTTCTGAAAATTATCAGGGATAGAGCTAGAAAAAAAATCCAAAACCCTGAATAGAGCTAGAAGATAGCCAGTACAAAGCCAAGAAAGACCCAGTAGGAAGACAGGAAGGAGCCAAAAGAGTTTGTATTTTTTTATATTCAAGCTCTTCTCTTAAGGTATTAGAACTTCCTATCTCAATATGTATCCTTTTATTCAAATTAAACCTTACATTTGTGCTGCCAATTATTGAGACTGTTTCACAGCTTCATGTTAAATATTTAGACTGTTTTCTTTACATATAGATTACATAGGATGAACAGCACGATCCACTCTGCTGGATTCTGCCCAAAAGGCTCAAAATGCATGCAAACATCTCGCTGTATCCATACTCCTGCAGTTGTATTGTTCTGGATTCAGAGTGAGGAGTATTAGATGTTCTTCACTCTTATTGTTATGTATTTCATATAAAGTAAAATACCCATCAAGTCAGAAAGACAAGAGACTCACTGAAGGAAAAAGGTTCTTCATTTGTACATAAACATGCTCAAATATTTAACGTTGTGACCAGATGGTGTCGCCCTAATCCGTGTATCTACGGTCCATTTGTTTTTCTTTATTACACAAGTTAGCGGAAGAGCGTCTGAGAGGCCTTTTTGTTTTTTACCTTACTAAATGGTCATTGGAGCGAGGGGCGGGGCGAAACTCGCGGAAGTCATTTCAAAACAAAAGCCCTGGTTTGCTTGGAACGGTGATAATATTATAAACAAGGGGAAACAAGGTGAATTTAGCGATTGATTGATTGATTGATTGAAAAGTTTATTAACAGCTTGTATATTGGTTACAGTACAGTACAGCTCAAAACATACAATTGTTAAGGGGATGCAGACCAGAGAAAGACTTTCGTCTTGTTTACATCAGGGTCCCCCATTTCCAATTCATCATATAATCACAATGAAAACAGCCAAGACACATATTGAGCGCAGAAAATGAATGTTATTAAGGGCTGTAAATATAATAGGCCTATGTCTAAAATGGACAACATTGTAAGAAGATTTAAACTATATAGCGATTCTGCACTGCGGTCACTCAGCGGTCACTCGAGTTTGTTTTTTCAAATCAGCTGCTCTTCATTTTTTTCCTGCTATATTCAATGAGTGATACAAATATTTGTTACCACAATTTCTTAATAAAACTGACTCTGTTGGACTCAGTACTAGTTTGACTGCTACCAGAAATGAAATGAAGTACTTTTACTCTGTGTACTTTGTGAGTAATCCTCTGTCAGTCTCCTCCATAGTACATAATGCATGTTTTCTGCTGTCTTTGATGAGTGATACAAATAGTGCAGTCAGCAGTCAGTATATAAGCAGCAGTCAGTAGTATATAAGCAGCAGTCAGTAGTATATTAGCAGCAGTCAGTAGTACATTAGTAGAGCAGTCAGTAGTATATTAGCAGCAGTCAGTAGTAGCAGTCAGAAGAATATAAGCAGCAGTCAGTAGTATATAAGCAGCAGTCAGTAGTATATTAGTAGCAGTCAGTAGTATATTAGTAGCAGTCAGTAGTATATAAGCAGCAGTCAGTAGTATATTAGTAGCAGTCAGTAGTATATAAGCAGCAGTCAGTAGTATATTAGCAGCAGTCAGTAGTATATAAGTAGCAGTCAGTAATATATTAGTAGCAGTCAGTAGTATATAAGCAGCAGTCAGTAGTATATTAGTAGCAGTCAGTAGTATATTAGCAGCAGTCAGTAGTATATAAGCAGCAGTCAGTAGTATATTAGCAGCAGTCAGTAGTATATAAGTAGCAGTCAGTAATATATTAGTAGCAGTCAGTAGTATATAAGCAGCAGTCAGTAGTATATTAGTAGCAGTCAGTAGTATATTAGCAGCAGTCAGTAGTATATAAGCAGCAGTCAGTAGTATATTAGTAGCATTCAGTAGTATATTAGCAGCAGTCAGTAGTATATAAGCAGCAGTCAGTAGTATATTAGCAGCAGTCATATAAGTAGCAGTCAGTAGTATATTAGCAGCAGTCAGTAGTATATTAGTTGCAGTCAGTAGTATATTATAGACCCTCCAGAAAAACGCGCTTCTGCGATCGCAGAATTTAACGCATAATCAGCAAAATGTCGCAGATTTTTAAAAGGCCGCATATTTATCAAAAGGCCGCATAATCCCCGCATTTTTCCACACAAAATTGAGAAAACATTTTTTTAACTCGTCTTGACGTCATCAGCTCACGCATCACAGAATGTAAACAACACCTTAGAGTGAACGTGTGGAGCTAACACGATAGAGAAAACACCAAGATGAAAAAATCGAATCCATCTCATTTACCGACGTGTGTGTGTGTGTGTGTGTGTGTGTATGTGTGTGTGTGTGTGTGTGTGTGTGTGTGTGTGTGTGTGTGTGTGTGTGTGTGTGTGTGTGTGTGTGTGTGTGTGTGTGTGTGTGTGTGTGTGTGTGTGTGTGTGTGTGTGTGTGTGTGTGTGGCTAAAAAAAATATTCCGTTGTTCCCGTTTGAACTAACGTAGCAACGGCAGGAACTGCTTCGATAGTGTTTTTGAGGAGCTTTTTGATTACAGATTTGAAAACATCGCTGCTTGCTTTAAAAGTAGCACAATTCATTATGTCAAACCTTGGAGAGTATCTAGATATCCCTGCCCTAATGCCAAAGGAACTGGCAACTGAATATGTGTCACCGTTTGATGTCTATGTCTGGACCGCTGCGTAAAAAGGAGGGTTTCTGCACCGTTACTTCTCCGCTGTTTTCTTGTCGCTCTTGTCTTGTCAGTTAGAAAAGCAAACTGCATGCAGTTTGCTTTTCGGCCAAACTGTATGCAGTTAAATCGAACAGACTTCTTTGTGCAGATGTGAGCGTCCTTAACAACGGTCAATAAATCCTTGACAGCGGTCTGTCTGTTCTGGATTAACAACGTGTCACGTGTTCTGAATTGACCAATCAGAATCGAGTATTCAACTAAACCATGTAATAACGGGTGTTAACTGGCATTTGGCTCATCATGCATACTAATCATCTAAAGAGGAAGGAAAGCTAATATTAATAGCCTGATATCCGTCTGCTGCTCATTGCTTCAGAGGAAAGTTATCTTTGAACGCATCGTTCCTCCTTCACTGTGAGTAGAAACAGTTTATTGATGTAATGATTCTGTATACCTCCTGTGAACATTATTTAATCTGACATGTGTTATAGTCTCACAGAGAGGAGAGGAGGAGCAGCTATGAGTCTAACTGCAGCAGCGAGTGGATTAGTCGTCTTCCTGCTCTCTGGGTCAGGTACTGTACATCTACACTTACATTCATCACATGAACAGAGGGGATTCTGGGAAATGTGGGACTTGTAAAACCAGGTCGCATGTTGGAATACGTGGGATGGATTTGTGTAAAAGACAAACCTAGCAGAAACATTTTAAATGTATTTGTGTAGAGTTGTAGAAACTCAAAGACGTTACTAGTTTGTTTGATGGATTTTCTGAAGACCTTGTCGTGCGTTGCCTCTGTCCTTTGCTCGAGTCATCTGCATAGAATATCAGTTTGCTTATCACCTTTACAAGCGTTAAAATGAGAATATAGTGTCTGCATAACTGTTCCATCCTCTCTCTCTGAAAACACTTTGCTTTGTTTTTTTCTTAAGACGACTTAAAGAATCTCCAGCTCTGTTTTTATTAAGTTGAAGTGATTTAGAGAGATATTCTTATTCTAAGTCTTAACATATTGACTGAACTCTTATGGATCATACGTCTGCACCAAACCCTTCTAGTTCCTTCTCTCCTCTCTGACCTCAGTGTTATATTCCCACGCCCTGAGTTAAAAGCAGTCTTCTTCTTTTTCTTATCTGCATCAGACAGAAGCTGCTCACACCTCTGTGTTCTGCTTTCATAGTTAGAGTTCAGACTTCCCTCAGCAGTAACCTGACCACAGAGCGGACAGAGAGGGAACTGGAACGAGAACCACGCACCGTTCTAATTAATGTGATCGCTAATCATTCACTGTTCTCTGGGTTGTTTCTACACGGACCACTATTGCGGTAAGCATGTTGTAACTTCTGGTTGTTGTTGTTGTCATCTCCGGGTATCCCGTGTGCCTGTTCTGTTGCTGATAGCTTATTATCTTAACTTAATCGATCGTTTTAAAACTCTTGATCACGGCAACTGCCTGACGTTTTAATCACACGTTACTACAGCTTAAGCACTCACAACTCTCCTTCTCTTAGCGACTGTAACTCCACAGTTGCCTACACTCTTTTCGGGTTTGCTAACGGTAGCTACTTTAGCTTGATAGCTAGCCATGGCTCTTTCCCCACCCTCGGGTGCTATTTCCTGCTCTAACTGTCTCATGTTTGGTTACTTACCTACCTCCTTTACTGGTACCGATACATGTGTTAAATGTAGTATAGTTGTTAGGTTGGAAGCGGGAATCATAGCCATAGAAGCCCGGCTCCGCATCTTAGAAAATAACTCATTTACAGTAAAGCCCATGTTAGCCGGTGCGGACCGGCAAAAAGGTAGCTCCTCTTAGCCGTCCCCCGGCAACTCCCGAGCAGCAGGGAGATTGGGTGACTGTTCAGAAGGGGCATAACGGGCATAACGCGAAACCCGCAGGTCCCCACCAACCCGTTCATGTATCTAACAGATATTCCCCACTCAGTGAGACACCCACTGAGAAGCCAACTCTTGTTATTGGTAGCTCTATTATGAGACACGTGAATTTAGAGACTGAAGCGTCCACAGTCACATGCATTCCGGGGGTCAGAGCGGGCGACGTTGAGGCGCATCTTAGACTGCTGGCTAAAAATAAACGTAAATACAGTAGGATTGTTATTCACGTCGGTGGTAATGATGTTCGTTTACGCCAATCAGAATGCACCAAACTTAATGTGGCGTCGGTGTGTAGTTATGCTAAAACAATGTCGGACACCATACTCTTCTCTGGTCCCCTCCCCAATCTGATCAATGATGACATGTATAGCCGCATGTCATCATTTCAGCGCTGGTTGTCTTGGTGGTGCCCAGCAAACAATGTGGGCTTCGTAAATAATTGGACAGCCTTCTGGGGAAAACCTGGTCTGATTAAGAGAGATGCCATTCATCCTACTTTGGAAGGTGCAAATCTCATTTCGGCAAACATATCAGTGCTCTGTGGACTTAATCCATGACAAACTGGAGTTGAGACCAGGAGGCAGAGTCGCAGTCTTACACGCTTCTCTGCGCTCTCTCCTAGGCAGTCATCCATAGGAATCCCGAACCCAATAAAATACCCAATATTAACGGTGTGTGTGTCTGCCCAAGGACAATTTAAGGTAAAACATAATAGAGGTGTCATACATAATAACCTAATAAAAGTAAATGTAACAACTACTACAGTGCAACAAAAAAGGAAGATTAAATGTGGTCTCTTAAACATAAGATCTCTAGCATCTAAAGCAATATTGGTAAATGATTTAATATCAGATTATAATATTGATATATGCTGTCTCACTGAAACTTGGTTGAGACATGAAGAATATGTCAGCATAAATGAGGCCACTCCACCCAGCCATATCAATACTCATATTGCCCGAGGCATGGGCCGAGGAGGTGGAGTTGCAGCAATCTTTGACTCAAGTTTACTTATCAATACTAAACAAAAATTAAATTATACCTCCTTTGAAAGCCTCGTTTTCAATCTTACGCATCAGACCTGGAAAATTTTGCAGCCAATCTTATTTGTTACAGTGTACCGTGCACCAGGTCCTTATTCAGAATTCTTATCAGAATATTCTGAGTTTTTATCAACTTTGGTTCTTAAAACAGATAAAGTAATTATCGTAGGTGACTTTAATATTCATGTTGACGATGATAAAAATAGCCTTACTGTTGCATTTAACTCTATATTAGATTCTGTTGGTTTCTGTCAGAGTGTAAATAAACCAACCCACTGCTATAATCACACTCTCGACCTTGTTCTGACTTATGGTATTGAAATTGAGCAACTATTAGTTGAACCGCATAATCCTGCTTTATCCGACCATTTCTTTGTAACTTTTGAAGTACTGTTACTAGACTACAAAGCATTAGCCAAAAGCTCCTGCAGCAGAAACCTATCTGTTAGTGCTATAGCCACATTTAAGGAAGAGATTCCACCATTACTTAACTCGATAGCATGTCTGCATGTAGGGGAGGAAACTTATACAAAATGTACACCACCCCAAATTGATCATGTTGTTGATAGTGCTACAGATGCGCTGCGAATAAAATTAGACTCTGTTGCTCCTTTGAAAAAGAAGAAAATAAAACAACATAGATTAGCTCCATGGCATAATGCCGAAACCCGCAAAATAAAGCAAAAGTCGAGACAACTTGAAAGGATATGGCGTTCCACTAAACTTGAAGAATCTCGTTTAATTTGGCATATTACTCTCAATGAATATAAGAAAGCACTGCGTAAAGCGAGAGCAGCCTACTACTCTTCATTAATAGATGAGAATAAGAATAATGCAAGATTTCTTTTCAGCACTGTAGCCAGGCTGACAGAGAGCCACAGCTCGACTGAGCCTTCTATTCCCATAGCACTCATGATTTTGTCTGCTTTTTTAATGATAAAATTGTTACTCTTAGAAACAAAATCAATGACCTCTTGCCTTTGACCAGTATAGTGTTATCAACAGCTCCCTGAAACGTAAGTTCTAATATTACACTAGATAGTAAACTAGAATGCTTTTCAGCCATAAACCTTGAACAATTAAATTCAATGATTCTCTCTTCTAAACCATCAAGGTGTATCTTAGACCCGATTCCAACTAAGCTGTTAAAAGAAGTTTTTCCATTAATTAGCACTTCTTTATTAAATATTATGAATATGTCTTTATTATCAGGCTATGTTCCACAATCATTCAAAGTAGCAGTGATAAAACCGCTTCTTAAAAAGCACAACCTCGATCCAGAGGTTTTAGCCAACTATAGACCTATTTCTAATCTTCCGTTCCTCTCAAAGATTCTTGAGAAAGCAGTCGCAAAACAGCTGTGTGATTACTTAAGAAACTATGATTTATTTGAAGATGTTCAGTCTGGCTTTAGAACACAACATAGCACAGAGACAGCTCTGGTTAAAGTCACAAATGACATTCTAATAGCCTCTGACAAGGGACTTGTCTCTATTCTTGTCTTGCTCGATCTTAGTGCTGCATTTGATACTATCGACCATGATATCCTATTGCAAAGACTAGAGCACTTAGTTGGCATACAGGGAACTGCTTTAGGCTGGTTTAGGTCCTATCTATCTGAACGCTCTCAGTTTGTACGTGTCAACGATGAATCTTCCATGCAAACCAAAGTTAGCCATGGAGTGCCACAGGGCTCAGTGCTTGGACCTATTTTGTTCACACTATATATGCTTCCGTTAGGCAATATTATAAGGAATCATTCTGTAAACTTTCATTGTTATGCGGATGATACTCAACTATATTTATTAATCAAGCCTGATGAAATTAATCATCTAAATAAAATTCAAGACTGCCTCAAGGACTTAAAAACGTGGATGACCTTACATTTTTTTATGTTAAACACGACCAAAACTGAAGTTATTGTACTTGGCCCGAAGAATCTACGAAACAAATTATCTAAAGATATATTAACTATGGATGGCATTAATTTGACCTCCAGTGAGACTGTAAGGAATCTTGGTGTTATATTTGATCAGGATTTATCCTTTAACACCCACATCAAATCAATTTCAAGGACCGCCTACTTCCATCTCCGTAACATTGCAAAGATCAGGCATATCTTGCCTCAAAACGATGCAGAGAAACTAGTCCATGCATTTGTTACTTCAAGGCTGGATTATTGTAACTCTCGTGTACAGCTCGTGTACTAACCAGAGTTAGGAAAAGGGACCACATTACTCCTGTTCTGGCTGCCTTACAATGGCTCCCTATAGAACACAGGATATAATTTAAAATTCTTCTTCTCGCCTACAAAGCCCTTAATGGGCAGGCGCCATCTTACCTTAAAGAACTCATTATACCCTACTGTCCTACTAGGGCATTGCGTTCCAAGAATGCAGGGTTGTTGGTTGTTCCTAGAGTCTCTAAAAGTACAATGGGAGCCAGAGCCTTTTCTTATCAATCTCCACTTTTGTGGAATCAGTTTCCAGTTTGTGTTCGGGCGGCAGACACCCTATCCATTTTTAAGAGTGCGCTTAAGACCTTCCTTTTTGATAAAGCTTATAGTTAGGGCTGATTAGATTCAGCCCCTAGTTTTGCTGATATAGGCTTAGTTTGTCGGGGGACATCTTACTTCTTCCTTCTCTCTGTCTGTACCTGTGTACTCTCATGTTCCGATTAACCCAGCTTCCCCAAATGTCTTTCTTTTTGGTGTCTATATACGCCGGGATCCGGAGTCATGGATGATCCTGCGGTCCTGTGTCATGGATCGCGATTCCTGGATCTTGAGTCGTGGCTGTGGTCCTGGATCATAAGTCCTGGATGGATATCCTCGTGGATTCATCTTCCTATTATACACACATGCATTTCCAAACATTTGGACTACCTATGTTGCAAATGTATTATCTTTTCAATTTACACACGGCATCTATTGCACGTCTGTCCGTCCTGGGAGAGGGATCCCTCCTCTGTTGCTCTCCCTGAGGTTTCTCCATGTTCCCCTTTAAACTGTGGGTTTTCTCTGGAAGTTGTCCTTGTACGATGTGAGGGTCTAAGGACAGAGGGTCTAAGGACAGAGGGTGTCGTATTGTCATACTGATATTCTGTACAAACTGTGAAGTCCAGTGAGACAAATGTAACATTTGTGATATTGGGCTATATAAATAAACATTGATTGATTGATTGATTGATTGTTCATGTATATGAAGGCATTTTCCAATCTTGAGTCAAACTGACCATACCCTTTCTGAGTAGACTTCAGTTCTACTTGGTTTGATTAAGAAACAACAAAGTCAAAGAGTTTGGTTTCAAAGTGCCTAAGAAGGAATTCTCTTGTGTGTTTCTGCTCTATCAGTAAAGCTTCTAACAGGTTTCTTTTTACATTCTTTGTTGAAAGTACTGTTCAGGAAATGTCTCAACAATTTATAGATTAACTTTGATTCTACTTTCTGATGTGCTCTGTGTTTCAGTGGTTCAGGGTGGGCATGGCTGGAGAGTGAATTACTCTTCTACTGAGATCTGTGCAGTGAAAGGATCAACAGTGGAGATAAGATGCAGCTTCACGTACCCATCTAGATGGAAAGGTGGTGTTAACACATTAGAGAAAACATTCTGGTTCACTGAGAAGAAATATCATGAACCTGTAGATCTGAAAACAGTCTCAGAGTATGCAGGTCGTGTAAAGTATCGCTGTGAAAACAACTTCTGCACTCTGAGAATCAGAAACCTGACAGAGAGCGACTCAGCTGTGTACCATTTCAGGATCAAAACAAACCAAGATAAATACTTTGGTCATCCTGGACCCACTCTGTCTGTCATAGGTAACATTCACACTGCGTTTATAACAATAACTTCTTGCAAATAGTGTGAATGTTTTGATATATATTTATGTATGAACATAATGACAGTGTTGTTAATTCCACCTTTATTCAGATCTCCAGGTGCAAGTGAGCAGATCAGGATCGTCTACTCTCCTTCAGTGTCTCAGCAGTTGTCCACCTGGTCATACTTGCTACATCTGGTCTAAGAACAGACAGGAAGTGAAGGAAGACACATCTCCTGACGCAGACTTCAGATATGGTTCAGCAGACAGTTATTCCTTTGCTTTGAATGGACATGAGGACTTCCCCTCTCCTTCAGTGTGTGAGTTTACTCAAAGTCTTCCACTGACATAATAACATTAACATACAGTATAACATATATCATCATTGCAATCATTTATCTATTTACCCACCAGAGGTCGCCAGCAGACCAGTTCAGTGTCCAAAGACACTGAACCAGGGCTCTAGGTTTTCTGTCTGATTTTAAAATAGGTCACATATAATCTAACTACGAGGGATGCTACTAGAAAGAAGAATAAAGGAGAATTATGAAGGAAACTTCTTCCATCACATAAAGTTAACACATTCAGTGACAAAGATAACTTTGTCACTGTGGACTGACGGCTTCGGGCCTTGTAACTCAGCACTTTAGTGAACAGTTTGCACTTTATTAGCGTGATTGCACAGTACAGTTTGGCATTACATATTTGCACATAATTTATACTAATTATTGAGGTAGTATTTATTAACTGATTCAACCGTATTGATTGGAACGTCGTCTGGCAGGTGCTGGTCGGGTCCTCGGCTCCGCCTGAAAAGAGAGGGGAGTTAGCGAGAGCGGTTGAGAGTAATCAGGGTGCAAATAATATGTTGAGGGTGTATAAATCATGACGTTAAGTTGCATTAATTGTACAAGTTACCACTCTGTAAAGTTGACATATCACTCCCCCGTGTCTGTTGCTGCTGATTGTGTTCACCTGGTGCCCTGTGTTGTCTCCTCCCCCCTCACCTTTGTCTTGTTGGTTGATTAGTCTGTGGGTATTTAGGCTCTGTGTTTCCTGTTTGTAATGTGGTGTGAGATCCTTGTGGCTGCAGGATGTGTTCAGGGAGAACAGCAGGATTGAGGCTGTGAACTATGTGCACATGATTTTAATAAATGCCCACACCTGGTTGTATTTGGGAGGTTCTTCCTCTGCCTCCTTGCTTGGTCGGGCTGCTCAACGGTCAGTCTCACACGTTCCCTCAAAGTGTTTAGCTTTCTGATAAAGGATGGAATCAAGTGAACCACCCACTCTGTGTTTTATTAAACTATTGTTCATTAAAACATCTTCCTCTGTGGAATTAGATGTGAAATGTGTTCATGTTATCTGCTCCAGATGCTCCAAGCTTTAACATGTTTTGCGTTGTGTTTGTGAAAAACGTTTCCTGCTTCGTGCCTCATTTGCAAGTTGCCGTTATATCTACCCTTCCATGTTAATAACTTTAAACACTTCTCCTCCAGACTCTCCAAAGCCTCCCTCTGTGTCTGTGAGTCCCTCTGCTGAGATAGAGGAGGGTAGTTCAGTGACTCTGACCTGTAGCAGTGATGCTAACCCAGCAGCTAACTACACCTGGTACAAGGAGGATGAAGACTCTCCAAAAGCTTCAGGACAGATCTTCAACATCACTGACTTCAGAGCTGAACACAGTGGGAGTTATTCCTGTGGAGCCCAGAACCAGTTAGGACGTAGTAACTCCAACTTTCATCAGATTGTTGGAACAGGTATGTTTTATGCATTTATATACTACCAGTTTGTTTCAGTCCCATCATCTGCATGGTACTCCGATTGTTCAATGTTATTCTCTGATCAGGGTCAGGGATAGGGTTCATAATGTTTTCTTTAGATTAAAAAATAAAAGTACAGCCTTTATATTTTTGTAAAGTATTTACCATTTATTGGGACATTAGATGACACTCCTACTGGTTGGTGATGATATTGTCCTTTTCATTAGACCTAAGAAGCCAGCCGGTTTCTTAGGATCTAACTTCGTTCACGAACAACATCAACAGTAAAAGGAGTAAAACCAAAAGGGTTTTCCACAACACTTTTTTCAGAGTCACAAACTGGGGTGTTCACAGAAGCAGAGTTAGTGACAGAATCAAACAAAGAGCCACAGGACACAAAATGCTCATTAAAGCAATTTAGCATAGTGGCCCTATCTGATATAGTGCCAGATGCTGTGGTAATGCACGGAGGTAGCTCATTACGGATCTCAACGGTGGATATCGATTTTATGGCTTTCCAACATTTTCCAGGATTATTTAGGTTTTTTGTTGTAATTTACAGATAATACTTAGACTCAGCACTTTTCACATGTGAAGTGAAGCTATTCCTTAGCTGCCTAAAACGCAGCCATTCTACCTCTGAGCCTGATTTCCTAGCCTTTGCCCAGGCCTTGTTTCTCTCATGCAGGAGACTGGACAGTTCAGCAGAAAACCAAGGATTGTCTCGTCCCTTCACTCTAAATGAACGCAGGGGTGCATGTCTATCTATAATTTCCATAAAACCAAGATAAAAATAAGACCATGCAGTTTCTACATCAGCACACAGATCAATTTTACCCCAATGAAACCCAAACAGATCATGTACAAAACCCTGCTCCACAAAATGTTTTATGTCTCTCTTACTGATAATACGAGGTTTAACCTTTTGGACCTTAGTGTCCCTAATTGTGGCTACAGCACAGTGTTCACTCACATCATTTGCAAATACTCCCACACATTAGTTAAAATGAGATCAATTAGGGAGGATTTATTAGGGGACTTAATATTAGAGCGAGTAGGACTGTCTATAGTCTGAGTAAGAACTCTTCTGTCTCCCCTCATCTATTTCAGATGATATGTACTTTCTGGGCGCCTCTTCATTCAGACCAGACAGAAAAACGCTTGGGACTAAATTCCCATCCACTGAGAGACCAAGCACTCTCCTGGCTGGCTCTCCATTTAATGTCGGAGATGTTTAAAGCCATGTTTGGTCCATAATATGAACACGGACCTCCTCACCAACATGTCTATCTTTACCGTCTTCAAAAAAGTGCACTGGAAACGGAGTTCAGAGTTTGATGCTTAGAGGTCTGGATGTCCTGCCACTCCTTTTAATCTACTAAATATGGGCAGTACCCCTGTAACCATAGCCGTGGGAACATGTTTCAAATGGGGGGTGCTGTGGGGATGACACCAGGGCTGGTTTTGACCAATTTGCTGCCCTAAGCAAGATTTTAGCTGGCAATGAAAAACCTCTACAAAAGACCAATACACTACAAAAAGAGAAACATATTGACATGGTGGACAGCTTATATAAAAGGCTTCAAATGTATTTAGTATTATAACAAGTTTTAATTGAGGGTGTGGACTTCACATCCTCTAGGGGGGTCCGGGGGTTTCCCCCGGGAAGATTTTTTTAACATTTTAAAGTAAAATGCTTCAATCTGGTGCACTTTGAGCGCCCAATTACTAGAGACTGATCTAGGGGGTACAACTCTAAACACCCATATGAAAAAGATCGGTTTGCATTTTATTCATCAAATATGTGAACATTTCCAATAACCTACCATAGCCAATAACAAATAAATGTAACTTATTTTATTTGTGTTGTTCATTCATATCTTATTTTACCAGTTAACATTTATTTATGCATATTTTTAAATCTCTCCAGTTTTAAACAATATTTTTGGTTTACTGTCCTATAGTATACATTGGAATGATTTCAAACCTGTTTTTATTTGTCCTAATAATTATAAAGGAGTGCCTTGGAAATATGTGTTTACATAATTTGTGATCAAAACGTTTGAGACTCATTGAGATAACTTAGACTAAAGTGAACTATCTAAACACTGAAGAGTCCTTTACCTCACTGAGCCTCTCAGTCTGACAGGACAGAGCTCTCCCTCCATATTATTGTAGAAACGGCTTCTTATATCCGTTAGCGCAGCAGAAGCTAACAACAATCCCCGCGCTATCCCCGCGGTATCCCCTCTCTCTATCTCTCTCACTTTGGCTGTGAGCTTCGGGCGCCTGATAAGCCAACATCCCCCACTTTCATCACTACAGCGCCCATCGTACAGGGTAAAGGGAAAATGTAACCGAGGTGAAAAGGGTGCAAATCTTTACTTAATTATGAATGTTGTTACATCAAGGCAGAACATTCGTTTTTTTTTAATTATATCTTGTGGAAGTGCAGATCCCCTGTCCTCCACCAGGGGGTGCTGCAGCACCCTCAGCACCCCTACTTCCCAGGGCCCTGCCTGTAACCTGACCTCAGGTGCAGTCAAGTTGGAGTCATGTGTCTCATTGGTAGTGAAAGCAATTCTAGAACCCTGAAGGCAGGAGACTGAAAAGAGTCACGGGAAGCTTATAAAAGTTAACAGCATTTAATTACACAAAAGATGTGGTGGTGTACAAATGAAATGTGCAAGTGGAGGAGCTTTCCTCATGTGACAGGTCAGTCCAGGTCAGGGGGTAGAAGAGATCAATTCTTGGCTTGCCCTTCCTATTGTCATCTGAGGTCTTCTCCTATTGGCCGTTGTCGTGGGGGTCGGGTCCAATGCAATTCCTGCCTTTTTCTGTTGCTAAATTACATCATTCTGGTGTCTGTGGTTATTTAAACATTCCCTGATAAACGTTGTTCAGCGTCAATAAATGAGTGCTAATGCCAGTGTGTTTAGTGCACAGCATCACATGTCATTTCACCTTCGATTCAAGGTTTGAAAACGTAGCATTTCGCCACATGCTAATGCTAACCGAAAATGATGAATGTTCAGAATAAAAGTGTTAAGTTAATAGTTAGTTTGAACTTCCGGTTTTTTCAGAATAAAACTGATTTGAATCAAATAGTGTGGTGACCACCTTTTTAATACACTGGAACATAATTCACACACGGAACTGTGGGGTAGGGCTATTGTTCCCACACGGACATGTTTGCGTTTACTATATGTATTGTGTGCCCTCCTGAATACACTCTCTCTTCTTCCCGGGCTGCAACCCAACAAAATCTCTATTTCTGCTCCGCAATAAAGTCCCCTTTTACACCATCATTGCTTCGCCTCTGACTCCCTATCTCTCGGCACTACAATAGTGTATTTAATTCAAATTACGCCATATCCACATTGATTTTAATTTCTAACACTATACAGATATTTGATTTGTGCACTGCGACCTGTTTAGCTTAATGATGTTTATTTATTTCCCCTTTGTCCTTTATGAGTATTTTCTGTTAGTTATAATAGTTTTGTTTTGAAAGAGTAGTTTTATTATTGATCCAGTAGAAGGTGTTAAGGCAACGTCCGGATGCCAATCGTTCTTAAAACCAAAAAGAAGAAATCCTTCCAGCTTTTATTTTGACGTCCTGAAACCGCACCGGAAGTGAAGTTCCCAGCTCTTTCTAACCTGGATCGAGGTGGCGTCTCGTCGCTACGGTTCTCTCTCTCTGTGTTCCTGAGAAAGTGTGTGTGAGCTCCAGCTCTACTGATCCATCATCTCTGTGTTTGGATAAACCTCTGAATGGACTGTGTGCTCTTTTTTCTAGAGCGTTTACCTCGGACTATAGGAGCTAGCTTAGCATGCTAGCTGGAAACACGTTAGCAACGCTACTCAGATTGAGAGTTTGACGGAGAGAGAAACGGTGTGTTTAACGGAGTCTGCAGGAAAAGGTGATCTCGGAAAGATGAGTAAAGTCCAAATGCTGCTGTCGTTGAAGAAGCAGCGACTCACTGCTGAAGAGATATTTGCTCTGTTTGAACAAACAATAGCAGAGCTCGAGGAGGAGCTGTCTCTTTCCAAAGAGGAGAACAAGAGACTCCAGAAGCTACTGGACGCTGTTTTACAGCCTCAGCTTCGGATACACAGAGCAGGTCTGTTCCCTTTACCCTTAATTAACACTTTACACTCTTTAGTAGAACTTTATAATCACATTAATAACACTTTAGACCCGGCCTGGAATTTCGTCATTTTAGGGGCAAGGCCACTTGGCCTTTTGAGTTGTCAATTTTTTAAGGGCACAAAGGCCAAAAGCCAGGGCACCAAGGCCATAAATTAAAACAATGATTTAACATACGATATGAAGTGACTACGATTGTATATGCATTTACAATACTTTTATATATATTTATTAAGCATTCAATGGACACCAAATCGCAATTAAACAAATTCTTTATTAAAACTACAAAGGATTCTTATAGCACAGACATGTTTGGCTCACTGTGAGACTGTGGTAGTGGGCCTACGTCAAGGTGCGTCCTTATTCTGAGTCACTTGAAGAAGGAGATGATGACGAGTCAGGGAGATTTGGACTTTTGGGGTTCCTTTGACCATAGGGATGAATATTGGGACTCCTTTTGTTGATGCCAGCTGCCCACCATCTTGCCGCAGCTTCATCACTTTGATATTCAGCAGGAGCACAACCCTGGGATTTGATGAGGAGTAGATCTTCAATTGTTGAAGTGTGCAGGCTTAAACGCCAATCGCCCTGCATTCTCTTCATTACTGAGAACTGCCGTTCAACTTGAGAGGTAGAGACAGGAAAAACTAGGACTATTTGTATTAGGTGCAGCAGATTGGGGTACATTCTTCCCTTCTCCAACATGAATCTGGACCATAATGGGAGGAAAGTTTTCCTACTATGGTGACGCACAATGTCGTATGTAGACAGTTCAGGCATGCCACAAGACATGTGAATGGGTATTTTGATCGCGTTTTGAAAATTGGGCGATATAAACGAGCAGCAAACTTTGAACTTCCGTCTGCGATCGCCGGTAGTCAAATAAGTCTGCACAGAGGTCTTTGACAGCTAACAACACAGCGCTAACTGCCTTGCACTAGATAATAATAAAAAAAGAACACAACTGCAACATAACTCAGGGTTCTTACACCTTTTCCAAAGTCAAATTCAAGCACTTTTCAAGCATTTTCAAGGTGCATTTTCAAGCTTTTCAAGCAGCGTACAGCTGTTGTAAATTACATATTTATATGCACATATTTATACTCAAATGATTATTTCCCTACCTCACATTAAATCCGATGTTCTTTATGCTATAAACAACCAAATGTGTGTTTCGTAATAGCATTCTACATAAGGATGACAAATTAAAGATAAGAAAACAAAGTTTAATATTGTAAAATGAGTGACCCATATCATATATAGTAGACTGGGCATCCCATATAACCTGGCTGAGCCAATATAAAACAATCAGCCAACTAACTTTTCAATAAATTCTTCATTAACATTTTTAACATTTTTGAGGTCCTTTTTAGGGTGGCAGTAAACATACGGCTCTCCAAGGTTAGGACAAAACCATTGAAACACAAAGCTGATATAAAAAAAGCGTGTGCAGAGATCCTCTTTCTGTGTAAGGGTTTTGGAGGTTTCCAGGGAATTTTTTGCAGAATATGAAAATTTTATTGCCAAAATCTCCCGATAAATACATGTTTGAAGCTTGTAAAGGGAAGATGACGGCTCTCCCTCGCACTAATGCTTTTACGTAGCGATGCTCCCCCCTCCCTCCCGCTGACATTATGAATGTATGGCGTATAGCAGGGGTCGGCAACCTTTTTGATATGAAGTGCCATTTTAAAAATGTTATAAGCGTGCCAACGATCGATAATTATCAACGGGGGGGGGGTTGACGCTCGTCAACTATCAGCTGGAGGGCGGGGGAGCCTCGCTGCGGGGAAGCAGTGTGTGGACCTGTCAGCGCAACTTACATGATGCCGAATTTAACAAACACATTTAAATAGTTGGTTTAAACGGCATAATAATAAAGACGATCGTCCGTTCTGTGATTCTCCAGAACACACAAGTTATGATATTAGGGTCATGCAGAGTGAGATGAGATCGCTGTCCCTTTAAGAGAGAGGGGTGCGGCTTGTGCATGTGTGTTTGTGAATGGTAGAGCGACAGTGAGGGAACGTGTATGTTTCTGGAAGTGAAACGCGAAAGCAGAAAAACAGAGGTCTGTGATGTATTTTGTGAAACAGAAGAACAGCTAAATAAATGCAACGGCCTCCCAAGAAGAGCTCGCCTCTCTCCAGTCATTTAAGCTAAAGTGGGTTATTGAACCTGAAGCTTGTTGCTTCTGCCCTCCTCGACTACGGTCTGGGAGCCGACAGGAAAGTTCAACACACAGATGGCCAGTCCGCCCCTTTGTAGCATATTATTTCGATGAGAAATGAGCAGATCGCCACTGGGCTTTCAACTAAATACACAGCCACGCAAAAACTGCGGTATTTGTACAGCTCCTTATGGGTACTGCAATTTGTGAAGTGCTTTCCTCCGTGGTGAAACGATCAGCACTGCACCACGGAGGAAAGCGGCAGAAAGTCACCTGGAGTTAAAGAGAGCGGGGCTGCGTTGCGTGCATGGCTTCCTTCTGCAGGTAACGGGGAGACGCGCTCTGGCGGCGGTCTCGCGTTCAGGATCCGAAAATTAATTTAAATATTTTGCACACTTATTCCACTTATTCCTAGTGTGCCACTGGTTATGCCAATGCTGGCACGTGTGCCAGGGGTTGCCGACCCCTGGCGTATAGTAATCATAGATAACACGGCAGGGTCCGTTACAGTTTGTTTTCATCTGATTTCAAATAAACAAAGTCTTGGCTTTCAGAATATTAAACTTGTTTCGGCAAATTCAGATGATAAATACAGCTTTGAAGCTTGTAACGGCATAATTACAAGCGGAGAACGGAGTAACTTTACGTCAAAGCAGGCATAACAACAGCCGGTGTTTCTCGTGAGTGTTTTCCCCGGGAAACTAACACAATACACACAAACGCAAAAATACACAAACACACACTCGCGACCTTCCCCCAGACCATTAATACAAACTAAAATATGTTTCCTCCGTTAGAAAGCTAGGAATATCCTCTTTCCAACAGTGTATAACTCAAAATGTGTCTTCGGGTCAATGTGACTGATTTCGATGGAGCAAGTTTAGGCACGAAAAATACTACCAGTAGAAATACATTGCTTTTATGTGCTTCATCCTCTGAAAACCACAGGATGGCGACTGTCGCACATACTGACATAGGTACGCTCCTTTTTATTATTGTCACCTGCATAAGCAATAATCCACATCGAGTTCGCTAAAGTTACTAGCTTAAACAAACGTAACATGCAACGTTAGGCTAATCCAAAATGCTCTACTACGGCTTACCTTTCATATTGCTCGTCAGCGCAGACTCTCCCATCGCGAATAATTGAAATTCTTTGTGGCAAACTGTGCAGAAGGCGAATCGTTGGGTTGATCCTCGTTTTAGCCACAGCTTGTATTTCTTTTCGGATAGCCAACGCTCGTTAAAACAGCAACCTCCTGGCATACTGTCATTCTCTCATTAGAATGCCCAGGTCACACAAATAAAACACTTGCAGGTCGCGCGCATAGCGCGGGAAGGCCGGAGCGGAGCTGTTTTATGTAGAAGCGAAGCAACTAAGCGCGCTCCGACTTCTTTATTTTCTTTTAATCTAAAAAGCGAACTATTCAGTCAGACAGCAATTTATTGTAAAAGTAAAGCATTTACAATTTCAAGCACTTTATCTCAAATCCAAGCACCATTCCCAAAATTCAAGCACTTTTCAAGTCATGAAAACACCTCGTAAAAATTCAAGCATTTTCAAGGATTTCAAGCACCCGTACGAACCCTGATAACTTATCCAAGTAGTAACAAAAACACTTCAAAATATTATAATTATGCATTACCATACGAGCAAGAAATAGTAATGTTATCCATAAAATTACACTTAAAGCTGGAAAAATTAAAAACTTAACGGCAAACAGGATCATCACAAAACCTTACCTCACCTCAGCCTTTTCTTGAGCGGAGAATCAGCTAGCTTGGTCCTAGACCGTCCTACGCACACGGACGCGTGAGGGGGTGGGCGGAGATAGGTCCTAGACTGATGTCAACTGTCATCATAGACCGTTCGAGCGGTGCATTCCAGGCTCAAATCAAGCGCACCGCTGATTTTGCCATGGCCCTCGTGGCCCTCGTGAAATTCCTGCCCTGCTTTAGACCCTTTATCAGCACTTGCTGCAGGTAAGTAAAAGTACAAACAGCACACTGTGAAAATCCTCCATTACAAGTTAAAGCATTTCATATCTTTAAGTTTATCTTATTTAAGTAAAAGTATGTAAGTATTATTAGACACATGTACTTTATTATAATAATTAAAATGTATTGCGGAAGAGCAAACCTACCAAAATAAATATATTTATAAAAATACATGGATTGAATAATATGCCATTTAATGTACTGATTTAAATATTACCCATACATGTAGGCACTAGTTGGTTAAATGTGACATACATTGATACTTTAGTTTTAATGTGCTTCTTTATTCACTTTTTCTTTTTAAATGTGTAAAAGCAAATAAAAACAAAGAGGTTGGATTAATTGAAATGGCACGAGAATAACTCATAAAGAAATCAATCAATAAATATGTTCAATAATAAATTAAACACATCTAAAATGTTACTTGATAAAGAATAGGTGAACTAGTACAAAGGTCATTAAGTAATTAAAACGTTAATATAAATTAATGTAAAATCTCATCAATCAATTATTGCCAACATGTACTTATAATATATTCTGTATATATATATATATATATATATATATATTCAGAATATATATATATATATATATATATATATATATATATTCAGAATATATATATTAGGGAAGCACCGAATATTCGGCCGCCGAAAATGGTTAAAAAGGCCCTTTCCTTTTAGCACCGAAAAAATATCACCGAATGTCAGGGAACAGGGTTACGTTGGTAAGCTAACGTGTTGTTGTGATCACGTAATCAAAACGCGGCGACAAGCACGGCGCGCGACCATGCCCGCGGCTGGCTCACAGCCAACATGTCTGGCGCTTGGAGATATTTAAAAATATCAGAGAAAGAGGCGCAGATTGCGATTTGTAAAACGTGTTCAGCTGACATTTCTCGAGGGGGTGTAACTGCAAAGACTTTCACCACTTCGGGATTACTCCACCACTTGAAATCAAAACACCCGGACAAATATGCGGAGTAAGATCAAATCACAAGCACTGACAGCGAGAGACTGTTCAGCGCTGCCTCTCATGTGCTTGATGAGAAGAGGAACAGACTTATGGCTGATAAAGCAGAGAAGCTACTGTTCATTAAAAAGAACCTCCCACTTTTCCTTAATAAGTAGACCAGGCTGGCTTATCATAAGCTTATCTAGTTCTACATGTCTACTCTATACCCACTTTCCTGAACAATTTTCATTGTGAGTTATAATTCACCATCTCAGGTTATCATTAGGGGGAAATGACAGCAGCACAGTGTTCAATATATTGTACTTTCGGTATCTAAATGATACAATGTTGTTTACATTGCTCATGAGGACAGACCACCTTATTTGCAGATTCTTGAAATTGTAATTTAATTTGTAATTGATTGTGGATTTTGTATCCAGTTTTCACTTTATGTATCTTTATACAATGTTTACTACTTTGCTTATGAAATTGAATTGTAATTTCATTTGTAAAAAGTTACATTCATGTGGATTTATCCAGTTTGCACATTTGTATGCATGCACTTATAGGTGCATTTGTTGTTGTTGAAGGCCTGGCTGTTAGTGTAAATAAAGACTATTTTGTTGTAGGCCTACTGGCCTAGATGTTTATGTAGTTTTAAAGCACCTTGGCTTTGTTCTGAATGCACTTTGTTGTAGTTATCCTACAGAGAAAAGAAAATGCACTTGACTTGGAATTAATGTACTGTATGCATTCAAAAGTGCTGAATAAATGTTTTATGGACCCATAATAGTGATTATTATTTAAGTTAAGTTTTGCCATAATCATGTCTTTTTCCATAATCAGGTAGCTGAACAACATTGGTAAAAACTGTATACATTATATATTTCTATTAATCATTTTCGGCCTTTCGGTTTTCGGCCAACTGTTTCCTATTTTCGGTATCGGTTTCGGCCAAGAATTTCCCATTCGGTGCACCCCTAATATATATATATATATATATATATTTTTTTTTTGAGAGAGATATACACACTAGTATTAGACACAGTCAAAAGTTTGGACACATCTTCTCATTCAAAGTTTTTTATTTATTTAAATTGGTTCTGCTTTGTAGATTTATACTGAAGACATCAAAACTATAAAATAACACATTAACTAGAATTATCTAGTAAACAACGAAGTGTTAAAAAAATCCAGAATATGATTTATATTTTGCTGCTACTGCAGAATCCTGTGGTAGCCATGCTGGTTAAGGGTGCCTTGAATTCTGAATAAATCACCAACAGTGGCACCAGCAAAAACCAGTACTTGATAACGATCATTTATTGAAGTACAGCCGTTTACTCACACAAGCAATCCGGCATACGAAAGGAGGTCTGGAGGACTGGAGGGGAGCACGTAACTTCTATAACTGCCCCAGAATGCCTTTTTTGAGATTTTTCTTTTTCCTTCCGGGGCATACTGACGTAATGAAGTCCAAATGGACCAATCCGCGGAGCTCCGCACTCGGGATGCCAGAAACTGACCATGGTCAAAATCTGACAGCCCTGGCGAATATTAATCGATTATTAATGTATTAAAAAAAACTTGCATTTTACTTCATTTGCACTTGTCAGTTCGAAGTAGTTCCACGAGGTACTCTTCTTTGAACGTACCGCTTTGTTCATCTTTAGTTTTGTTGTTCTCACTGTTCTGTATATCGCCAATAAATCAATTGCACGTGTGACGGAGAGGGTGGGGGACGGGGTCGGTGTGTAGCAGTGCACTCTGCACTCTGCGCAGCCTGCACTGCTGGCTTCCTCCAAGTTTACAGTAAAACAAACTGGTGGTGTGACCAATGGCCATTTACAATTATTAATACTATTACTATTATTAGCATTAGTCTATATTTTGGTTGAAACTAAGCCAGGAAAAAAAAGAAAAAACATAAATAATAATAAAGAAATATATAAATAAAATCGTAATAATATAATAATCTTCGATTATGGAGACTGTAACGAATATTCGAAAAATCGAATAATCGCTGGCATCCCTACTCCACACACACTCACTCAACCTTATATTTTCTCAGCCGCGGTGCTGTCTCGCTGACCCCACGCAGCAACCAGGGAACGACACCAGTAATCCAGCTCACACTGTCTGCTCCTTGAGCCTCAAAGGGCGGAGCAGCGAGCCCCTCAACGTCCCCTCAACACGGTATCCAGACCCCATGCAGCATTCTCATCTGTTTGTCCTTACTGGTGTCATTTTCTGGTTGCTAACCAATGCCATTGTAAAATATAAACACTGATATTCAGCTGTAACGGTGATGGACTCATCAAAACAGAGTGGGCAAGCTGACCAGTCAGAGCACAGTGGGCTCATAGGGAGGTGGGGGCAGGAGCTCCAACAAGGCGTGTAGGACAGAGAGTGAATATACATTAGGGCTGTAGCGGTACACTAATCTCACGATACGATACGATACGATACAATACACGATATTCAGCCAACGATACAATTCGATACACTTACATCATTTTCTGAAAGATTTTAAAGGGACAGTGTGATTTTGGTGACATCTTGTGAGTGTTCCATTGACTTGGATTGAATTAATTCAACTGAAAACTGAAATATCAATTATACAATATATGGCTCTGACTAGACAGAGTCTACAGCTTGCAAATGCTGGACAAAATGAATCAAAAGATGTGGTGAGAAAATTAGTTTCATTTTTTTAAACGGTGCAAACTGTAGCTTACAAGCCTTTGAAACGTAGGTACATAAATTGCAGTATCACAATGAACAACCGCCATCGCTGTCCAGCACGGTTTGTTTTGGGTCACGCCGTGGCTGCAGCTTCTTGAGTTCCTCAGTTAGCATTACCTTGTCCGGGTGGTGACGTTGTAGGTGGGTTCGTAGGTTAATGGTGTTTCCAGAGTATTTCACGTTGGTGTGACACAGCTTTCAAACCGCCATAGTTTTATCTAAATTGTCGCTTTCCTCCTTCTTTTTAAAGCCGAAGTGCTTCCACACATCTGCTTTTAAGCACGAAGGTGCTGGGTTAATGTTTGCCGCCATTCTCCTGAACTGCTTCGCACTCACTGCGAGAAGAAGACACCGGCGTCTGTGTATCTAGAAATGCTCTACAGCGACACTAGCGGCTCGGCTGGCTGGCGTAATAGCTCTTCATGCAAAGCGAACAGGGGGGATGGGCAGCGAGCAGAGTGCCAGGCGGAACAAGGGGGATTTGAATGGGACTTAATGGATCGATACCCACGGCTGAAATATCGATATATATATACAAAATATTGATATATATCGCAGGATCGATTTAAATTGCACAACTCTAATACACATACTATACAGAGATGCTGTTTGAGAAACCAATGTGAGTTTGGAACAATGTAAATCTATTCTAGTAGACCTCAACAATGGAATTATGATCAGTAGAAATGGCCATGTCATGGGACCTTTAAGATTGTCTGCTCTTTGAGCTCTGTGATCATCTATGTGGGCTCTAATCTGAGGTGCTTTAATTTTCGGTTTCTGAGGCTGGTAACTCTGATGTATTTATCCTCTGAGCAGAGGTAACTCTTGCTCTTCCTTTCCCGGGGGGGTCCTCATGAGAGCCAGTCTCATCATAGCATTCAATGGTTTTTGCGATTGCACTTGAGGATACATTCAAAGTTCTTGACATTTTCCGGATCGACTGGCTTTCATTTCTTAAAGTGATGATGGACGGACGGTCGTTTCTCTTTACTGGGTTGAGTCGTTCTTGCCATGATATGGATTACAACAGCAGTCAAATAGGGCTTTCCACTGTGCACTAACTGTACCTCTGCACAACACAACTGATGGTCTCAAACACATTATGAAGGCAAGTCATTCCACACATTGACTAGACCCTCCAAGAAAAATGCGATTCTGCGATTGCAGAATTTACCGTATAATCAGCAAAATGGCGCAGATTTTTAAAAGGCCGCATATTTATCAAAAGGCCGCATAATCCCCGCATTTTTCCACAAAAGTTGAGAAGAAAAAAAGTTAACTCGTCTTGACGTGACGTCATCAGCTCGCGCATCACAGAATGTAAACAACACTGTATAGAGTGAAGGTGTGGAGCTCACACGATAGAGAAAACACCAAGATGAACAAATCTAATCCATCTCATTTAGCAACGAACATTTCTACTAAAGACCGGGCAAAAAGTGGGGGGAAACTATTCTGCACCCCGTGCAACTGTGTGTTGGAGCATAAGAGAAAATCGACGGGGACGACCCACTTTGATTCATTCAAACATTCGAAAATGCTTTCTGCTGCTGCGGGCAAGAAAGCCAAACAACTCAAGTTCAGCGAGGCATCAACCTCCAAAACCTTTTCGAGGGCTACAAGAAACGAAGTGAGTAGCCTACAAGATTGAAGCTGGTCAGATAACGAACGAGTAAATGAAAACGGAATGAGGCGGAGAAGTGTGTGTGTGTGTGTGTGTGAGATTAAAATAGCCCAATTGCTTTTACAATAAATAAACATTGAATGTGTTTAATTGAATAGTAAAGGGGTTTAACGTTAGTGGCAGTTTGTGTGTGAGAGAATAAATAAGACAGCCCAATATAAAAAATATTTTTTTATTCTTTTTCTCCGCATATTCCGCAACTTTCCGCATATTTCGCAATTTCACCGCATAAAATCACATAAAAACCCTGCATGTTTCATCTTTGATTTTAGCCCGCATAATCAAGGAATTTAGCCCGCGTTTTTCTGGAGGGTCTAATTGACTCTTGACAAGGCGCACGTGTTAATTTAAAACCATTCCAGGGGTCTACCTAATGAAGCTGACTGAGAGAAGCCAAGAATCATATTCTTGATTTTTTTTTTAACACTTTTATAGTCACTAGATAATTCCATATGTGTTCTTTCATAGTTTTGATGTCTTCAGTATTAATCTACAAAGTAGAAACAAATTCAAATAAACACAAACCATTGAATGAGAAGGTGTCCAAACTTTTGACTGGTACTGTATATAAAAACACATAATTTTAATATTTAGCAGGTTCCCTCATCTATAATCATTTATACAAGTTCAACTTTGAACATGTACAGCAGTAAAATGCAACATACGAAATAATCAAGAAACATCTTAAATTAAACACTGACAGGGAACATTTTACTGCACCATCATTACTGTTACATAAGAAGGTGCTGTCAAATGTTCTGATGATGCTTGCATACTTTTACTTAAATAAGCTTTGAATGCAGGATTTTAATTTGTAACAAGAGTATTTTAATTCTATACTGTAGGCGTAGTGTATCTGTGAACGATCCCAAATACAATTCCTTGTTTATTGCAGCTAGTGCTACGCCATAAGAAAAAAAACGTATTCATTTTCAAAGAGGCTGGGCTACATAAGGTGAATTGAGAGAACACAAATACACATTAAGTGGGACAAAGAAAGATAATGTGAAAATATAAAAACAAAGGCATTAATTAGGGCTGAAAAATGTCTCCCATTGTAATGGTGAATAGATTTGTAAATGCTAACACTTAACAGTTTGTTCTGACTGTGTGTTTCCTGTTTCCTGCAGACGTCCAGCAGTTGGTGGTGGTTAAAGAAGAGCTTCTCCCTGACCAGCAGGAGTGGAGCTCCAGTCTGGACCAGGAGGACCCAGAGCCCTCCCCACACATTAAGCAGGAACAGGAGGAACTCAGGGTCAGTGAGGAGCTGGAGGAGTCTGATATCACCAAGTCCACTTTCACTCCTGACCCTGTGAAGAGTGAAGATGATGAAGAGAAACCTCAGTCCTCTCAGCCTCATCAAAGACAAACTGAACACCTGGAAACAGAAGCTGATGGAGATGACTGTAGAGGACCAGAACCAGCCAGGAACTCAGATCCAAAGAGCAGTTTACAACCAAAGACTGAGGACGACACTGGAGACTCTTCTGAACATGACAATGAAGACTCGTCTGAACCTGACACTGAAGACAGTGCTGATTGGAAAGAGACCAGAGAACCTGCGTCAGGCTCAAACTCACTGAAAAATAGACATGAATCTGTCAGTCATTCACGACCTAGTGCTGAAAATAAACCATTCAGCTGCTCAGTCTGTAAGAAAACTTTTTCACTGAATGGAAATGTAAAGAAACACATGAGAGTCCACACAGGAGAGAAAGCACACAGCTGCTCAGTCTGTAAGAAAGCTTTTTCACTGAATAGAAATTTAAAGGAACACATGAGAGTCCACACAGGAGAGAAACCACACAGCTGTACAGTCTGTAAGAAAGCTTTTTCACATAGTGGAAGTTTAAAGGAACACATGAGAGTCCACACAGGAGAGAAACCACACAGCTGTACAGTCTGTAAGAAAGCTTTTTCACATGGTGGAAGTTTAAAGGAACACATGAGAGTCCACACAGGAGAGAAACCACACAGCTGTACAGTCTGTAAGAAAGCTTTTTCACAGAGTGGAAGTTTAAAGGAACACATGAAAGTCCACACAGGAGAAAAACCACACAGCTGCTCAGTTTGTACAAAATATTTTGCACAGAATGGAAGTTTAAAAAAACACATGAGAATCCACACAGGAGAGAAACCACACAGCTGTACAGTCTGTAAGAAAGCTTTTTCATATAGTGGAAGTTTAAAGGAACACATGAGAGTCCACACAGGAGAGAAACCACACAGCTGTACAGTCTGTAAGAAAGCTTTTTCACAGAGTGGAAATTTAAAGTCACACATGAGAGTCCATACAGGAGAGGAAGAATAGAGCTGCAATTTTTATGACAAAAGATTTAAATGGAATCGTTTCAAAAGACACAAGTGTGTTGGTTGTCAGCTGCTTCTGTAACTGTAAGGGAATATATTTGTCTATTTTGTGTACTGATGACCTAATGCCGTTACATGCAATACGTTACTCCCTCAGCCTGATTTCACCCACCTGCAACCGATTCGCTAATAATCACAAATGTTCATTTCTTTGACCCCTTGACTCGACAACTTTCTTGTTTAATAATCGTTACATCTCCTCAGGACCAAGTTCCCATGTCCTGCCTTTCACCTGCTGATCACCCACTGCTCATTTAAGGTGGACTGACCGATACAAGGGACCAGCTAGTCTTAGTGTCTTAATTCAAACGTTTTGTAAAATGATGCTAGACCAAAGATGTGCTTTTGGGTTGTGTGCTCTCTGCAGGACGGTGTCTGTACTCAAAGATTGTTTATGAAATGAGAGCTTCACTCTGTTTTTGTTGTCTAAACGACGCCAACAGAGCAATACGTCTTCTTTCCAGCAGATGGCATACATCTTACATCATCCAGTTCAACTGTCATCCACACATTAATGATTCAAAACAGCAATGTGTAAGATATGGCTAGTAATTGACTATTGCAACAGAATGTGATGTGGTTACAGTCTTGAGGCCATGTCCAATATTTTTATGCTTTGTTTGATTAAATCTACTGAAATGAGCATTCAATGACTAAATTATTCTGAATGACTGATTACATCATGGGTTTGCATTGCAATATTAGAACGCATAAAACCCAACTTTATTTCTTCCAAGTTGCGGGTGTTCATTGTTTAGAAGTCCGCTGTGTTTCATCCAAGCTTCCACTTCGTGCTCCGATAATGCTGAAAGTATCTGTTGTATGCTTTACCTGCTCCAGTAACAAAGTGTAATTCACTGGACAGACTAGAGATAGTGGATGGATCCAGAGGAGAACCAGAAGAGTCCGTATAGAGCCTTCAGGTTCTGAAAATGATCAGGGATAGAGCTAGAAAAAAAAATCCAAAAGCCAAGAAAGACCCAGTAGGAAGACAGGAAGGAGCCTAAAGAGTTTGCATTTTGTATTTTTTGATATTCAAGCTCTTCTCTTAAGATATACGAACTTCCTATCTCAATATGTATCCTTTTATTCCAATTAAACCTTACATTTTTGCTGCCAATTATTGAGACTGTTTCACAGCTTTATGTTAAATATTTAGACTGTTTTCTTTACATATAGATTACATAGGATGAACAGCACGATCCACTCTGCTGGATTCTGCCCAAATCGGCTCAAAATGCATGCAAACATCTCGCTTTACCCATACTCCTGCAGTTGTATTGTTCTGGATTCATAGTGAAGAGCATTAGATGTTCTGCACTCTTATTGTTATGTATTTAATAT
Source organism: Notothenia rossii (assembly GCF_949606895.1). Lineage (NCBI taxonomy): Eukaryota > Metazoa > Chordata > Actinopteri > Perciformes > Nototheniidae > Notothenia > Notothenia rossii. Next base: position 2,049,474 of record NC_136912.1, on the reverse strand, counting down.
AAGGTCAAATACCCATAAAGTCAGAAAAGAAAAGAGACTCACTTAAAGGGGACCTATCATGCAAAATGCACCTTTGTACGTCTTTTATACATGAATATGTGTCCCCGGTGTTCCAGGGAACTCACCAAGAGTCAGAAAACACAAACCTCTCTATTTTCCTCCATACCCAAATCTCTTAAAAAGGGGCTGCAACGGATCTGATACAGACTGATCCAGATTTGAACAATTTTCTGACGTCAGGACAGTGGAGCTATTCGGGTATTGGGCCAACTCCACCAATCAGGAGGAGACAGCCACGGACATTGCCGTTCGAAAGCGCTGGAGACGCTGTAGTACATATTTCAGGCCACCAGATGGTGCTGTTCTCACAGAATCCGAGCATGGAAGGCAGTGTTAAATTGAGCGAAATGAGGAATGGATCAAATGCATGATCTGTTTGATATTTTGAAAAATAAAACGTATAAATATACCTTATATACGTATGCAGATCCTGATCTGCATGACGGGTGTTATTTTCCCCACAAGGAACAAGTCACTGCAAATTATCCCGCTTATTACAAGGCCACATTCTCAACTAAGTAACGACATGACTCCCAATATTAATCGAAATGCTTTTATGTATTTAGAAAATGTTTTTATTGATTTAAAAAATAGTTGTATGTATTGATTTAAATTGACATGCATCCGCTAAGAAAAAGTAGTCCGTTGTTACCGTTTTTTTAACAGTCTGAATGAAACGGCAGCTCTCAGCTGGGTATTTACACAACTAATGGCTTTCTTTTCCAGCAGCTAAATTAACTGTAGGTTCCTCTGAGTGTCAAGCTTGCAGTTAGTGACAACACCATGAAGGCTGGTGATAAAAGCTCGATTCTATAACATGTTTTCTTTCAGGCTTTTGGAAGGAAAACGTACAAAATACACATTTAAGTGTTTATTTTACTATAGTTTGTCTATTTGCGTCTGTAGATGTCTCCTAAATTCACCAAAAGTTAGCATTCTAACGTAACATAAAGTACCACGACCGCTGTGTGCATGCACCATGTCAACAGAGAGTTAGAAAGCTGTGTCTCTCCTGCACAATCTCATCGGATCCAAATATGGTCATTTCCTTTGTATCAGCAACCAATCGTGAAAGTACAAAGGGGTCTTAAACCAAGAAACGAATTGGCTGGTGTCAATTTCTGACAACGTGATTTCGTTCAGATGCGTCACATGGTGTGCTAAAACACTTCCTGGTTAGCTTTCCGCTAGAAATGTAAATCTCAAAATGGCAAAAGAACGGCGAAAAAAACGTGCACTGAGAAGACGATAACAATTGTCATTTGCACGAAGCAAGGTTATACAAAAAACAAATGACCCCGAACATGAAATACCTTCACGGAGTGCGTCGAGGCGCAAACTGTCATCCAGAGAACAGGAGGGTTTAGCTAGCGCCTCACTGCAATCTTTAAAGGTCGTTTTCTCAAAATGAGTTTTTTCTCCTACTCTGAGTTCGAAATTTCAACTTCAGTAGCACGTAGATACACCAAACCTTCCAGTTATATTCCTATCAATATTATGAAGGCTTTTACTGAAGGGTTTGTTCATATATCATTCATAGCCTGAATTATACAACATTATATACCTAAAAACATGGCGAAAATTGATATTTTAGGGCTGTTGACAGTATTTTCTGATTTATGGAGTGATAAAAAGAGATATCCAAAATCCCTTCTGTAAAAGCCTTGGATACTTATATGACTACAGAATGAAACAATGAACCTGGCTTTGTCCAAACTTCAGATTTCGATTCCTGAAATGTGTTAAAATATGTGCATATTTAATAAGATAATGGCTAATTTGCATATTTAAACATGCTATTTCAGAGAAAACTTGTAATACAAAAAACAATTGCCTTATTGTAAGTAATTGACTATAGAAATGTCTAGCTGTTACCTTTAAGTTAAAAAAATTACCCTATTCACCTGGGGTGTCTCGCCTTAAAACGTTATTAACGTGCCTAAACTCAGTAATTCACTAAAAATATTTATATTTTAATGGAGCCTCGTCGGCAGATCAGGATCCCAACGCGTAGCGGAGGGATCTTGATCTGCATGACGGGTGTTATTATCCCCATAAGGAACAAGTCGCTGCAAATTATCCCGCCTATTACATGGCCACATTCTCAACAAAGTAACGACATGACTCCCAATATTAATTGAAATACTTTTATGGATTTAGAAAATGTTTTTATTGATTTAAAAAAAATGTGTATGTATTGATTTAAATTGACATGCATCCGCTAAGAAAAATAGTCTGTTGTTACCGTTTTTTAAACAGTCTGAAGGAAACGGCAGCTCTCAGCTGGGTATTTACACAAGTAATGGCCCATCAACCACAGCTCTCTCCCCCCACTCCCCCCCTGATCTTTCTTCTACAGCAGCTCAATTAACTGTAGGTTACTCTGAGTGACAAGCTTACAGTTAGACACAACACTGTCATTGCAAGTGACCCTCAGTTAGTTTACTTTAATGTTCAACTGCTAAATTCGTTACTGATAGAAAAGGGCTTCTACTGTACCTAATTACCTTAACACTTGAACCGCCAGAGGTTTTTGTATAGGCCTACCAAAAACCGTCAAATCCCGCTATTAGAATGCAATTTTTAACAACATAGGGTGCTACATAACACACTTTCAGGAAAAGTCACGGACTGGGAGACTTTAATATTTTATTGAAAAAAAGTTACATTGCACACACACAACACACATCACACAAATTGACCCGATTGGCGGTTCTAGTGTTAAATAAACTCACTAATTAATTAAACCAGTTCAATACGCATTATTCTTATTCTTGTCATTCTTTATGAGCGCAGAAATAGTCTTAAAATCAGATCTGTTTTTTAAATAAAATCTGACGGCAGGCAGTTAGCTCTGATCACCTATGATAAATGCGCCACACCTAATCGCTGGCCATTCAGCCACAGAGCTCCCTCTATACAAATCAAACTGTAGACGGTGTGAAAGCACCTATTGTTTTAAATAATGGTCTGAATGTGACCTGTGAGCCTTCTGAATTACCGTGGTACAGCACATTCTAAACTAAAATGTTCAATCAATAAAGTAACATCTTATCTTATCTTAATGATATCTTCATATTAATAATAATAATAAATCATACAGTATGTGTCCGAAAGGGAGCAGGAGGAAGCAAACACAAAAATATACAAAAAAAACCTGCATATTAAAGCAAACGATTGTAAAGGTAAAAGTATGAGCATAACAAATAAAGAAGTGTAATGTAAACATTTACATTATGATTATTTAATATATAAAGACTATTATTGAATTACAAGATTAGATATACTTTAGTTGATCTAAAATATTGATGTTTTCAAATGCTCTTCAAAACACAACTGAAAGTCCATGAAACTTGTCTTTCTGTATTTGTGAATGAAGCGCCATCTCCTGGTTAAAACCTGAAATTGAAAATCTGGCAACGCCCTCTTGAAAAATAGTGGGAGGGCTTAACATTCCTCAATACTGGTCTTAGGCAGGTCGTAGGCAGGAAGCTGTAAGCTGGAGTCTAAAATGAGGTGCAACATCTGTAGCTGTGATGTGTTCATGCTTGCGTGTTCCTGTAAGCAGCCGAGCCGCAGCGTTTTGTACCAGCTGCAGGCGGGTCAGCGCGGTCTTGTTTAGGCCGGCATAAAGTGCATTACTGTAATCTAGACGCGTAGAAACAAAGGCATGAATTACACGCTCAAAGTCTAAAAAGGATAAAACTGTTTTAATTTTGGACAGGAGCCTCAAGTGATAAAAACTGGACTTAACCACTGAGTTGATTTGTTTATCCAATTTAAAAGCACTGTCAATTTTGACGCCCAGATTTGTGACCATGGGTTTTGTATACGGTTGCAGGGAACCCAGGTCAATGGAATGGACAACTACACCGTAGTTGTGTATATAAGTGGTTCCCAAATGGTGTGCCGCGAGGCAAGTCCGGGTGTGCCGTGGGATTTTGTGACAACCATATGTTATTATTGCAATATACAACTACACAAAAATAATACTTTTTTAATTGACTATATCAGTACTTTGTAGGTTTATATGTACGTAATCTGCGTGACTTGCGCTTCCACATCTCCACGTGCAGTGCTGCATAAACATGGCTGAGTCAGCGATAACTTTCGAGGGGTCGAGGTATGCCCATTGTTTTGAGTTCGTCCGAAGAATAGACAGGAATGTGACGGTGAGGTGCAAACTGTGTCCAGGCCAGAAGCTGTTATCCACTGCTGTAAACACCACGTCAAACCTCAACAAGCACCTGCAAAGAACACATGCTAAGGTGAAGCTAACGCACACGCTTTTTTAATTTTTTTATATCACGTAGTCTGTTCTTCTTCTCTGTCTTCTAGTTGTTGCCTGTTTTGAATGACAAATACACACTACCGCCACCTGCTGGTAAGGAGAGTTATTGCCACTCACGCATGCGCAGTTCGTACGTGCTCGGCGAGTAAAGTAACGAGTTACTTTATGTAGATAGTAACGAAGTAGTGTAATATATTACTTTTTTTTAAAGTAATATGTAATATGTAGTATATTACATTTTTTTAGTAACGACCCCATCTCTGGAGTTGGCGTTCTCTACTCTGGTTTACATGAAGAACAACAGGAGGTCACGGCTCTCTGTTGAACAGGACTTGCGAGTGGCCCTCTCCTCAGTGCCACCAAGGATTAAAAAAATCTGCGCGCCCCGACAGGCACATGTATCTCACTCATTTGTAAATCGGCAAAATATTTACAATAGCACATGTTTAAATGCTGATTGCTGAAATGTTACATTTATAATTTGTAGTTCAGGACCTCGGACAATGCAGCTTCCTTGCATTGACAGTTCTCTGTGCTGAATTTCTGCTGAGTTTCCTTTGCCTCATTTTTTATTTTGTGACCTGTCTGGTTTAAATGAGTGTGTTGCTGCTTTGATGAAGCCTAATTTGATAAAGTTTCAAATTCATTTCTGAAATATTTCGTTAATAAATATTTCATGAGTAATATAGTTTTCTTTGTCACATTTTATTAGGCATTAGTAAATAATTATGCACATTTACAGATATTTTACATGATATGAGTGATAACACGTGTTATAAGGGCTATTTTGCACAATAGGTGTGCCTTGAGATTTTCACTTGTCCTTTGGTGTGCCTTGGGCACAAAAAGTTTGAGAACCACTGGTGTATATGATATGTCAATAATAAACCTGAGAAAATCTTGAAATCTTGAAAGGGATGTGCAAACTAGTCATTATATACAATCTTTTATTAACTATTAGTAGAAAATTTATTGGGATCCTATTAATATCTAATAATAAAATAATACATTCAATAACGTGCTTTAACCACCAGGTGTCCCTTTCTATCAGCTGTGCACCTTTATGGTGTAAATACAGCCTATCTATCAATTGGATCAAATTAGGGCTGTCAAGTTAACGCGTTAATAACACGTTAACGCAAAAAAAAATTAACGCCACTAATTATTTTAACGCGATTAACGCATGTGTATTTTTTGTCCTCGGCCGCCCCGTTTCAGAGCGCATCGAGTTTAAAATACCATCTACAAGCTGATGCTGACAGCCCCACTCCTGCCGTCCGCTTGCGGCAGACCACACTTCCACGCTCACTGGCAGGCACCGACTGGCCATCGGGAGGACCGGGAGGGTGTGTGTATGTGTGGCGCGAGAGAGAGACCTTAAGTGTATTGTTGTTGTTAGCATTTGGTGCTAGCTAGCTGCGCTAACGGATATAAGGAGCTGTGAAAACAGAGGAGCGACATTTCGACAACTGCGCCGAGCACTTGACTTTATGCAGGTAGCCAGACAGCGGGAAATTGTACGAAAAGTCAGCACACTCAGCACGGATAGTGCAACATGATTGCAGCGTCCAGGCAGCTCCTGTCGCTCCTGCCGTTATGTGATGACTTTCAAAGAGAAAAGCAAGCAGACTCGGAATAAAATATTATTTTATTTTTAAAAAACGTTTTCAGATTTCACATCACATAAACACCAAATCCCAGCATGCATTGCGGCTAAACCATCCAATCATCGAGCTGAGGATCTTGCCTACGTCTGTTTCCGGCTTCGTTTATCACCGATGTATTTTTTTATACACACATTCCTTCACATTTACATTTTAATGTGCATTAAAGTATTTCGTGAGGCCTTCTAACATGTTTTTAAATATAACTATGGTTGTAGTTGAAGAGTTGGTCAATTAACATGAACCGAAGCTGTTGCCTGGCAACTCAATCTCACAACGTCACGTCCGTTAAATCCACATCCACACCTATGATCCACACGCATGGATTAACATCGATTTAATACATTAGTGTAGCCTTTGTTTCTGCTAAAACAGGTGTCGACCAGCTGGGGAAACAAGAAAATCGGCGTAATCGAGTGTGACTATTAAAAAATAAATCATTACGTCGGGGTAGCATTTGCTTGGCATTTCCGGTTATTTCTCCACTGGTTAACATGGGTTAACAATACCGTGTAACTGTCACGTTTGAAGGGACGAAATCGTGACATCTTCACGTCTCCCAGCATGGTAAATCGTCACATGTTCACGTCTTGCCGTGATACTGGGATGAATGTAACATAAGCGGTCAGTAGAATATAAGCAGCAGTCAGTAGTATATTAGCAGCAGTCAGTAGTATATAAGCAGCAAAACAGGTCTTTAACCATAGTTTTTTTTTTAAAGAAAAGTTGATATTTTGTTAAAAAACATGACTTTATTGTGTGATGGGTGTTAACTGGCGTTTGGCTCATCATGCATACTAATAATCTAAAGAGGAAGGAAAGCTCTTAACCGCCTGATAACCGTCTGCTGCTCATTGATGACAGACGGCATCTTTGAACACATCGTTCCTCCTTCACTGTGAGTAGAAACAGTTTATTGATGTATTGATTCTGTGTACCTCCTGTGAACATTATTTAATCTGACATGTGTTATAGTCTCACAGAGATGAGAGGAGGAGCAGCTATGAGTCTAACTGCAGCAGCGAGTGGATTAGTCGTCTTCCTGCTCTCTGGGTCAGACTGTACATCTACACTTACATTCATCACATGAACAGAGGGGATTCTGGGAAATGTGGGACTTGTAAAACCAGGTCTCATGTGAGAATACGTGGGATGGATTTGTGTAAAAGGCAAACCTAGCAGAAACATTTTAAATGTATTTGTGTAGAATTGTAGAAACTCAAAGACGTTACTAGTTTGTTTGATGGATTTTCTGAAGACCTTGTCGTGCGTTGCCGCTGTCCTTTGCTCGAGTCATCTGCATAGAATATCAGTTTGCTTATCACCTGTACAAGCTTTGAGAATATAGTGTCTGCATAACTGTTCCATCCTCTCTCTCTGTGAAAACACTTTGCTTTGTTTTTTTAAAGAATCTCCAGCTCCGTCTTTATTAAGTTGAAGTGATTTAGAGAGATATTCTTATTCTAAGTCTTAACATATTGACTGAACTCTTATGGATCATACATCTGCACCAAACCCTTCTAGTTCCTTCTCTCCTCTCTGACCTCAGTGTTATATTCCCACGCTCTGAGTTAAAAGCAGTCTTCTTCTTTTTCTTATCTGCATCAGACAGAAGCTGCTCAGACCTGAGTGTTCTGCTTTCATAGTTCAGACTTCCCTCAGCAGCAACCTGCCCACAGAGCGGACAGAGAGGGAACTGGAACGAGAACCACACACTGTTCTAATTAATGTGGTCGCTAATCCTTCACTGTTCATTTATATGAAGGCATTTTCCAATCTTGAGTCAAACTGACTCAAGATATGAGGACTTCCCCTCTCCTTCAGTGTGTGAGTTTACTCAAAGTCTTCCACTGACATAATAACATTAACATGCAGTATAACATATATCATCATTGCACTCATTTATCTATTTACCCACCAGAGGTCGCCAGCAGACATGGCAGTGTCCAAAGACACTGAACCAGGGCTCCAGGTTTTCTGTCTGATTTTAAAATAGGTCAAATATAATCTAGCCACGAGGGATGCTACTAGAAAGAAGAATAAAGGAGAGTTATGAAGGAGACTTCTTCCATCACATAAAGATTAACACGTTCCCTCAAAGTGTTTAGATTTCTGATAAAGGATGGAATCAAGTGAACCACCCACTCTGTGTTTTATTAAACTATTGTTCATTAAAACATCTTCCACCGTGGAATTAAATGTGAAATGTGTTCATGTTATCTCCTCCAGATGCTCCAAGCTTTAAAATGTGTTGCATTGTGTTTGTGAAAAACGTTTCCTGCTTTGTGCCTCTGGACATTTGCAAGTTGCCGTTATATCTACCCTTCCATGTTAATAACTTTAAACACTTCTCCTCCAGACTCTCCAAAGCCTCCCTCTGTGTCAGTGAGTCCCTCTGCTGAGATAGAGGAGGGCAGTTCAGTGACTCTGACCTGTAGCAGTGATGCTAACCCAGCAGCTAACTACACCTGGTACAAGGAGGATGAAGACTCTCCAAAAGCTTCAGGACAGATCTTCACCATCTCTGACTTCAGAGCTGAACGCAGTGGGAATTATTCCTGTGGAGCCCAGAACAAGTTAGGACGTAGTAACTCCACCTTTCATCAGATTTTGTGACAGGTAAGTTCTCTACATTCACCAGACCTGATTCACTTTGTAATCTGAAGCAACCCAAGAATATTCAACATGTCAGTGTTCAGGGAGGAACCTCCATGGTGTCAGAGGTGGATCACACTGACTATGTGATTCATCAATCTATAGTTAGAAGTATCACATATGTGTTCATGTTTCTAGGGAGTTCAACAATTATAGTGAATATCATCAGGACGACTCTGGGGGTCTTGATGCTGATTCCTGTGTTTCTCCTGAGTCTGTGGACGAGGTACAACCATATAAATGCATCACTTCACACATCCTTCTAACATCTTTTATTTTACTGTTAGGAAATAAAATCTGTATTTGTTGTTGCCTTGATCCAGGAACAAGAAAGCTCAGCGCTCCACCACTGAAGCACCTGAACCTGAAGAGATAGAGGTGCAACCCAGTCTCACGGCATTTTATGTTATAGTCACAACATTTAATCTATTGATTCGTGTTCACCAACACGATTTTCCCCTTTGTTTCGTGTCACACAGAACGATTTTAAAAGCAATGTATTTCTATTGGTAGTATGTTTCGTGCCTGCAACACGTATTTTTGTCGAAGCTGTGGGGTTCATAAAAACGTGTTCTTACTCAATATCAAGCCACGATTATTGTTTTTATTTTAAATCGTATAATGTTGGACTTTTTTTGCCGTCTGTGAGGAAAACAAATGGGGCCCAGAGCCTCAGAATACTGAAATCTGTATTTTTTTTCCTTCTAATTTGTTATTCTTTTCTAAATAACACACTGTTATTTACCAACCAATAACACACAATTATCCTTGTTTTTATTTATTTGTTTAATTCTATCATCTCTGGCTTTTTTGGCGTCCGTCAGGAACTGAATTTCAAAATAAAAATAACTGGAAACAGACGTTACCCAAGATCCTCAGCTATGGTTTAAGCTCGGTGATTGGATGTTTTAGCCGCAATGCACGTTAGGATATGGTGTTAATGTGATATGAAATCCGACAAACATTTCGGAGTTTAGGATGGCCGAAGACACTACACTACCCATAATCCCCAGCCAGGGCCGGCCCTCGGCATAGGCAGTATAGGCGAAGGCTAAGGCCGCATTAACCTATAGGGGGCGCCGAAAATTGGGGAGAACAAAAAAAAAGTTAGATTTTTCGATTTTTTTATTTTTTTTATTTACATTTTTAAAACACAATTTTCCAATTTTGGATCAACAAAGTACATCTTATCTTATACTAACAGAACTACGCATATATTGCATACAGCGCCCATAAACTATAGCACACCCAACCCCCCAAAAAAATCTAATTGAACTGCCCCAGCCCCAGTAAAAACCAGAGGTTTATGTGAAATTGTTCTTTTTTTGAAATAATGGTTTTAGTGTGCAATTATAGGTTTTGATTTTGTATTTGTCTTAATTTAAAATAAATCAAACTACCAAAAAAAATATACAGCTTCTGTGTGCTTTTATTAACATTGGAATTTACTGTCCGCGGGGGGGAGAGCTTTAGAGAGCTCTCTCCTGAAAGACTGAGCAGCTCTGATAACCTCAGCTCAGTGAGGCAAAGGAACACCTTTATATGATCATTATAGCTATAAAAAATAAGAGAAGAGATGAAAAACAGGTATAAAATACTATATGACCTTAAAAAAAGTTGTTATTAATAAACAAGAATACAGTTTGAAAGGGGAGTGATTTGTAAAATATCCATAAAGACAAAGAAAATCTGCTTACAGTTCTGTTTCATATGGGTGTTGAGAGATGTATCCATAGATCTCCTAAGTGCACCAGATTGATGCTTTTAACTTCAATATAAAAAAAAAAGTCTTCCCGGGGGTGCATGCCCCCGGACCCCCCGAGAGGAGGTGAGGTCCCCCCTCACTTAAATAATGTTCAAATGGATAGGATACTAAATAGAGTTGCACACATCTTGTGTCCATATCTTTCTGTTTTCTCATGCCACAACCGTGCATGTGCGAGTCATAGTGAGTGTCTGCATTTGGTGGGGGGGGGGGGGGGGCGCCAGCTAAAATCTTGCCTAGGGCAGCAAATTGGTCAGGGCCGGCCCTGTCCCCAGCTATCGTTTAGGACTACTGTCCCCGTGATTAATCTTCAAGCTCTGGGATTGGATGTTGGAGTGGCAGTGCGCCAAGGTTACGCCGAGCGTCAAACAGCTATTTGAAATGGAACGAAACCACGGCAGACTATCCAAAACTGGACTCGAACGCCCCCCCCCCCCCCCAAGAACTAGACATGCTGGATATTGTGTTTTGCAGCAGGTTCTATTGCACGTCTCTACTGGGAATTGTAGTTTTAAAAGACATTTTCGTTTTTCCCAAAATTAGAAGTTGACAGTATTAAACTGTGTACAGCCCTGGAGGTTTAGGCGAGAAGAAACAAATGGGTGTGTACAAATTTAAAACATATAATTAATACATGGGTGTCCATAATGCGCAGCATTAATATATACCCACATGACAGCTCATTGTTACTTTGTAATTCTACTCCACTACAATTCAGGGGTTAACCTGGTATTTCTACTTCACTACATTTATTTTTGTTACTTTGCAGATTCTGATTAATGATGTGAAACATAAACAACCCTTAAAGCAGACTTTAGTTACACCTGAGTAAAATGCAGGGAAAGGTGATTGTCAAATGCCAACAATCAGGAGAGATTTGATTGTTGGTGCTTGAGAAGACTAAACATTTGTCTGCAGATCCCTATAAAGTATATTCATTACTCGTTATTCTCTAGTTATAGTTAATTAAAGACTGTATATAATTGATATTTTGCATCCCTTTCAAGATTTCAAGATTCTCTAAGGTTTATTGACATATCATATACACAACTAATCCAATAACGTGCTTTAACCACTAGGCAGTGCACACAAGGTACACACAACCATAATAACTTTGTATTATTAGTCTAGGACACTTATTCATTCATGTTTTCGCATATTTTAACAGGATATTGCTATACTATTTCACATGTTTTACTTCTAATATCTGATTTGTAAAAAATCAAAGACAGAAAGGTATATCCGTCATTTAATGGTAAGCTATCCCCTGACTATTCTCTCAACTCAGTATTTACATTCTTATATTCAAAGAAAATCAGTAATATCTTAAAAAAAAAAAAGTCCTTTTCTATCAGCTGTGCACTTTTATGGTGTAAATATAACCTATCTACCGTTTGGATCAAATATGAAAGTCAGCTGAATTACTATTGATACTGCGAAGAGACGTAATGTGTGAAAATAAATTCAAGATGTTGTTTAATTGTTGATATATTTGTGATCCACGTCACGTATTCAGTTTCCGTGGCAGTTCTTCCAGTTTGTCTAGAAGTCTTCTAATCAGGGCTCTATAAATAAAGAACTACGGCAGATCTGTAATATGTAATGCAGCCGAACCGTGTATTACAATGCCGTTATGGGATGACTTTCAAACAGCAAAGCAAGCACACTCGGAATAAAGTATTATTTTCTTTTTTTTTTAAATGTTTTTCGGATTTCATATCATATAAACACCATATCCCAACGCGCATTGCGGCTAAACAATCCAATCACCGAGCTTTTAGCTGAGGATCTTGGGTAATCAGTTCAGTGGGTGTGTATCAAAATGATGCTCAAAATGTCCCTTATAGGCCTACGTCTGTTTCCGGTGACTTTATTTTGAAATTCAGTTCCTGAGGAACGGCTGAAAAGCCAGAGATGATAGAATTAAACAACTAAATAAAAACAAGGATAATTGTGTGTTATTGTTGACTAAATAACAGTGTGTTATTTAGAAAAGAATAACAAATTAGAAGGAAAAAAAGATTTCAAAAATACGAATTTCAGTATTCTGAGGCTCTGAGCCCAATTTATTTTCCTCACAGACGGCAAAAAAAGTCAGACATTATACGATTTAAAATAAAAACAATATTCGTGGCTTGATATTGAGTAAGAAGATGTTTTTATGAACCCCACAGCTTCCGGTCTTCCAAGACCCGACCGGACAAAAAGACGTGTTGCAGGCACGAAACGTACTACCAATAGAAATAAATTGCTTTTAAAATCGTTCTGTATGACACGAAAAAAAGGGGGAAATCGTGTTGGTGAACACGAATCAATAGATTAAATGTTGTGACTATAACACCAAATGCCGTGAGAGTGGGTTGAGAGGTGAGAGAGAGCGGACCTATTGACAACATTTCCCCTTCGTCAAAGCTATACTGTGGCTCATAAATGCAATGTGAAGAGAACTTGTGATTAAAGACAACTTCCTGAGTTGAAACCAGTAATGAATTTAGCCAATAAATAATTGGGGTCAACTTTAAAATATGAAAAATCTTTTATAAAATCTTAAAGTATTTGCGGGTTTCATGAACGAGGGTCCGACGTTGTCTTCTCTCTCTTCATCAGTTGGACTCTGATCCTGAGTATGAGAACGACTCACACACTGCAGCACAGACAGAAGACACAGAGGAGCAGGGAGACATGGTGTGAAGTCCAGTCAGGTTAGAGCCTCCTGCATCAGATCAAACAGGCCCACTCCACATTTAGAGTCACAGTTCCAGCTGTAACTCTACTCAAAGTCTCTCTGATTCTCTTCAGACGCTCACCTGATGGAAACAAAGAAGAAGGATGTTGAAATGTCCCTGAGGAGAGCGAGGCTGTGCAGGATGTGTGCGAAGTGGATATATTCACGTTTTTTAATTTAAAAACTTTTTTTTATTCTACTAAAATCATACAAAAACATATAATTCATACACACAAATGAACAAAATTAGTAGAAGCAGGAGGGCTGAAGCATAGCTTATGGGGAGTAGCCCTCTTGTGCATCATCATTAGCAATGGCATTTATTTCGTCAAAAACATATAGAAATGAAGGAGTACAAAGAAATAAAGAAAACTAATGAAAACTGAAAAAATAAATAAAAATAAAAGTTAGAGCAAGAAAAAAAGTAAATGCATATATAAGTAATACTGGGAATATCCAATACTTGTTAGCTGGAGTAATCTGCAAATATAATTGTTTTTACTTTAGTTTTGCATTGTTGATGACTATTGATACTTGAAAGGTCTGGGTGAAGTCCATTCCCCGCTCTAACTCCGATTATGGATAAGCTTTGTGATTTGATGGTTGTTCTACAGGGCTTGCTACACAACCAGTTAGGATGCCTGGTTGGGTATTTCCTGACTGTGGTTTGGAACTGCTTTGAATGTTAGTAGGCATTTTGTTATGGAAAAATGTTGTGCGTAATCAGTACTGTTTTAAGCTTAACTATATCAACACATTTGAATAGATTGAGTTTTTTTTAAATATGGGAGTTGTGTGTTGATATTTGCCAACACCACAGACTATTCATAATACTTTTTTTTGAGATTTTATTATTTTTTGTAGATTTGTTGAATACGTGTTTCCCCATATTTCGGAGCAGTAATAAAGGTAAGGGAGAAATAGACTGTTATAAAGAGTTCTGAGTATTTTTTCCTCGAGAATGTTGTTAGTATGATACAAAAATGTAATGCAACGGGGGAAGTAACTGAAAGTAACCGTATGTGGATATTGCATCGACCAACCTCTGAGCACGTCTCCTTGGAGACGACGCGCACAGTGAGAGAGATTCTCTCCAACACAGGGTGAGATCACTCCTTTGTGCCACGCCAATCATCGTGTTTTCCTTTTTTGTGGATTATAGCCTGAAAAGGCCTACAAACATTTCTGTTTTTGCCGCCGACGGGCGCAGGAGCAACAGCCTTTTTTTTTTGTATCAATGAACTACACTGGCCTGGATTCAGAGGCGCGGGAAGGTATTTTGGTTGGGGGTGCTGAGGTGCTGGACTCCAGTGAACACTATTACGGGCACTATAGAACACGCACAAAAGCACTCCCCACACGAAAACACACAGTACACCCGCGACTGTTACAATGAAGGCTCGATAATCAGCTCACGGCATATAGGCAGGGGTAAAGTGCTATTTTTTACGAGTGGGGAGCGGACCTCACCTCACCTATGGGGGTCTGGGGGGATGCTCCCCCGGGAAGTTTTTTTTTAAATGTTGAAGTTAAAAGCATCAATCTGGTGCACTTTGAGAGCAACATTAAGAGATCTATGGATACATCTCTCAACATCCATATGAAACAGAACTGTAAGCAGATGTTCTTTTTCTTTATGGATATTTTTCAAATCACTCCTTTCAAACTGTATTCTTGTTTTACTACCATATAGTATTTCATAACTGTTTTTCCTTTATTCTGTTATTTTTTTAATAACTATAATGATCATATGCCGTGTGCCGCGGAAATAATCTTTTGAATAATTTGTGACCAAACCGTTTGAGACCCAGTGAGATAACTTAAACTAAGTTAACTATCTAAACACTCAGAGTCCTTTAGCTCACCTGAGCCTCTCAGTCTGAGAGGAGAGCTCTCCTCCAGCTTGTTGTGGAACAAACAGCTCCGTATGTCCGTTAGTGCAGCTAGCTAACCAGATGCTAACAACACGGTCCCTGCTGCTGGCACCGGTCTGTCTCTCTCTGTCTCTCTCTGTCTCTCTGTCTCTCTGTCTCTCTCTGCTCTCTCTCTCTCTGTCTCTCTCTCTCTCTCTCTCTCTCTCTCTCTCTCTCTCTCTCTCTCTCTCTCTCTCTCTCTCTCTCTCTCTCTCTCTCTCTCTCTCTCCTCTCTCTCTCTCTCTCTCTCTCTCTCTCTCTCTCTCTCTCTCTCTCTCTCTCTCTCTCTCTCTCTCTCTCTCTCTCTCTCTCTCTCTCTCTCTCACACTTATGTGCTATTTCCGCACACACACACAGAGCCGAGCTTGAATGACACAAGCACACTTTTATTTCCATGCAACTCTCTGATTGGTCTGGTGTCTTGCCTCTGTTGCATTCACTGAACACGGGAAATTACAGTGCTGTCGTCCTCTCTAGTGTCATGATGAGGTTCACGTAAAGCACAGTTATGTATTATATTATTGAGGTAGAATTGTCCGGGGCTACAGAAAAAACCTTCGGGGCAGGCCAAAATATTATTTTACCAACAATGTGGAATTTATTGGCTCCATATTACACATATTATGCACAGCAGGAGCAGCAATAACCGTCAAATAATAATTCAGACAGGGGAGCTCCGCACCCCCTGTCTGCCGCTAGGGGTGCTGCAGCGCCCTCAGCACCCCCCTTCCGCGCCCATGCCTGGATTAGGCAGTAAAGACAATTTCAATGTATCGCGAGTGGAATTTTGTTGGGTTTTATTTGTTTTGTTTGGCTCGAAAAACTGTGAATACATTTGAATAACGCAGAAAACCTTTCTTTGTTTATTTTGTTAATGTGTGCATATAGACTTTAGTTAATACATTTCCGTGGGGACTATTTTGTGGGAAGAGCAGATTATCCGTTTATTATTTCTGTTTACCTTTTATAATATTTCCTTCAAGAACCCCTTGTGCGTTTAATTAACACAACTATTTTTAGATAGTTGATCGTTACATGTCTGTCCCATAGAAGAACATGACAGCGCAACTATACTACAGACGTGACTGCCCTGGCAGTGACATCAACATAGCCTGCTTGTGCTACCACACTTTCCCCTCAAAATATTGTTAAATAACGAAACTTTGAAATAGTGCCAATCCATACAAAGTGTAACCACATCATGTACATATGAAAGCAATCTTTAAAAAATAACAGCGTTGGTTTAATCTGACTATTTTGACCATGTTCGTACTGTTTTTGCCATAGAGAAGCATTGCCCCGGAAGTGCGTTTTGAACTATCCCTGCATACATAAACCACGTGACCGGCTGGCGGCGACATCAAAGAGTGTCGTAACTCTTTCTCTCTAGGGCTCTGGCTTGCCCTTCCTGTTGTTATCTGAGGTCTTCTCCTATTGGCCGGCGTGGTGGGGGGCGGGTCCAATGCAATTCCTTCCTTTTACTGTTGCTAAATTACATCATTCTGGTGTATGTGGTTATTGAAACATTCCCTGATAAACGTTATTCAGCGTCAATAAATGAGTGCTAATCCCAGTGTGTTTAGTGTACAACATCACATGTCATTTCACCTTCAATTCACGGTTTGAAAACGTAGCATTTCGCCACATGCTAATGCTAACCGGAAATGAAGAATTTTCAGAATAAAAGTTTTATTAGTTAATAGTTAGTGTGAACTTCCGATTTTTTCCGAATAAAACTGATTTAAATTAAATAGTGTATTTAATTCAAATTACGCCATATCCACATTGATTTTAATTTCTAACACTATACAGATATTAGATTTGTGCACTGCGACCTGTTTAGCTTTTGATGTTTATTTATTTTCCCTTTTTCCTTTATGAGTATTTTCTGTTAGTTATAATAGTTTTGTTTTGAAAGAGTAGTTTTATTATTGATCCAGTAGTAGGTGTTAAGGCAACGCCTGGATGCCAATCGTTCTTAAAACCAAAAAGAAGAAATCCTTCCCGCTTTTATTTTGACGTCCTCAAACCGCACCGGAAGTGAATGTTCCCAGCTCTTTCTAACGTACCTGGATCGAGGTGGGGTCTCGTTGCTACGGTTCTCTCTCTCTGTGTGTTCCTGAGAAAGTGTGTGTGAGCTCCAGCACTACTGATCCACCATCTCTGTGTTTGGATAAACCTCTGAATGGACTTTGAGCTCTTTTTTTCTGGAGCGTTTACCTCGGACTATAGGAGCTAGCTTAGCATGCTAGCTGGAAACACGTTAGCAAAGCTAGTCAGATTGAGAGTTTGACGGAGAGAGAAACGGTGTGTTTAACGGAGTCTTCAGGAAAAGGTAATCTAGGAAACATGAGTAAAGTCCAAATGCTGCTGTCGTTGAAGAAGCAGCAACTCACTGCTGAAGAGATATTTGCTCTGTTTGAACAAACAATAGCAGAGCTCGAGGAGGAGCTGTCTCTTTCCAAAAAGGAGAACAAGAGACTCCAGAAACTACTGGACGCTGTTTTACAGCCTCAGCTTCGGATACACAGAGCAGGTCTGTTCCCTTTACCCTTAATTAACACTTTACACTCTTCAGTAGCACTTTATTATCACATTAATAACACTTTAGACCCTTTAGCAGCACTTGCTACAGGTAAGTAAAAGTACAAACACCACACTGTGAAAATCCTCCGTTACAAGTTAAAGCATTTCATATCTTTAAGTTTATCTTATTTAAGTAAAAGTATGTAAGTATTATTAGACACATGTACTTTATTATAATAATTAAAATGTATTACGGAAGAGCAAACCTACCAAAATAAATATATTTATAAAAATACATGGATTGAATAATATGCCATTTAATGTACTGATTTAAATATTACCCATACATGTAGGCACTAGTTGGTTAAATATGACATACATTGATACTTTAGTTTTAATGTGCTTCTTTATTCACTTTTTCTTTTTAAATGTGTAAAAGCAAATAAAAACAAATACTTTGGATTAATTGAAATGGCACGAGAATAATTAATAAAGAAATCAATCAATAAATATGTTCAATAATAAATTAAACACATCTAAAATGTTACTTGATAAAGAATAGGGGAACTAGTACAAAGGTCATGAAGTAATTAAAACGTTAATATAAATGAATGTAAAATCTCATCAATCAATTATTGCCAACATGTATTTATAATATATATATATATATATATATATATATATATATATATATATATATATTAATGCTGTCAAAATTATCGCGTTAACGGCGGTAATGAATTTTTTGAATGAATTGCGTTAAAATATTTAACGCGTTTAACGCATGTGCAGAATGGCCCGCCCCATACATCCGACCAGTGGCAGCGCTGGGGTAGGCTACAGCCATACCAAGAAATGGCTTAGCCCCACCTTAGCCTCACCATGAAAAATGATGTTAAAGTAAGCAAAATGAAGTCCGCCAACTCGCGCCGAGTAAATTGCAGCAGTTAGTAAGATTGATTTCAGTAGCCACTTGTCTGGAAATACCGAAGACTAACGCTTTTGCTTTTGAAAACTTTTGTCACGTAGTAATCGTCGTCTCAATAGAACATCTTTGATAATGTCTTCCGTCCAATCAGAATCAAGATAACGGCGTGGTGTTGTTTCAGGAAGTCCTGACGGAGAATACTTTTGCTGTAGTACATCTCTATATACATCGATACAACATTACGTGATGAAATAAGACCCCACGGTTTGATGATTGATAGGTGTGTGGGCTGTCTTTGATTTTGACACACAGAACAATGTTATAATAAACATACATACATACATACTGTATGTTAAATGGATATATCCGCTAGGGCTGTGCGATTATGGCAAAAATCATAATCACGATTATTTGGTCAATAATTATAAGAATATAATAATAAAATCACGATTATTTTGACGATTATTCATTGACCATTTATTGAACTTTTAAAAAATAATGTTTTTACCAATAAACAAGATCAACAAATATGTTGGAGCGCACTTCCAAAACCATACTAAACATATATTAATATGATAAATCAAATATGTTGCAGTGCACCGTCACAACCTACTGAAAACTCCTTAACATAGCCAACATTTTGGTAAAACATATTCAACATATTCACTCAGTTAAACATTAAAGGCTGGCCCACCGTCGTGGTCCAGAAGTAAGAGGAAATAAATGTTGAACTACAATTTAAGACAAATAAAAAGGTTTTGTCCACCATGGCAAATGCTGGTAGGGCTGCTCATTTCATCTCTTATAGATTTTTGCAAGAAACACCAGCCTGTTTACATGGTCTGGTTTCAGAGAGGAGCGCAGGCAGGTGACAATATTGCCACCTGTACTGAAGACCCTCTCTGAAGAGGAGCTTGTGGCAGTGCTGCCACATATGACACAGGAAAAAAAGAAAAGACTCTGAACCCTTTCTTTGCCATTATATAAAAATAGTTTTGCTACAAAAGTATAAATTAGGCTTACTAATAAGACAACTCAGATCTGAAGCTACACAGGAATCTGCTGCCAAAGTGCAATAAAAAAGACAAAATTAATAGAATCAAACCCTTTTTTTGTTGCATTTTATTAGAGTATAAAAAGAAATGCCTTTAAAATAAGATGCAAGCAACACTAGTTTCTTAACCTGAATTGATGATAGACTATAACAGTGCATGACATTAAGGATTTTGAGAGTGGCCCTGTGGGCCATCTAAGCTAATTTACAGATGGCCCTGAGCCCAATAGAGATTGCCCTGAAAAATGTGCGCGGATGAAATGGCACAAAGGGTTTGGGGGGCCTCCCCCTAGAACATTTAGATGTTTTCAGGTCTTAGATGCTGTCTAGTGCATTCTCTAGACTGAATTATAAGATGAACCACCACAATATTATTGTTCAATTTTATTCTTCATTTCACTTGTTTGTTTGCTCTTGTTTGCTCTCTTGCATGCCCTGCATAGCTATAAGAAATACTTAAGTTGTTGGTCAAGACACTTTCCATCTGATGAAGGCAAATGCCTTCCCAGATGTAAAAAAGTAGAAAACATTACATTCAGTTGTAACTGCCAAAACAAACATTATATACACTATTATGGTCCCTGTTAAAAATGTTTGTAATGTTATCTGCTGTAAGTTGCTGGAACGAATGCCTCCTCATCCGGAAGCTGACCGAGCAGACCCGAGCAGCAGTCGAGAGGAGCCGATCGCATCCGCGAAGCAAACAAAATGGTGACGTCAGAGTTCCCGTTAGCCGGCAAATCTAAATCCCTTTGGTCAAAATGTTCGGTCAAAATAATTTCCCTTTAGCGCAATACTGCTTCAGTTGCGCCACTTATGTGACAGACAAAAGAGTATGTGACAGACAAGAATAGTCAACTCTAATGTCTAACACTTAATGTGGAGAAAGAGATGTGCTGTATGGGTTGATTGTGCGTTGATCTGTTGGTAATGCCTCTGGGTTCCGGTGGGCATGTAAACAAATGCATAATGCTGCGCTATACTTTGCGGCTTCACCCGGTTGCATAGCGACACTTATTGTTTAGGTGTCTTTTAATAAGCAGGTAGTCCTATCATTAGCTAGAACTAGCTGGATCTGATCGATATGGACATAAACGCGAGTCTAATCTGACGGGAGAGAGAGATCAGCTGCTGCTGACAAGTCGACACGCAGCTCTGCATAATCACATGCAGCGGTGAGCGGACAAACACACACTTCAGGTTAGAATATCACACGTAGCTATTTTAATTACCTCTCAAACTACCTAAACTAGTTATAGATATGTTTAGTTTTACTGTCGGATCACTCATTACTGGGTCCGTGAGCTGCATGATACTGGCATAATAGATTCTATAACACATAGGTTTGAGCAAGCTCTCTGATTGGTCAATAGGCGTGTTTGATTCCACGATCAAATAGAACGTGCCTAATCACAAAGTATCCAGTGGCCTACACACGCCCCTAGCCTACCGAAACTACTTCCATGAGCCTACATCGTGTGGTTTCCATAGCGACGTTTAGCGACACACAGCCGTTACACTGTTGTACATTGTCTCTCGTTGGAAATCGGTAGCTACAAAATGTCACATTTTAAAGTTAATTTTGATTTGTTTAGTGAAGAGTCTGGCACTGCTACGTGTTACACAAACCATTGCGTCAGAGGCACCTGCATATAGCGGCTGGTGGAGGCAGGGTTGGAGGCCAGAGAAATCATGTCCGTTAGTGGACATAAAAACGAGTCATCACTTCGCAGCTACTGGGCTCCATCTCTAGACAACAGAAAGATGTGGAGCAACGCGCTTTTTGCTGGTCCGGGACATGCCATGAAACGGCCACTGGAGGAAAGCTCTTCCTATAACGTAGTCCTACCCGTGAACACCACCTGCAAAAAAGTCTGGCATGGAGTTCATGGAGAGCTGTTTCAAGAATTGCACTTTTAATGGCAGCATGAACATCCACCTTCATTCTGAACCCAAAATGTTTCAGCACCATGGACAGCCTGATTTGATTTGTTCCGCTAATCCCACACAGTGATTACTCAGATATTTAAATAGCCTAATTCAAGAATTGTTTTCAATAAATTGTTTTCAATAAATTGGTTAATAATATATTATTTACTATAATTATATCAATAACTGTAAGCGGGGTAGCAGGAGTGTTTGATCGGCTATCGTTACCATGGGAACTACTTTCTAGGAACTACTTTATGACGGAGATTAACTCGAGCAGAAAGCGTAGGTTTGGGAGCAAATTAGCCCACATTATGAAATTATTTTACGATATTGTTGATTACAATGATAGTTTGTGTAATAGAATCCAGTACAGGCGTACGGACCTCGGCGCAAGCGCCTCGGTCCTGCCGCAGTACTGTCGTACCAATAATGACGTTCAAGAACGGCCTCTCGTATATGATTGCTTAATCGGGCAACCAGCAGGTGAGGCTTCATTGCCCGCGCTAAATACTAGATGCCCCGGGCCATCGGGTAGTCGTTAATGTCGAGCCCTGTATAATCAATTTAAACAGAAAAGATCTTAATGTTTGCATTCTTATACCATTTTGTACAATAATTATAATGAATAAGTTCAAAAAAACTAAAACTTACAGCTGATTAATAACGGTATCTAACTTGAGTATTTATTATATCAAAAACCTGTTGAAATGCTACTGTTATTTTTACTGTCCCCCAAAAGCGCGTCTGCAGCCTCCAGGAATGCTGCTTTCACAACTTCGCCATCTTTGAAAGATTTCATGGCCCTTTCTCATTTCTCTAACTCCCCTCCTTGACTCCTATCCTCGAGACTTAGTCCCGCCCACAGGAGATGCGAGCCGAGGAGGGGAGCCGAGGAGAGAGGAGGGGAAGCAGCAGGCGGTTAGAGAAATGAGAACTCCTCTCCTCTGAGCGGTCATTTTAAAGAGACGTCCATTAATGATGACAGGAGGCACAGCAGCCCTCTGTCTGATGGACAGATGTGTTCATGACCACTTATATATTTACTTTGATTCATTCACAGTGCGGTATAATGAGACAATAACAGGCTACAGATGAGGACACACACACATACACATATATATATATATATATATATATACTATATATATACACACTGTATGTGTATATATATATATATATATATATATATATATATATATATATATACTATATATATACACACTGTATGTGTATATATATATATATATATATATATATATATATATATATATACGTATACGTATATATATATATATATGTATGTATATATATATATATATATATTATGTATGTATATATATATATATATGTATATATATATATATATATATATATATATATATATATATATATATATATATATATATATACACATATACATATAATATATATATACACATATACATATATATACATACATATATATATATATATACGTATACGTATATATAATATATATATATATATATATATATATATATATATATATACACATACAGTGTGTATATATATAGTATATATATATATATATATATATATATATATATATATATACACATACAGTGTGTATATATATAGTATATATATATATATATATATATATGTGTGTCCGAGAGCACTCTCATAATAATGTAACACTATCAGAGACTGGACGCTCGATCCTCGGTCCTCGAAGTGCATTTAGAGAAATGAGATGTCCTTCAACATGGCGCGCTGAAATTCATTTCCGGGTCACTACCGGAGGACCGAGGAGTCGAGGAGGGGGATTTGATGAAATGAGAAAGGGCCCATGTGTTTGGCAAGAACATCACTGACACGATAAGATGCTCTGGTAGCAGCCTTGCTCTTGTTGTTGGACCTGGTGAAAATGGACTGCTGTGCATTTAGCTGTCCTTTCAGGGCCCCTCCCCTTTGGGAGCGTAGGGCAGAATTAGGAGGGAATTCCGTCTCGTAGCGTTTGTGCACTGTTTTGAAATGCCGCTCCTAAATTACCCTTCTTCGATAAAGCCACGCTCGCATTGCAGATGAGACAGATGGACTTTGAATTGGAATAGATACAAAAATAATCATCCTCCCACTCGGAGTGGAAATTATATATTTTGGGCTTTTTTGCTTCTGCCATTATTGCGGTCTTGTGTGTGTGCGGACTGTCACTCCTGTTGACACGGACAACGTCAGCGAAATAGTAGCACTGCCCACTAGCCACGCCCCGACACATGGGGTCACGCCGGCCAATCACAAAGCTTTGATGCGCTCAAGTGCATTATTCTGGCACAGGAAGATTATGTTACAGGACATTAACGATAACACAGAATATTGTTGTTCTATTTTTAGACACATCTCGCGATCGACTGGGAATCTCCCCGCGACCCTTCTTTTTAACGAGTTGCTGCTCTTGTTCTGACATGTTCGCTCGCGCTGAAACACTCACAACACATGTCACTCCCACGTGGCCGAGTGGGCTTTTAGGGAGGGGCGAAAGCACACCCAGCAAAATAATCCTATTTTGTCAATTATGCTGTTTTCATAATCGTCGCAAGCCGTAATCGCGATTAAAATACGATTAATTGCACAGCCCTAATATCCGCCTTCTTTCATTTATCTTTCCATTCCCACAACAATATTCATAAAGAAATGGCATATTTTGGACATAGTTCGAATGGTGATTAATCATGATTAATTAATTTGTTGAGCCCCTCACACTGTTAAAATCTCGAAGTTGCTTTAAAAGTGACAGAACAGTGTTTAACAGTGCTGAACTGCATTATGCTGCGTTCAACTTGCTCTAACCGCTGAGTTTCACCGCGGCTGTCAGCTGTGTTTAATCCTGTCATTCAAACAGGAGGCGCTGGAGAGGGGGCGGGGCTTATTTCCATGTAAATACTGTGGTGGAAACCAACTACGACAAAATTAACCTATTTTACAGTGATTTAATTGTAATACACGTTTCCAAATGATGCTGAAGTAACTACATACTGATACCAGTTAGTAAAAAACATGAATTAATGCTTTGACAAGTCTGCAGACAAGACGGCAAGCGAAAAACCTTTTAAAATGCGTGTTTTCTGAATGGATCAATCAGGCTAAACTAACCTGTAGCTGCTCCGTCCACACTCACAACAACGTCCTAAAGACAGAATTAAAGCAGCGATTGTATTCGCCATGACAGTCTTTGGTTTGTACATGTTTAACTTTTGTCCAGTTTCTGATAAGAGTAAAGAGACTCTCGTACACACACACACACACACACACACACACACACACACACACACACACACACACACACACACACACACACACACACACACACACACACACACACACACACACACACACACACACACACACACACACACACACACACACACCACACACTTCTCCGCCTCATTC
This sequence comes from Notothenia rossii, assembly GCF_949606895.1. Lineage (NCBI taxonomy): Eukaryota > Metazoa > Chordata > Actinopteri > Perciformes > Nototheniidae > Notothenia > Notothenia rossii. Next base: position 2,024,532 of record NC_136912.1, on the reverse strand, counting down.
TGTTTTCATTCACACGTTCGTTATCTGACCAGCTTCAATCTTGTAGGCTACTCACTTCTTTTTTTTGTAAGCCCTTGAAAGGGTTTTGGAGGTTGATGCCTCGGTGAACGTGAGTTGTTTGGCTTTCTTGTCCGCAGCAGCAGAAAGCATTTCGAATGTTGCAATCAAAGTGGGTCGTCCCGTCGATTTTCTCGAAGACTTATGCTCCAACACACAGTTGCACGGGTTGCAGAATAGAAAAACTTGCATTTTACTTCATTTGCACTTGTCAGTTCGAAGTAGTTCCACGAGGTACTCTTCTTTGAACGTACCGCTTTGTTCATCTTTAGTTGTGTTTTTCTCACTGTTCTGTATATCGGCAATAAATAAATCGCACGTGTGACGGAGAGGGGGGGCGGGTCGGTGTGTAGCAGTGCAGGCTTCCTCCAAGTTTACAGTAAAACAAACTGGGGGTGTGACCAATGGCCATTTACAATTATTATTACTATTATTAGCATTAGTCTATATTTTGGTTGAAACTAAGCCAGGAAAAAAAGGAAAACATAAATAATAATAAAGAAATATATAAATGAAATCGTAATAATATAATAATCTTCGATTATGGAGACTGTAACGAATATTCGAAAAATCTAATAATCACTGGCATCCCTACCACACACACACACACACACACACACACACACACACACACACACACACACACACCACACACACACACACACACACACACACACACACACACACACACACACACACACACACACACACACACACACAACACACACACACACACACACTTAATGTGGACCGTCCCGAAATTTAAATAAGTTTTTCTACATTATCATTAGCTAGAATCATTCAAAGTGACCTTTAACATAAATAAAACATACAAATCATTAGAAGATATTTCATCAACCTAATCAATCACACAAACAAAGGCCAAATATATTTAAACAAACACACAAACGAGAAAATTACTCTAATATTGAATCCAATCAAGTCCCATCCAATTAACAAAAAAATCCAACACTCTGTCCTGAAGACAGAACCCAGAGTAACCACTAACCAGGATGACAGTCTGTAACACAGTCAGGAGACCTTTACAAACTGCCCCGCCCCTTCGCACACAGACGGGAGAAAGAGATCTCGTCTGGATTAGAAAGCTCGAAAATACATCATAGACCAGGGTATATGCAGGAATCCTGAGGTCAAATTTAATACCTTTTTAAGACCTTTTTTAAGACCCTTTCCATACATGTTAAGACCTCATCGCAACTTTGAGTTCTAACCGGTTACATTGGCTACACACTTTACCTCACATTTACTATATTGATTGTAAGATAGCACAACTAAACAGAGTGCAGACAGACTACTGAAGCCTCCTCTCCACATGAACTTCAACCTCTCTGTGAAGGTCAGGTTTAATGCAGTATGCTGCTTTGTTGCTTCTGTACTCTGTGCTCTTTCATTCCAGTAAAACTCCTCAGAAACCATTAGAAACCAGTATTTGACCAATAAACAAAGCAATTGACAAAACTTTGAACTATGAAATATATTAAACTTTGTGAGCTTCAGCGGGGTAATGCCATATAGGAGCTCCCTCACAAATACCCAGGGTTAAATTGGGCTGGGCTGTCCGGGCTAAGCCCTGGCACATAGGATGATGCTCTGACGTCATCACCCTCACACATTTGTCATACGTTTACAAAAAACGATATATATCTTAAGACTTTTCTCGTTCTTAATATAGACTATATTTAGAGTCGATATGTGTTGACTTTACTTTAAAATAGCAGATCTCTGTGACCGGATATAGTTTGGCTTAGTGAACATGTACATGAACATGGAGGAGCAGCATCGCCCGGACTCCTCAGCTCCTCCGCGGCTCCTCCGTGCAGAGAGCCTTAATTAGACCCTCCAGAAAAATGCGGGCTAAATTCCTTGATTATGTGATTAAACATGCAGGGTTTTTATGTGATTCTAGCGGTAAAATTGCGGGAAGTTGCGAAATATGCGGAAAGTTGCGAAATATGCTAAATATGCGGGGAAAAAGAATAACAATTTTTTTAAATATTGGGCTGTCTTATTTATTCTCTCTCACACACAACCTGCCACTAACGTTAAACCCCTTTACTATTCAATTAAACACATTCAATGTTTATTTATTGTAAAAGCAATTGGGCTATTTTAATCTCACCCCCTCCCCCCCCCCCCCCCCCCCCCCCCCCCCCCACACACACACACTTCTCCGCCTCATTCTGTTTTCATTTACCCGTTCGTTATCTGACCAGCTTCAATCTGTAGGCTACTCACTTCGTTTCTTGTAGCCCTCGAAAGGGTTTTGGAGGTTGATGCCTCGGTGAACGTGAGTTGTTTGGCTTTCTTGTCCGCAGCAGCAGCAGAAAGCATTTTCGAATGTTTGAATGAATCAAAGTGGGTCGTCACCGTCGATTTTCTCTTATGCTCCAACACACATTTGCACGAGGTGCAGAATAGTTTCCCCCCACTTTTTGCCCGGTCTTTAGTAGAAATGTTCGTTGCTAAATGAGATGGATTAGATTTGTTCATCTTGGTGTTTTCTCTATCGTGTGAGTTCCACACGTTCACTCTATACAGTGTTGTTTACATTCTGTGATGCGTGAGCTGATGACGTCAAGACGAGTTAAAAAAATGTTTTCTCAATTTTGTGTGGAAAAATGCGGGGATTATGCGGCCTTTTGATAAATATGCGGCCTTTTCAAAATCTGCGCCATTTTGCTGATTATGCGGTAAATTCTGCGATCACAGCATCGCGTTTTTCTGGAGGGTCTACTTAATACCGGGGCTCGGTACCCATCCCTACATGGGGAGAGCGCAGCATATTGCTAAGGACTAAATACGATGGAGGGTTCTCATCTCAGCCTTATTACCATAGGGGATGAAGAGGAGTAAGTAAATAAAGAGGTCGGCGCTCCAGAGTCTGGTTCTGCTGTGCGTTTTTGTGATGTAACGGTAAAACATTTCAGAATTCCTCCACGGGATGCCATTGTCATTGTACATCACTCAACCTGCGAAATACACACACTCAGTACATAGCTAGACGTGTGTGTGTGTGTGTGTGTGTGTGTGTGTGTGTTTGTGTGTGTGTGTGTGTGTGTGTGTGTGTGTGTGTGTGTGTGTGTGTGTGTGTGTGTGTTGTGTGTGTGTGTGTGTGTGGTGTGTGTGTGTGTGTGGTGTGTGTGTGTGTGTGTGTGTGTGTGTATAAATGTTTTGTGCGTTTATGTTGACAAGGAGGTTTAATAACTGTGTGCTCCACAAAACGTGCAGTCGGTTTCATTTTCATCGTCTTTTGCTTTTGTAGTAGAGTTAACAGGGTATTTTTATTTTAACTGTCGTCCCAAATTCGACCCCAATAATTTTTTATCCTCCCGACACTATTTTTTTTGGCCCAGACCCCACGCAGCAACCAGGGAACGACACCAGCTCACACTGTCTGCTCCTCGAGCCTCAAAGGGCGGAGCAGCGAGCCCCTCAACGTCCCCTCAACACGGCATCCAGAACCCACGCAGCATTCTCATCTGTTTGTCCTTACTGGTGTCATTTTCTGGTTGCTAACAAACGCCATTGTAAAACATAAACACTGATATTCAGCTGTAACGGTGGTGGACTCATCAAAACAGAGTGGGCGAGCTGACCAATCAGAGCACAGTGGGCTCAAAGGAAGGGGGGGGCAGGAGCTCCAACAAGGCGTCTAGGACAGAGAGTGAATACACATACTATACAGAGATGCTGTTTGAGAAACCAATGTGAGTTTGGAACATAATTAGATAATTCCATATGTGTTCTTTCATAGTTTTGATGTCTTCAGTATTAATCTACAAAGTAGAAACAAATTAAAATAAACAAAAACCATTTAATGAGAAGGTGTCCAAACCTATGACTGGTACTGTATATAAAAAACACACATATTTTAATATTTAGCAGGTTCCCTCATCTATAATCATTTAAAGGGCTCGACATTATAAATGGCCCGCTGGCCCGGAAGCACTATTTAGACACCCCGGGCCAGCATAACGTACTTTCCACTT